>NW_006408689.1:5816289-5821080 GCF_000296735.1 Chrysochloris asiatica
AAAACTGGATTTAAACCACAAGGTCTACAGTTCAAACCCATATGCTACTCCTTGGAAACCCTGTATAGGGTCACTATGAGTTGGAATTGATTCAATAGCAAGTAACAACAATTACATGTTATGTATAAATATATCTATGTAAGAAAGAGAGAGAGAGTGAATGTGTCTTCTGGTGTGGTACTTTAGGATAAGAACTTGACTTTTAACTGTTAAGTTTGGCAGTTCAAAGCCACCAGGTACTTCTTGGAAATTCTATACCGGGTCGCTATCAGTTGGAATGGACTCCACGACACTTAATAACAACAACATACACACATGTTTAAATAAATACCATGTTGTTGTTATTTTTTGGTGCTGTAAAGTCAGTTCCAACTCACAGCAATACTATGTACCATAGAGTAAGAGACCGCCTGGCCTTGTGTCATCCTCAAAATTGTGCCTGAGCCCATTGCTGCTGCTACTGTGCCAATTTATCTCTTTGGGGGCCTTCCTCTTTTTCGCTGACCCTCCATTTTACCAAGCATGATGTCCTTCTCCAGGGACTGCTCCCTCCTGAGAATATGTCTGAAGTATGAGAGACGAAGTCTGGCCATCCTGGCTTCTGAGGAGTATTCTGACTGTACTTCCCATTGTGGAGGTTCTCTTCTTTTTCACTCATCCTCCATGTTACCAAGAATGGTCCTTACCAAGAATGGTCCTTACTGTCCAAAGTTTGACAGACAAAGTCTCACCATCTTGGTTTATAAGGAGTCCTCCAGATATACTTTTCCCAACAAAGAACTCTTAGTTCTGACAGACCATGGTACCTTCAATATTCTTCTCCATACTTAAACGCCACAACTCAAATGCATCAGTTCTTATATAGGCTTTCCTTATTCTTTATCCAAGTTTCACATGCCTATTGTTGTTGTTGTTAAGTGCCATCAAGTCGGTTCCAACCCATAGCGACCCTGTACAGGGTTCCCAAGGCTGTAAATCTTTATGGGCGCAGAAAGCCTCATCTTTCTCCCACGGAGCAGCTGGTAGTTTCGAACTGCTGACCTTGTGGTTCGCAGCCCGATTCGTAACCATTATGCAACCAGAGCTCCAAGTTTCACACGCCTATTAGACTATTGAAAATATCATGGCTTGGGCCAGGTGCACTTAAGTCCTCCAACTGACATCTTTGCTTCTGAACACTTTAAAGACATCTTTTGTAACAGATTTGTCTAATGGGATACGTCGTTTGATTTCTTGTCTGCTACTTGCATGAGTGTTGATTGTGGATCCAAGCAAAATTAATTCCTTGACAACTTCAATCGTTTCTCCATTTATCAAGATGTTATTTATTGGTCTAATTGTGAGGATACTTGTTTTCTTTCCATTGAGGTGCAATCCATACTGAAGCCTGTTTTTTTTTAATTTGATCACCAGTATTTTAAATTCTCTTTGGTTTCAGTAAGCAAGGTTGTATCATTACATACTGCAGGTTCTTAATGACTTTTCCTGCAATCCTATTACCATGATCTTCTTCATACAATTCAGCTTCTCGAATTATTTGCTCAGCATACAGATTGAGAAAATATGGTGAAAGAATACAGCTGTCAACATACCTTTCCTGATTTAAAATTATTCATTGTCCTCTTGTGCTGTTTGAATGATTGCCTTTTGGTGTATGTATAGATTCCTCACGAGCACAATTAAACATTCTGGAATATCCATTCTTTGGAATGTTATCCATAGATTGTCATGATCCACATTGTCAAATGCCTTTGCATAATCAATAAAGCACAAGTGAACATTTTTTCTGGTATTCTCTACTTTCAGCTAAGATCTATCTGATGTCTGCAATGATATTCCTAGTTTCATGTTCTCTTCTGAATCTGGCTTCAGCTTCTCACAGTTCTCGTTGATGCATTGTTGCAGGCATTTTTGAATTATCTTCATAAAAATTTTAGTTGCATGTGATATTAATGATATTGTTTGATCAGTTCCATCTTCTGTTGGGGTACTTTTCTTTGGAATGGGCACAAATATTGATCTGTGTTATATGTGTCACTTAGCACCTGCTCTGGCAATGTCCCACTGCATACACATTAGGATCCCATAAGGGTTAAATTTTTTTTTTTTCTTTTAAAGGGAAAGCAGCTTCCCTTTTATTTATTATTTTCCCTAAATGATTTTAAAGACTCCAATCCCAGACTCTTGGGCTTTGTACTGTTGGCAGGTGAGCGGCAGTGGCAGTGGGGCTTCAGGTAACATAATGGGAGGGGTGGGCTCCTGTTGCTCAGGTGGGTAACACAGTGGGCAGGGTTGGGTTTACTTTACTTCCACCTTTACCCTCTTAGCTTCTGCTGCTGTCTGCTACCTCAGCCCATTCCTCCAGCCGCCCCTAGCAACGGATGCAGCAATAATAGTGGCAGCAGCAGCTACAGCAACAAGGATGACAGGAAACAGACTCCCATAAGGTTTCAATATTGTATGTGGAATGTATACTGGACATTAAGTGACATATATTTATATATAATCTAAAAAGATACACATATATGTATACGTATATATATATACATATTATATATATAGATACACAGATCATATATATATATATATTTAAATATATAGTGTTGTTGTTAAGTGCCATCAAGTCGGTTCTGACTTGCACAGGGTTTCCGAGAAGTGACTGGTGAGCTTGAATTGTCGACCTTGTGACTTCGAAGTCTAGCGCATTAACCCACAGTGTCACACCAGGTCTCTCTCTCTCTCTCTCTCTGTCTCTCTCTCTCTGTCTCTCTCTATGTATATATATATATATATACACTTATTGCTACTAAGTTGAATTGGACTCATTGCAAACTTATAGGACAAAGCAGAACTGCTCCATAGGTTTCCTAGATTATTAATCTTTATGGGAGCAGATAGCCTCATCTTTCTACTACCAAGGGGCTGCTGGGTTTGAAGCACTAACCTTGAGGTTAGCAACTCAAAGCTTAACTCATGGCACCACCATGACCCCTTGAATATACATATATACATGTATACACCAGGGGTCTTGGTGTGGCACTGAAGGATAGCACTGGACAGCTAACTGCAAGGTTGGTGGTTCAAACTCACTAGCTGCTCCTCGGAAACCCTACATAGGGTCTCTATGAGTCAGAACAAACTCAATAGCATTTAACAACAATACACACATTGTATATACATAGACTATATATACACACATTATATATACAATCACACACACATATACAAGCACTGGACTGCTAACTGAAAGGCTGACAATTCAAATCCACCAGTCTTCTTGGAAACCCTATCCAGTGTTGCTATGAGTTGGAACTGACTTGACGGCACAGAACAACAACAACAATATATATATATGGAGACTTCAAAAGGTTCATGGAAAAATGGAATTAAAAGGTAATGGAACTTTTCCATGAAAATTTGAAATCCCCTCTAGTGTATCTCTCTCTCTATCATCCATATATATAATTGATTTTCTCTTAAGCTTTTCCCTAGTATTTTGTGAAAGTAGAGGTCAAAACAGAAGGCACGCCTTACACAGATTCCTTTATTGAAAGGAAAGGCTTCAGGAATTTAAAAAGATATATAAAATAGAATATGGTCATTGTGTAACTAGGAAATTTATTTTTATGATTTAAAATATTTGAACCTTGAGAATGTTAAATATTTTCACTTTCAGGGAATTCAATTGTGAATACTTAAATTATTATTTTTCTTTAAGTCAATATGACTCTGATTGAAGGGTTTTATTGAAAACTATCTGACTAGAGCTCCCCTAATGGTTTTATTCTTACATGTTTCTTAGATTATTCTTTCTTTAAACACAGCAGTCTTTGCTTAAGAATTCTGACATATGAGTAATGTGGCAACTGGGTAAATACTCCTTATTATGTTATTACTTTTCACTAAGCGATTAGACTTTATTATTAGGCTTTCACATCTCTTTGGAAACATTAATTTAGCAAACATCACATATTCTCTGTGAAATGAAAATTTGATTCATTTTAAAATTATGAAACAGAGGGATTTAGTTGCTTATTTGTTTTAATAACATGATTTCATTGCAAATAAAAAAGTGAATATTGTGTTTCCTTCTTTTTAGTTGCTTCATAACTACAATTCATTATGGGTACACTATGCATCAAATCCAATGCTAAGGTAGGTAAATCTACTTTATAAGAGAGTAACAATAAATTAATACATTAAGGAATGTAGAAATTAATTTCTTTCTCAGATATGAGTCTTTGATAGGGGTTTTAGTTATTTAGGGACTTGAGCTCACAATGGACTGGCGTTATCAGTATGGGTTTCCTAAAGTAGCTCTGAAGTCCTCGTGTGGTGCTGGGAATGAGCACTGCACTGTTTACCACAATGTCAGTAAGTTCTAACCCTCCAGCTGTTACTTGGAAACCAGGTTGCTATGAGTCGGAACCTACTCTACGGCAACACACAACAACAACGTAGCTCTGAGCATTATTTGACTTGCTTGCTTTAGACACAGAATCAGGTAAGGAACACTTCCTAGAGGAGGACATCATATTCTATGAAATAGGTGCTAAAGAGGGTGTGGGAAACCTTCTGTGAGATGGATTGGCACAATAGCCATGGAGGAAGGACACAACAGTACTGTCGATTGAGAGGATGCTGTTAAGACCCGATAATGACTCATTCTGTTTTACATAAATTCTCTATGAGTCTGAATCCACTCAAACGTAACTAACAGTAAAAGCAAAAGTAGCTCTGCCTGTCACTCCAGTCAATAGAAATTACTGTTGTTGTTAAGTGCCGTCGAGT
>NW_006408689.1:5821260-5822576 GCF_000296735.1 Chrysochloris asiatica
CAGAAATTGCTGTAGAGGATTGCATATGCAAGGTTTCTGGTCTAGGTCTGGATATGCTATTCAGATTACATTTCAAGGGCTAGGAAGCTGCAAAGGAGGCTGGGAAATGTAGTCTCCAGCTGGGCAGCTACTTCCCAACTACAACTGACCCATCATGGAAGAATGGAGCCCAGATAGCATTTTCTACCATGGCATCTTACCTAAACAATTACTGCTCTAAACAAGTAAGATTTTAAAAAGGATCAAGGATCAAAGGTAAAGTATTTATTCAAAGTAATACAGTTCGTAAGTGATGTAGTCAGAATTTGAACCTAGGCCTAGTTTACTCCATGTTTCGTGCTTTTAATGTTTATGCTACATGGCATGACAAAAGTTGAAATATAGTTCTCTGAATTGGGTTCAATGAATTGTAAACTTTTTTTTTTTTTCCTGATAGATTTCCCCATTATTTCTACCATGTATAAAGAATGAGGAGTCCTGCTGTGGTGCTGTAGAATAGGCACTCAACCACAAGGTCTGTTTGAACTGCAAGGTCAGTGATTCAAACTCAACAGCCACTGTTCGGAAAGCCTATACAGGGTCATTATAGATCAGAATTGACTCGATGGTACTTAACAACAACAACATAAAGAATGACTGATATGCAATGTTGTTTGATTTAGCATTTAAGCTGCTGTTTCTCTTTATAACATTGACACTGCTCTAAAACAATTGAGGACATTCTGAAAGTTTTCTAATTTAATTCAGTTACTTTCATTTCAAATGTACTTGTTTTAGTCCATTTTGCTGAACATGGCAGATACCATGGGTTGACTGAGTCCACACCTGTTCCCAATCATTTTCGTTTTGCTTTCTTCTAACTTAAAAGCTGGGAAAGTTGAAATCTGTAGATTCCTTTCTTCCAGTGGTTATCACCAGGTCTAGTTCTGGAAATGAAATGTAGGGAGAAGTCTTTTGAGACTTAATTGCTCAAATAAAAAGATAGAGTCCTTCTAGAAGGAAGGCTCAGGTCCATTTGCCTTATTTTTAACTAAAATGTAGATGTGATTTCTGCAGTTGTATCAACCACCCTATGGTCCCGTGGATGCTTTGAATGCTGAGTGAGAAGATAGACAGCTTTTGTGGAACTCTGACATGTCCATCCTTTCTATCTACTTCTATCTAGCTGTATATCTATATGGAGTCCTGGTGTGGCCTCGAGTGCAAACACTTGACTCCAAGGTCGGTTTGAACTGCAAGGTTGGTGGTTCAAACTTACCAGTCACTCCTTGGAAACCCTTTAGAGTTTCTATGATTTGGAACCCACTCAATGGCAT
>NW_006408689.1:5823511-5840983 GCF_000296735.1 Chrysochloris asiatica
TGAGTGTTGATAGTTGATCCAAGAAGAATGAAGTCCTTGACAACTTCGATTTTTCTCCATTGATAAGAATGTTGTTTATTGGTCCAGTGGTGAGGATTTTTGTTTTCTTTACAAAAAATGTATATATTATCCATATATTTGATTCATTGCCTCTAAAGCTTTTTAAAATTTTTTTTGTGAGAGTAGAAATTAAAATAGGAAGTTTATCTCTGGCATTATTTATTAATTGTTACAGAAAGTATCCTTGTACACAAAATATCTTACCTCCAAGCCTGTTCCTTTTCTTTTCTTCCTTCCTATCGAGCTACTGTAGTCCTAGAGTGGTGCTGTAGGATAAGCACTAGATTGCAAGGTTGGTTTGAACCACAGTGTTGATGGTTCAAACCCACCAGCCACTCCTCAGATATCATATACAGAGTCACTATGAGCCAGAACCAACTCAACAGCACTTAACAACAACAACAACACACCTAGCTACTAGCTATCATCTATCTTTATTTGTCTCCAAATGATGGCAACTTGAGACCAACTCAGAACATAATGTTTGCCTTTATGCTTGAAAGCAGGCAAGTATTGCAGTGGGTGGGGATTAGAGGATGATGATGTGTTGTTGTTACGTGCCGCTGAGTTAATTCTGACCCATAGTGACCCTGTATAGGATTTCCAAGCAGCAGCTGGTGAGCTTGAACCAATCTCACAGTTCAAATGACTTTACAGTCTGATGCATTAGCCCACAGTGCCACACCAGCCTCTCTCATTTTCTTTCTGTTTTTTAAAATTCCTAAGGATTATAATCAATATCTATCCAATAATTTTAGTTGGGGGATGACAATTTTATTTTTAGCTCTAGGAAAATCAACAAAAGTGAATAGTTCCTCTGGTTGGTAATGCATCTTTCTTTCTTAATTGGACTTTTATAAGTGAAGATTTAATAATCTTGTGGTAAACATGAAAAAACAAACTCAACTTCTGAGAAGATTTCTGTTAACTGAAGTTGTAAAATGTCTTAAGTTTCTTGGAGGAAAGGAATTCTCCATTTGAAGAGAAGACTCATTTGAGTTTTGAAAGTTAGCTTAGTTTTTTTTTTTTTTTTTAAACTTTCTGTGAAACAGCCCTTTATAAGCCAAGCCACCCAGAATGGGAGGTCAGAATTGAGGAGAGAGGAACAGCTGGAACACATGGGGTAGAAACTGATTTCTATATGTTCTCAAGGCAATTGTCCATGCATGTTTCCAACAAAGGAAAACCATGCTTCATTAGAAGGGAATGGCATGATGTTTGGTTTCTCTGCTTGGTTTCCTCTGTGATTAGGGATTCCTGGATTCTAGAGCTGGTCAAACATTCCACTGGACATATTTGTTGGCAGTACTTTTTGTACCTCTGTCAATACTATTCCCTTCTTCCAGGCTATTATATAAATCCTGGGCCGAATGTATGGTTAGCTACTGGGATGAGAAGACCTTCATTTTCTTAGTGGACAGGGTTTTTCCTTTGCTTGTCTTAGTGAAGGAAAATGTTTAAAAGTACAGAATATGTGTTGGTTTTCTTATATTTGCATAAGAATATTTCTTATCTTTTACTGAAGATAATGCATGCTTATATCTCTCTGCATAATTTTTGGACTATGTAACAAAAATAAATATGAGAATATTTCTTTATAAAGAAATAAAATATGGAACTTAGTAGTGTGATATAACACTAATAATAGCTATCAAGGTCATTATGGGTTGCACACCATAATGCTTCTTGTTGTTAAGTGCTTTTGAGTTGGTTCCAACCCATAGCTGCCAAAAGAAGCAATAAATCCATTTTGGAAGAAGTGCAGCCAGGATGCTTCTTGGAGGCCAAGATGACCAAACTTCATCTCTCATACTTCAGACATATTGTCAGGAGGGAACAGTCACTGGAGAAGGATATCATGTTTGGTAAGGTGGATGGTCAGAGAAAAAGAGAAGACCACCAACGAGATGGATTGGCCAAGTGGCAGCATTGATGGCCTCAAGTGTGGCAACAGTAGTGAGGTTGGCCCAGGATTGGGCAGTGTTTCGTTCTGCTGTGCATAATGTCACTAGGGGTCGGAACCTAACAGCAACAACAACAACAACCCATAGCAACCCTGTATAGGGTTTCTGAGGAGTGGCTGGTGAGCTTGAATCACTGACTTTGTGGATCAAACCAGCTTTGCAGTCCAGCGCATTAACCCATAGTGCCACACCAGGACTCCAGATATCATTATTTACATTGATTTGATGTGGGTAGTGCTCCTTAGAGTTATGCAACACAGTGGTCCTGCAAACACTTCAATGGACTTACTGTTGAAAGATAGGAGGGTCTTGCACTATTCTGGTGGTGGTGGTGGTTATGTGCCATGGAGTAGGTTCCGACTCATAGTGACCCTGTACAGGGTTTCCAAGGCAGTAAATCTTTACAGGAGCCGAAATCCTCATCTTTCTCCCACGGAACAGCTGGTAGTTTTGAACTGCTTACCCTGAGGTTAGCAGCCCAATTCATAACCACTACTCTAGTAAGTTTTAACTCAATTTTTCTTTACCACAACCCTATGAAGTAGAGATTAATATCCTCAATTTTACAAATAAGGTAACTATAGCACAGAAAAGTTTGAGGTCAAATAGTAAAACTGAGACTTGAAACTTCAGAGTCTGGCTTATTACCACTACACCATGTTGTTGTTATGCTGTTAATTGAATTCTGACTCACAGTGACAGGCTGCCCCACAGTTCCAAGGCAGTAATTCTTATGGGAACCGACTACTACGTCTTTTCTCCTACAGAACTTCTGGGTGGATTCTAACCCCCAGCCTTGGTTAGTAGTCAAGTACTTAACCATTGAGCCACCAGAGTTCCTTTTCATTTTACTACCTGAAACGAAACCCACTGCTGTCAAATTGAATTCTGACTCATAAGTGGCCCTCTAGGGGAACTGCTGTGTAGAGTTTCTAAGGCTATCAATCTTCATTGAAGCAGATTGCAACATCTTATCTCCAGCATAGTGGCTGGTGAGTTCAAATTGCTGACCTTTCTGTTAGTAGCTGAGGGATTCATCATTGTGCCACCAGAGCTCCTCCATCTACCATATTGCCCCTGAAATAGAGCAGACCCAAGGGTAGAACTCTTCATTCCCTTGTTATCATTACAAAAGTTTTTGAATGGTCCAGACATTGAGCCAGGTGCTATTTATTTAGCAATCAGTTTTTGACCCAGTTTAAATAAAAAATGTCACAGGGTTGTCTGTTCCTGAGCCCATAGGATTGTGAGGAATTTCTGAGGTGAACTGAAGAAATGGGAAAAACTAGCTGATTGATCAGTGCCCCAGGGAACAGGAGCCATGTTGGGATGTGGCATGAAACTTTGGATAGTCCTTGCTTTGAGGTTCTCTGTTACTCTCTTGGACTCCAAAGTGAAAAAGCATGAGCATTACCTCCTTTCTTGTTTTTGTCTTCATCCTCTTTTTCTTCTTTGTCTACAACTGCCTCTCCTTCCTCCTTCTCCCAACTTTCTCTATCGATATTGTTGTCTGAATAGGAGCTCAGAAGATGACATAAATCTTCCCTGCTAATGAGAATTGTATTAGTTTAATAACATCATTAAATGCATAAAATATGCTAATGATTTTATCTCATTAAAAATGCTTAAATGAAATTTAAAAGCACTTTATTTATAAAGTTAGAGACTCAAATCGCATTTTATTAAATAAATTGAGTGACCTAATATCACTCCTTTACGGTCAAATAAGTCATATATAAACTATGGGAGGTAGTATAGAAAAAGAACAGAAACATATAAGGAGGCAAAAATCCATCTGTAATAACCATGTTTCTTTTATCTTATAATCATAGGCCAAAGAACTTCTTAGTGAACATATTTTCTCCCTTATAGTGATCTATATTGACAACCACCCGTGGACACTAATTATTTAAGGATAGACTGTGGATTGAAGAGGCAGAGGCAACCCTGTACTGTATTTCACTGAAGCACATTTACCATGAAAATAACGATTGTTGCTGTTGCCACTCAATGGTCAATGGCTTTCAGTATGAATACGGGGAGTTATATAAATGATGTTTACACCAGGTTCCTTGAAACTGTGACAAGGTAGGGGTGAAGGGTAGGGGAGACTCAAGTTGAATTATCCCCATGTTCTGTAGATGTTGTTAAGGCGGGGGGGGGGGAACTGAAATGGCAGGGCACACCAGGGTGCAAATGTAAGCAATATTTAGTCCAGTCTGTTAATAAAGAACCAAGGTTGCTTGCTGGTGCCCCAGTAAGCCATGCCTCATAAGCATTGTGGTTTCCAAAATTATTCCAAGTTAGGCACTGCTACAAGTAAAATATGCTGCTGGCTGTGAAATAATGAGGGATAATAAATATATAAAATTTGGAATCTCCTGATGAAAAATGAAAGAGATTTTATGAACCCAACCAGTCAAATTCAGATGAAAAACCCCTGGTGTGCTCACTGTGATTAATGCCTGGGCTTTTCATGTGAGAAGCTCAGAGTCAGTTTCCTATTCCAATTTCTTGTTTGGAGGTATCATTATAGAGATAGTGAGTTCATCTAGTGTTGGTAAATGTTTGGGTTCTAAGGTCCTTGTGAAAGATATTGAAAGAACAAAGTCATGGGGTCAGTGTGTGCTCTAGAAAAATGGCCAAATGTTTCTACAGAACTGGGTTCACTTATTAGTGGGAACACTTTGTGACAGCAGCATTGCATGTTGAAGTATCCATAGAGTACTCTTGATAATTTATCTTTTATTCCTCATAACCATGGAAGGTAGTCAAATGAGTATTATAATGATCATCTGATAGATCAGGAAACAGGGGCTTAGGGAGTTTTGAACACAGTGGTAGAGACTAGAGGAAAAGTCAGATCTAACTGCTAGTGCCAAGTTCTTTTCATTAATCTCATCAGTGTTACTGTTTTCCTAACCTATTAAACATACATCCATACATTCTTGTGTGTGTGCACTCACACATGCACACATGCACACACACATGTGGGCATACACACACACACATTTTCTCTTTTTCTCTGTGGGGTATGAACAAACCAGCCATGCTGTCTAAATTAATTTATTTCATGAGATCATTTCTCCACATTCCATTTCATATTGCCTGTGGATACATAAACCTAGTCTTGAGTAAAAGAATGAGGACTTTGGTCCCTAATTTGGCCCTAAATGTCATGCAGAAAATGTTTTCTTAACTCAATGTGAGCCCTGAAAAGCTTGTTTGCTTGACTTTCAAACACTGCCAGTCAGAAGACACATCACTCTAAAAGACTTTCCAGAGAAGTCTAAGTCCCCTCAGAAAAGTTATACCCTGGAAGGCATTACTGCTCAGGAAAATTGCTGAGGGAACATAAGGTTTGGTAAAAATCCTGGCCCTTAAGTTATCAAGTAAGCTTAATTTTGAAGACTTTAACTTTTATGAATTACCATAAAAGTTGGTACAACATTGTCTCAAATTTCTTAAGTAGAGGAATGTCTCTTAATTAATCATTCAGAAAGAAATATAAGAATAAAGCAAGAGGAAAATTACATAGGTTTGTCTTATTTTAGATAAATTTAAGCTCTTTGACCCTGCTTAGCCAACAGAAGGATGTCTGTGACTCCATGAAGTAAAATAAATTACAAGGTTATCATACCTTACCTGTGTCAAGCCTCCTTTCACAGTCAATAAATGATGTGTGATTAGAGGCAGCCATTAGCATCATGAGGGAGGATGTTCTAAGAGTTCTTTTTTGCTCTCTTTTGAACATTGGGCCAGTGGCTGAATGTCATGATATTCTAATCTACCTGTCAGGACATTCTAAGGGGTGTTCTGATTGCTTTTGAGTGTATGTTCAGAGCTCCTTGTCTGAAACTGGCCTCCTGACCATGAACACTACTGTCAAGAGTGGTGAAACTAGAGCCACCATGTGGCATGCTTTGTGGATGTGCTGAAAATAAATTCCTTTAAGTGGCCTCTTGCTTTGGTTCTTTGGAAAAACAGCATGAGGGATTTTCGCCCTAAATCCTGTGAAATTACCTTTGCCCTTGTTTTCTACCAGGTTGATTGACATTTCCTGGTTAAGTTATAAGCAGTTTGGTTTGATACTTTTTGTCTGGTTCTGAGCTGTAGTGTGCTCTGTGATTGATATGTGCTTTGCAGGGATTGGTCAAAACTATACAAATGATGTGAGTTAGAACCCAGCCATGTCTTCTATGCAAATGAAATGTTCATGGCATACTAGAGAAGGTATTGGTCAGTTTGTGATCCTGGTGGAAGTGCCATGCCTTGAAATTGACAAGTAGTTTGTATATTTATGCAGCCAGCCTCACAGAAGTTTAGAGACAGAAACAGGAAGAGAAGCAAAAGGAAGAAAGAGAGAAAGAAGTCAAGGAACCTTCTAAATGAATTGTAACATGGGTCAAGGGCTGTAATGTTGAAGACAGTGATAGGCCCAGAAACAGACCAATATAGAGCCAGTGTGGCAGGGCCCAACATAGGTGGCAAGGCCAAGAGGAGCCTGTCCTCAGGGAGTACTGAGAGAAACCTATTCTCAGGGGGCTAAGGAGAGGCCTACATGACTGAGAGAAACTGAGAGAGCTGTCTTGCACTGAACAAGGGAGACTTTCCTATGTGTTCCTGATAATGATGCTAACTTGTAACCTATTGATCCTGATCCCAAGTAACAACCTGTTCTAATAAGCCACTTACTTGTAAGTATGGTCTGTGAGTTCTATGTGGTCATTGTAATGGATCACAGAATTCAGAAGAGAAGAAGAGGGTGCCTTGGGAGGGCTGGCTGGCGTCAGAATTGGCTAAAAGTTTGGAAAGGTATTTCTGCCCTCCACTTTATTGAAATCAGCCTTGGGGTGACCTTGATTCATGTGATCACCCCTGAAGTTAGACAGGTACTGACAATACTACGGCTATCCTCACCATTTTACAGTGAGGTGCAATAGGGCACTCTCTTCCTTATACCGAGTGATCATTGCAATTCTCACATAGTCATGCCTGTAGAATAAGACTTCAAAGGCCCCTTTATAACAGATATGACATACAGAAGTGACAGTGCCATGATCTATTACCTCTCATTCATACCCCAGAACAGTGTTTCTCAATCTTCAGTGTATGTAAGAATCATCTGAACAGCATGTAAAGTCACAGATTACTGCTCCCCTGTAACACAACTCATTAGGTTGAGAGTGGTAGAGACTTTGCTTTTTTATAAATTTCCATGTATGCTGATGCTGTTGAGTAGGGTGGTCACAGTTTAGTAGCATGGTTCTAGATTCAATTTTTCAGATTAGTCACCTACTTAGTGGGCGTTTGAGGGAATGGGAAACAAGAGAATACATTGTGATGCAGATCAGAGAATGAGAAGAATTTCAGAGTGTGGGAATGGTGACACAGAGGACAAATACATGTGGGAGTGCCGCCAAAGGGAGTTCTTTGGAAGCCTTCAGGAGGAGGAAGAATGACAGAGGAAATGAAATAGATTTGAACTTTATCTAAAATGTCTTCTTTCACGTATTTAATCAAGACCAATCCTGGGACTTGCAATTGCTGCTTGTGTACTTGCTGTTTCTCTCACTTAAGAATGGAAGTACTTCAGAACATTGAGCAACATACACTTTGACTTATATACTTGAAGATTGACAAGAAAATCAGCAACATTTGAATCACGGAAGATGTTGTTCTTTAATGACTGGGAAACTATTCTTGCCTTAAAATGGAATCTAATGAAAGAATGATGGAAAGAAATTGGCAGGGAGGGTGGGTGTGGGGTGAGGAGATGGGAGTCTAAGTGTACTTTTAGCTAGATGATTGGGATACTCTGTATATTGTTCTTCTGAATGCACCAAAGATCCTCAGACATGGATCTGCCTGGTGGGGGTCCTCAGTAAACTTTGATTGACCATTTTGTCCAGACTGGCAAAAGTTCAGTGCTGTTCTTTGTTGCTTCAGAAATGGAAAGATTAGAACAACTGCCAAGTCTTTGAAGTATGTGCCTGTGGGGCTAAGCCTCACAATTGCTAAAACCTGAAAATAATTAAGTATTTCAGCACTGCAATGACTCAGCTGGGGTTAGTACCTCACCAGGCTGAGGCCTGACTATTTTTAATGCATGAATGTTTTTTTAAAAATTGGGAGGTGTGGTGCAGAATGCAACTTACCCAGAAAATCACATGCCCACATGCAGTTTCTGCCAACCTAAGGCCTCGGTGGTACTTCACATATCCACCCATCCTGTTTTTCAGACATCATACAGTTCTCTAGACTTGCCTGATTACTTCCTGCTCATCTCTCATAAAAAAAATTAATTTCCTGTGTCCTGACTATTCACTAACATAAGTGGCCACGGGTAGGTAATTTGAGGAACTTCATCATTGACTTCCTTTGGTCATTCACCTGCTACCTGCTAGCTTATCAGAGAAAACGTTCCTGACTAATCCATGTAAGACAGCAGACTTTCCTTTATCACAACATACTGTTTTATTTTCTTCCTATCATTTATCACTCTTTGAAAAGCCTTGTAAATTTATTTATTAGTTTTTCCGACCCACACCCCACATCTTCAGACATATAAGTTCCATGTAATCTGAGATCTTGTTCACTACAGTAACTCCAGTATCTAGATCTGTGAGTGACACATAACAGGTAAACAGTAAATATTTTTGACTACATAAATTAATTCAAGTCAAGGTGAAGATTGCTAATGTGTTTTTATGTTAGCCCTTAACAAGACTCTTTAGTTCTTTAACCCAAAGGAATGCAAACTGTGGGAATTCCAGGTTCTCCTGGAAACCCCCTAGGGTTGCACAATTGTTACTTAGGTGACTAGAGTGAGCCCCATTTAGATGCCAGCATGATCCGTCACAGAAAGGACTTTCTGGCCAAAAGGATTCTTTGGGGGTCTCATGAAATTATGGAAAGAGCCTGTCAGTTCAAATTCATTTACCCCTAACTGTAAGTGCCAATCTAGCAGGAGTTTTGTCTGGCAGCTGTTACTTATTATTAGGTTATAGATTTAAGAGGAAAGTGACATATCATTTAGCTGCTTTGTACTAAGGTAAAATCCAAATCTATTGACATGATTTCATCACACAGAGACAACGTAAGATGGAGTAGAATGTTCCCATAGGATTTCCAATGCTGTAAACAGAGGCCAACTTTCTCATGCAGGGTGGTAGGGAGGTTCAAACCACTGACCTTTTGGTTAGCCAGCCAAGCACTTAATCACTGCACCACCAGAACTCCTTTTACTGAGGTAAAACGCGGCATAAATTCACTATTCTTGTTTTTGCCTAAATGATACACTATTCTTGTTTTTTGCCTAAAATGATGTCTTACCTGTTTTAAATTGAAGACTCATACATTGCCCTTTATCTTTTACATCCTTTCTGTTCCACAAAAGATCAGACAGCCAGGAAATACGAGAGAGTAGTGATCATGATCTTCCCCAGTACTGTAGAGATACCATACTTTTGCTATTTGCCAATACTCCCCAATGAATTTGAGAAGAGAGAAAATCCAAATTTTGAAAAATATTTATTTTTGAGTGAAAGTTGTTGCTATTGTTAGTGTCACCAAGCTCGTTCCAACTCACAATAACCCTGTATAGGTTCTCTGAGGAGTGGTTGGTAGGTTTGAACCACTGACCTTGTGGTTAGCAGTCAAGTGCTTATCCTATGTCGTTCCATACCAGGAACCCCACCTCCCCGCCCCCCAATGATAGTACCTCAAGGTCAGCAGTTCAAAACTACCAGCTGTTTCATGGGAGAAAGAGGAGGCTTTCTGCTTCCATAAAGATTTACATCCTCAGAAACCCTACGCAGGGTTGCTATGAGATGGAATCAACACCGTGGGACACCACCACCATTGAGAAATATGGTCTAGAACTGTAGCTTACAAAGTGTCATGCTAAGACCAACAGTGTCAGTATATCTTGGAAGTTGTTTAGAATTCAAGTTCTGGACACCTCAAAACTTTAAGATGTTATCAGGGGGAGGATGGTCCCAGATGGTGGCATAGTCAGATGACATATAAAGTTCCCCTTATAACAAAGACTTTAGAAACCAAGTGAAATGTATATTGACAAAACCTTTGAAACCTAGATCTTCAAATGGAAGGGAGGGAGATTGGACCAAGTGCTGAGTGGAAGGAGAAATTACTGCACATGAAGAATTACAGACTACTGGTGCCTTGGCAGCTAGACCTACTCAGCATGGTCACCTTGAGGCAAAATAAGCAACAGTCTTAAGAGGAATACAGGAAGACAACTCCACAGAACTCTCAATAGAGACAGATAATGGGTAAATAAACTTGGATTCAAACAAGATGAGCAGGACACTTCCTGTTGTTAGGTGCCATCGAGTTAGTACCAACTCATAGCAACCCTATGTACAACAGAACGAAACACTGCCCAACCTTGGGACAACCTCATAATTGTTGCTACTCTTGAGCTCATTGATGCTGCCACTTTGCCAATCCATCTCGCTAGGGGTCTCCCTCTTTTTCTCTGACCCTCCATTTTACCAAACATGATATTCTTCTCCAGTGACTGGTCCCGAAGTATGAGAAACAGTTTCGCCATCTTGGCCTCCAAGGAGCCCTCTGGCTGCAGTTCTTTCAAAATGGATCTATTGGTTCTTTTGGAAGCCCATGACACTTTAAAAATTCTCCTCCAACACCATAACTCAAAGGCATCAATTCTTCTATGGTCTTCCTTAGTCACTGTCCAGCTTTCGCATGCATATAGAGTTACTGAAAATACCATGGCTTGGGTCAGGTGCAACTTAGTCCTCAAGCTGACATCTTTGCTCTTCAACACTTTAAAAAGGTCTTGTACAGCAGATTTGCCTAATGTAATACATCATTTGTTTCTTGACTGATGCTTCCACGAGTGTTGATAGTTGATCCAAGAAGAATGAAGTCCTTGACAACTTCAATCTTTTCTCCATTGATAAGAATGCTGTTTATTGGTCCAGTGGTGAGGATTTTTGTTTTCTTGACATTGAGATGCAATCCATACTGAAGACTGTGCTCTTTGAGCTTCATCAGTAAATGTTTTAACTTCTCTTCACTTTCAGCAAGCAAGTTTGTGTCATCTGCGTATCGCAAGTTGTTAATGAGTCTTCCTCCAATCCTGATGCCACATTTGTTTTTGATACAACCCAGTTTCTTGGATTATTTGCTCAGCATACAGGTTGGATGAGTATGGTGAAATAATGCAACCCTGTCACACACCTTTCTTAATTTTAAACCATTCAACGTTCCCATATTCTGTTTGAACAACTGCCTCTTGGTCCAGGTACAGATTCCTCATGAGCACAATTAAGTGTTCAGGAATACTCATAGTTCACAATGTTATCCATAGCTTGTCATGATCCACACAATCGAAAGCCTTTGTGTAGTCAGTCAATACTAGTTGGGCTAAAAAGGAAAGTAAAGGAAGGCACGAGCACGCCTCAATGATCTTGGTGATCATAGAGAAGGAAGCAGGCCAGGAACAAGAAATGGAACTACTGCTCACCAGTGGCAGTGCCTGGGTATTTGACAAGAAATGTCCACTGAATAGTAAATCCATAGAGCAATACTTAGAAGTCCTCCACCTAGCCAGTTTCCATGCAGCAACCCCCTCACATCTAACCAACCAAAGGCCCAATCATCTGGTGCTAGTAAGTAAGAGTTCCCACATATTCACACTCAGAGTTAGGTGGGCACTGTTTCCACCCAGTGAAAATTAGGAGCACTCATTGTGACCCCCTCCACATCCCCTGCTGAAGACCCATGGACTGTCAGTGATCTCCACAATCCCTCCCACTGCACTGTGCACTTCTGAATTGACTGTACCCCACTGCTACACCCCAGGTGACTAGCAGTAGTTCCCACTTCTGAACAGCTGGTGGGAGTGATCTTTATGTCCCTGCCCATGATTTCTGCCAGGCCCAAACTGAGACTCCTTGAGTCCCCACTAACTGAGACACTAATTTGAGTCTGTACAGAGGCTTCTCCCAATCCACTTGGGTAGTACTACCTCCCTGTGCCTATGAAGGTGACTTATTCTGTCCTCTAGTGGGCATACTAATTGCTAACAACACTGCCACCCTACATTAGGGAAGGGAGCAGTTCTATAAGGGAAGATGTGTTCTTGTTGTTAACAAGTATTAAGGGATTTGTAACTACCAGACTAGATGAGGCTTTCTGCTCCAGTAAAGATTTACAGCCTCGGAAACCCTGTACAGGGTCGCTATGAGTCGGAACCAACTCCATGGTATATAACAACAATAACAACTACCAGACTTGCCCCATAAGAAACATAGGGATTCTTCAGACAAAGGTCCAATGACATCAAATAACAACCTGAGAAAGATACATAACAGTATCAAGCAGACACCAACTTAGGTAAAGACTTCACAAAATCAAAATAAAACTGCAACATTGATTACAGGGAACCAGAGGTATTAAGCTGAAAATGATGACAGCATCAGAACAACAAAATAAGAACAAAAGGAGAAATAAATGGTTTAGTTATAGAATTTTCATACAGAGAGCAGTCAATGTGATTTTAAGATATAATAGACTTTTAAATATAGGAGGATAAAAGTAAACTTAAGGGGAACAGTAAAGAAAAGAAATCTCACCAAAATTAAGACACTAAAGACTCAGTAAATACAGCAATAACAGATGAAAGAAAAGAAGCTCCATATATAAAAGAAACCAACACAGAAAATGAAGAAGAGCAAAGAAACTGTTCACTGTACTCAATCTGGAGGATCTAGAGGGACAATCCATTCCTTGCCTCTTCCAAATATCGAAGCTTCCAGCATTTCTTTGTTTGTGGTTTCATCACTCTAATTTCTGTTTCCTTGGTCAAATGAATTAGAAACTTGGCAAGAGGAAAGAAATTTGTGTTTTGACTAGCTCTCTTGATGATTCTGATACATGCTGAAATTTGAAAACTACTGTCTAGATCCTTAAAGAGTCCTGGTGGCACTGTGTACTAAGCATTGGACTACTAACCACAATGTTGGCAGTTCAAACCACCAGGTACTCTGTGGGAGAAAGATGAGTTTGTCTGCTCCTGTAAAGATTTAGTCTCAGAAACCCTAAGGAGCAATTCTACTCTGTTATATTCAGGATCACTATGACTCTATGGCACTTAACAACAATGACAACAACAAAATGAGTCCGAAGATTCAATGGCAGTGGGTTTTTCTTTTTCTTTTTTTTTTTTTGTTTGTCCTTACTACTCTGTGTACCTTCTAAGGTTTAGCAATATTGACATTGGCCTTATCCCAAACCTTTTGAATCAGAAGCAGAATTTTAACAAGATCCCCAGGAGATTCTTATGAACACTAAAGCTTGAGAAAAATTGATGTAGAGTCTAGATAGATTATTATGTCTTGATGATATGCCATATAAAAATAAAGAAAATAAAAATAAAAAAACTCTATTTTTAGGAGTTAGGATTTAGCTTTTCTTAGCCTTACATATTTTAAGAATAGAAGTGATTTTAATTTTTTCATTCAGGAAGGATTTTCTTGAAGTATGTGCTGTAACTGAACCCTCTGTGGTATTTATTAAAATTCATATTCCTGGACCATGCTTCAGTTTTTCTAAATAAAAATGTGTGGGATAGAATGAATGTAAAACTAATGTTCTCCCATTTAAACTATCACATAATTCACAATAAAACATTTATATAAAAAATGTTTGGGGATATGCCTTGGAATCTGCACTTTTAACAAGCATTTAAATCAAACCACTTGCCATAGAGTCACCTTTGAGCCATGGTGACACCATGTGTGTAGGGAGGAGTTGTGTACTTAGGTATATACTTATGAATTATGTACTGGATCTGTATGCTGGAAACTACAAAACACTGATAAAAAAAAGTCAAATAACACATTAAGTTAATGGAGAGAGATAGTGTGCTTGTGGCTTAAAAGCTCAATATAGTTAAAAATTAACTACGGTTCATTCTCCTCAAACTAATATATGGATCCAACCTTGTCCCTCCTCACAAAACAAAACAAAAAGCAAACAATTGTCATTGTGTTGGCTCTGATCCATAGCAATACCATGTGTTACAGAATAGAAATGCACTAGATTGAGTTTTTAAGACCTTCTAGAGGCATATCACCAGACTTTTCTTCTGAGATGCCTCTGGGTAGGTTCAAACCACCAACCTTTTAGTAAGTTGTTGAGCAGTTAGCTGTTTGTGCCACCCAGGGTCTCCCTAACAATCATATAGGTGATTCTTAGACCCTCTGGTATAAAGGTGAAGAATTTTTATCTTGAAGATAGCTTTTCTCTATTTAAAAATTTCAGATGTATCCTTGAATATTACATTGACTAATGTTCTAATAAAGAAATGGCTAGAAACTTAACACTATTAGAAGAAGAAAAAGAACAAAAAACAGAACAGAACAAAACCCAGGAGTCTAGTGGTACAATGGTTAAGTGTTCAGATGATAATTGAAAAGTTGGCGGTTCAAACCCTTTAGCAGATCTGTGGGGCCAAGACCTGGATATCTGTTCCTATAAAGATCATTGATGTTAAGTGCCGTTGAGTTGTTCCTGACCCATAACAACCCTATATGGGTTTCCAAGGAATGGCTGGTGAGTGTGAACTGTTAACCTTATGTTTCAAACCAGTCTTGCATTTGAGTGCTTATCCTAAAGTACCACACCAGGACTCCTCCAATAAAGATTACAGCCTAGTAAACCTTATGGGAAAGTTCTACTCTGTTACATGGGGTCATTATGAGTCAATAAGTGGACTTGATAGCACCTAAAACAACAAACTGAAAAAAACACTGAGAGATTTTATTATAAATTAATGATGTATTTAACAAATATATATAGAGAATTTCTTAGGGATGTGGTCTCTTCCTTAGTTATTTCTGATATTAGTAAATTGAAAATCAGAGAGGTAACATTTCTGAGAAACCTAGCAGCCTCTAAAGGTCTTAGAGAAATAATCCAAATTAATGTTGGCGAAGATGCTATTTTTCTCATGTTATTTTCCTACAAAATTAGTTTTTAAATTAAAATATAAAATGTGATGACAATTATAAAATGAGATTCAGGAGTGAGTACATTCTCCCTTAGTAATGAATTCATTGCTTCAGCCTTCCCCTTTTCATTTTGTGGTGGTTACATGAGAGCTGCCAAGAAATCCACACTGGTTAACAAATGGCTAATTGACAGCTACCCATCTGTTGATGTGAGTTTGGCTGTTTTCAGATAGAGTCAATGATCATTAGATTTTGTTTCCCCTCATGGGGGAAAGCTGTGCCATACTGATTACCTGATAGTGTTAGAAAGATTTCGGATTTCTTATTTATGCAGGCTAAATAAATCTTTCATTTTTTCAAATGCCTTATGTATGATCTCACTGGTATAACAAAAATATACAAAGGCATTTTCAGGGTGAGAAAGAAATGATGCAAGAGTGATATTTAATGGCTGAAAACCTTGATTAGACATTGCCCAGAGAGATTAGCCTTGAAGTGGTACACAGACAGTAACAACCAAGCATTGAGGCTTTGAATGAACACAGATTTTCTTTTTGGACAGAATCTCAGCAGCATCAGTATGGGATATCACAGTGGCTGTGTAGCCCTATTTTCATTTCTCTCCACTGCCCTTTTTGTGGAGTCCTGGTGTGGCACTGTAAGATAAGCACTAGACCGCAAGGTTCATGGTTCAAACTCACCAGCCGCTCCTTGGAAACCCTATAAAGGGTCATTATGAGTCAGACCTGACTCGACAGCATTTAGCAACAACAACAATGCTTATTATACTTAATCCAAGACCACTCAGTCTTCTTGTGAAGTTGGCCTCATGTGTAAAAAATAGGCTCATCCATCCATCCATCCATAATCATTAGGTTATCTTACAATTATAACTACACAGTCAATGTATTTTATTGTACATCTATTATGTGCAGGAAGTGTACAAGAGAGGATATCATGTTTAGCAAACCAGAGATGGTCTTTGTTCCCATGTAGTTAGCTAATTGTAGAAGAGAGGGCATTTATCAAACAAACACACAAATAAATGCAAAATTATAATGTGATGAATGTCAAATTGCTCAGCAAGTTGTCTTTGAAGAAGTGATGTTTGGGTTGAGATTTGAAGGAAGGGTAGGAGTTAATTTAGGTAGGGGGAAAGAAAAGCAGTTCAGGCAGGACTGTATGTGCTTGGGCCTTGGTAGGATAGAGCATACCAGAAACAGAATGAAAGCAGTGTAATGAATGGCAGAGGGATGTGATAGGAGTGAGGCTGGAGATTTAAGTTAAGGATTATGATTTAGTTAAGGACTTCAGTATTTATCCTAGAATTAATGGGAAGCTACTCAAGTGTTTTAAGGAAGGAGATTGGAGGGAAGCAAGAGAGGAAAGAGGTAGACTTATAAAGAAATTATTTCTGCAGTCCAAAAGAAAGATGACAGAAATTTGGCCTTGTGTCTTTGTGATGGATATGGTCAGAATTAAATATTTTTTTATAATACACTAAAAAGTAAATTGACATTTTGATAATAGATTATATGATATGGTCAGAATTAAATAGTTTTTTATAATACATTAAAAAGTAAACTGACATATTTTGATAATAGATTATATCCGTGACATGAGGAAGAGAAAGATGGGGCTTTTTATGGAGGAAAGGAATATTATGAAGCACACAGTTTTGGTGGCAAAGCTGTATTTTCCATATGTGGAATTTGAAATGTCTTTGGGATAGCTGAAAAATAACATGAACTGGAAAGTTGGATATATGGGTCAAAAGCTAAGAGAAGATGTCTTGACTATTGATACAAATTTGTGTACAGATGACAATCATGGAAGTAGAGGAGCTGATTTAGGGAAATTGCTAATATTAAGTGAAAAGAGAAGCTCCCAACATATAATGAGCACTAGTCGTAGTGTAGTGGGCTATGAGTTGGGCTCCAAACTGCATGGTTAGCAATTCGAAATCCACCAGCCTTTCCACAGGAGAAACATGAGGTTTTTTGCTCCTGTAAAGTTTTACAGCCTCAGAAACCCTACACAGGGTTGCTGTGAGTTGGAACAGACTCAAAGTCACACAATTATTACTACGACCAGCATTTAATGGCAGAGACAAGGAGTCAGTAAAGCAGACAGAGAAGGACTGCCAGAAAATTGGGAGAAAAACCAAGAGTACAATGTCTTGGAAGTCAAGGCTATAAAGTGTTTTGAGAAGACCCAACAAGGAATAGCATTCCCAGTAAGAGAAGACTTTTGAACATATTTAATATCAATGAGAAGAACTGAGAGGGAGGTGTGGAATATACAGGACAGAGGTGGGATGATATGATTTACTTTTTCTAAGTCGTGAAGATGAAATAGAAGAATTCTACCAACTTCTTCAATCTGAAATCGATCAAACATGCAATCAAGATGTATTGCTCATTACTGGTGATTGGAATGCA
>NW_006408689.1:5843343-5844847 GCF_000296735.1 Chrysochloris asiatica
ATCTTTAAGTATTGGACTTAAAATCCATGCTTTTATTAGCATCAATTTTGTTTTATTAAAATTCATTTGGGGGAATGATATGTACATGTAAAATTTGGCATTCGACTTGCTCTCCACAGTTAAATATCTGAAGAGATCATTGAACTGAAAACTTTTTAGCATGGTTTGATACTTGATTCAGGTCTTTAAGGAATGTATGTATGTCCCAAAGTACATGTTTCAAAAAGAGAAAATCATTTGTGAAAACATCTTCTACCTTTTGAACCTTTCCTCCAGTGATAATTATCCTTGAGTTACCTGCAGTTTTGCGTATTAGCTTGGCTAAGCCTGTTGGAAGCTCTGTTCAAACTCAGCTCTTATTCACAGAGGCATTTGGTTTGCTGGAACTACTTGAATGATTCAACTACTTCCACAGTAAATATATTACTGGGTGATTATGTTTAATAGACCCCTGACATCCATCAAACAATGTAGCATGTTACATTTGAGGCAGAATACTCCAGACAGTATTTCAAACTTAATTCTTCAACAGGAATGGAAATAAGAAACTACATTTAATACAAAGGAAGTATTGAGTTGGAAAACGTTCTTAAAAATACTCTTTATAGCTTGCTGGGCACACTGGTAATCTAACCTTCTGGAAAAAGAACTAGGTAGTTCACTAGTGGTCCAATTTATATACTCATTGTTCACTCAAAACTAAGAAAGTTAAAATTTAAGCCATGTTCAGCATTATACATGGAAAAAAGTAAAAGAAACAGCAAAGAGTTAAGGTAAAAATTCTCAGTACCAGGCTTTATTTTAACCAAGCGATTTGAAAGTAAGACATGGTTTAATTTTACCCTTTTTAAAAAAGGTACAGTGATTTCCTCTTTTTAAAAAGACTGAGCCAGAAGGATAATTCAAATAAAAAATACTCAACAGAACAAGTTCATACAGGCAAGACAGTGAGATATAGAAGAAAAAGAAACAAAACTTAAAATTATAAAATTATACGAACTACAGAAATTAAGAATTAGTGTGGTGTGAGTGTGACATCCAAGTTATAATTATAGAACTTGGTTTGGATTGAATTCATTATTTCTGCAGGAAAATCTAGACCCTGGCTGTTGGGAACTAATTAAAATTGTATATATATACACATACATCTCCTATGGATAGATCTGTATATACACAAACATATACAAATATATTTAACCATGGGGATGGACATTTAAATCCTATATTAACATGTATTCACAGCCTTACACAACCTCTGCCCCATTTTTTAAAGACTTATTGTTGCTATTAAGTGTCATTGAGTTAGTACGGACTCATAGTGGTCTTATGCACAATAGTATGAACTATTGTGGGGTCCTGTGCCAACCTCACAATTGTTGCTGAGCTCGAGCCCATTGCTGCTGTTACTATCACAATTCATCTCGAGGGTTTTCCTCTTTTTCACTATCTTCTGCTTTACCAACCATAATGTTCTTCTCCAGGGATTGGCCCCTCCTGATAATAT
>NW_006408689.1:5845587-5846697 GCF_000296735.1 Chrysochloris asiatica
TTGGTCCAGTGGTGGGGATTTTTGATTTCTTTACACTGAGATGTAACCCATACTGAAGGCTGTGGTCTTTATCCCACAGCACCACACCAGGACTCCTATGGTCAGTTTGAACCACAAGGTTGTTAGTTTTAACTTACCAACTGTTTCTTGGAAACAGGGTCACTATAAATTGGAACTGATTTAACAGCACTGAACAACATATATATATATGTGTGTGTGTGTGTGTGTGTGTGTATCTATCTATATGAATGTATGTGCACATGTGTGTATTTGTTTATTTAACTTATACTGTATCAGCATCCCTGGTGGTGGTGTAGGATAAACACTGGACCACTAGCCAAAAGGTAGGTAATTCAAACCCATCAGCTTCTCTGTAACAGAAAGACAAGGCTTCCTGTTTTCATAAAGATTGATAACCTTGAAAACCCTATACAGAGTAATGCAAACAATAAGTACTTGACTACTATCTAAAGTAACTGGTGGTTTAAGTCCATGTAAGAGTACCTCAGAAGAAAGAAATGGCAATGTATTTCCGAAAGATCAAATCACCCTACGGAGTTCAGTTCTACTTCGTTACACAATTGCCACGAGTTAAAATGGACTTGATGGCAATTGGTTTATACTATGTTTAGGAATGTGAAAAGCAATAGTTGACCCAAGTTATTTTACTCTTCCAGTAGTATTATTGGCATTTAAACGATTTTAAAATTTTCTTTATTCAAGTATTTGAATTTTTCCTTCGTAAAGTTTCATATACTACACAGACTTTATGTTACCTCTAATTTAAGTAGCTATTCACTCGTCTGTCTGTTGTTCTGTGGTGGCTTGAGTTGCTGTGATTCTGAGGGCTATGCCACCGGTATTTTAAATAACCAGCAGGGTCACCAATGGTGGACAGGTTTCAGATAAGCTTCCAGAATAAGACAGACTAGGAAGAAAGAGTGATGAACTATTTCCGAATCACTAGTCACTGAAAACCTTATGAATAGCAGAGAAACACTGTCAGATACAGGGCTGAAAAATGAGCCCCTCAGGTTGGAAGGCACTCAGAATGCGACTGGGGAAGTGATGCCTCCTCAAAGTAGAGTTAACCATGATGACGTGAATAGA
>NW_006408689.1:5850725-5860937 GCF_000296735.1 Chrysochloris asiatica
ATCCCTGTGCACTGAAACTCCTTAATCCATTAGACAGAGACTGGAGGTGTGACAGAGTAGCAGAAACAGCAGAACCAAGAGCCAGAGCACAAGACACAGTCGTGGACTTCCTGGCCTACAGTTAAGTAAAGCTGAGTACCTTTGGGCAGGAGTCTCACTTGTTCAGTGGATGCTAAGTTTGCTGATCCATGGAGCTAGAAAATAGTGCCTTTGGACTGAAGTTTATAATGGAGTGTCCTTGGCATTTATCAGCAGCCCTAAAAGAGCCAGGACAAAGGGCTGAGTGTCAGAGAGAGGCCTGCCTGTGGGCAAGGTTGAGAAGCGGCTGTCCTGACTGGAAGTATTGTACCCTATATATGTTTGATCCTGAATTGTAACCTGTTAACTTCTCTAGTAAACCTTATAAATATGAGTATGGTGTCTGAGTTCAATGTGGCTATTACAATGAATTATGCAACCCAGCTAAGAAGTAGAGAGGGCTATAGTGAGAATGGAAGGTGACTGTAATGATTAAGGTTTTGTTTTAACAAGACTAGGATTTCCAGAGGTTTAGCAGGTGGGATGTACTTATTCACATGGTGATGAAACCTAATATAGGCATAGTTAGTTCTATGATGAATGGCTGTAAGTAGCCAATCAACTGAAGAGATGCTTCCTTGGGGTGTGTGGCCTGCTCCCAATATAATGGACATGTGGGAGGGACTCTCTCTCTCTTCTGCTGGGAACCTGGACTCTACAACTATAAGATAAGAAATGTCTCTTCATATATATACATATACAAAACATATTTCACTGGCTTTGCTTTTCTATAAAACCCTGCCTAAGACAGTGACCTTGATTTTTCCTTATTTGGAAAATGGGAGTGTGATTACTATCTCATTTAGGTGTTGTAAAGATTAAATGAAGTAAAGTTTAACAGACTTTTTGACTCTTGGTAAGTGTTCAAAATAAATTAGATAATAATTCCAGTCAAGATATTGAACATTTAATTTAGTTAGGGCATAAAATAGATGAGTAGAGAAATAAGGATTTTTATTTAATTTGCTTATGTATGAATGAATTGAATACAGAATATTTTAACTTGTTGGCTCATTTTCAAAGTAAGTGTTTACAGATGTAGGACTTCAACAATAATCTAAGTAAAAAAATACACATAAACCATAAAAAAAACAACTATATATTGCAGAAGATATCTAGAAGTGATGGATAAAGATATTTAAGTTTTGGGGAGCATATTCAACTACAACTACCACACTCTGTAGATGTTAAAATTCTCATTCCTGGGTAATAATGCTTTCATTTATGTGTTTTTGTTGTTGTTAAGTTCTTTTGAGTCAGTTCAAACTCATAGCAACTGTATAGGGTTCCTACTGTATAGGGTTTCTGAGAAGTAGTCTGTGGGTTTGAAATGCTGACCTTGTGTTTATCAGTCCAGTACTTTCTCTACAGCATCACATCACACCAAGACTCCAATTTATATAGTGCTTTACAAATCACTTTTACATCTATTAACTCATTTCATCTTCATAAAAATCTTGCAATAATAATATATGTTATTACCCTCAAATTACAGATGAGGAAAATATACCTGGAGAAGGTAAGAAAATTGCCTAAGGCAACAGAGCTCCTCAGAACTCATCTTCTGTCATAAATTCTGGGATTTTCCCGTCGTGTTGCCTCTACCAACATCAGCAATGAAAAAATTCAGTTAGGTGTAAGAGATTAGAGTAAATAATGTGTTGGCACTAACTCTTGTAATGTTCCCGGCCCTGAACTTGGAAGGGGTCTCGAGACAGGAAATTCTTTCACATGTTTCTCTCTATACTCTCTAGTTTTTTCTCCTCTGGATTCTACCTGTTTTAGAAGTGTCTTAAGATGACATTGTGGGACTGAACTGGGTAGGAAAGAGGGGTTACATAGAATTTCAATAAGGGATGGTGGAAGACCAGGATTTGGAGAAGGGGAGGTAATGCAACCATTTTTTACCCTTCTTAGTTAACATAGAATTTCAATAAGCGATGGTGGAAGACCAGGATTTGGAGAAGGGGAGGTAATGCAGCCATTTTTTACCCTTCTTAGTTATGAAGAACCTCTATGCCTGACTGTTTGAAGCATCACTACTCATTAAAGCAGCTTTAAAGCAATAATGAACTGCTTCTTGGAGACCTATTTTTTCCAGGATTAGTGGGAGCAAACATAAGTCTTTAAAACAAAACTTTCTTCAACTTAACAGTAAAAAGACAAATAACTTTGTTTTTGTGGCTAGGTGCCATCAAGCTGGTTCCAAATCATCGTAACTTTATGCACAATAGATGAAATACTGCCCAGTCCTGCACTATCCTGAAAATTTTTGTTATATTTGAATCCATTATTCCTGCCCTTATGTCCATCCATCTCATTGGAGTCTTCCTCTTTTTTGATGACCCTCTACCAAGCATGATGTCCTTTTCCAGGTTGGTCTCTCCTGACAACATGTCCAAAGTATGAGAGCCAAACTCTTACCATCCTTGTTTTTAAGGAACATTCTGGCTGTACTTCTTCGAAGACAGATGAGTTTGTTCTTGTGGCAGTCCCTGATATTTTCAATATTCTTTGCCAGTGCCATAATTCAAAATGCATCAACTCTTCTATGATGTTTTTATTTGTTGTCCAACTTTCACATACATATGAGGGGATTGAAAATTCCAAGACTTGGGTTAATGCTTATGGAAGCAGCAGTCAAGAGATCAAAAGACATATTGCAGTAGGTAAATATGATGCAAAAGATCTCTTTAAAGTATGAAAGAACAATGATATCACTTTGAGGACTAAGGTGTTTCTGACCCAAGTCCTGTTTGGCACTAAGGCTTTCTTTCCTATGTTAATTAGACCTGAGCTGAGCAATTGCTGTTAAGTACCATCTAGTCAGTTCTGACTCATAGAGACCTTGTATAGAATTTCCAAGGAATGGCTGGTAGGTTTGAACTACCCACCTTGGAATTGGCAGTTAAGTGCTATCCTACAGTACAACACCAGGACTCCTATCTAAACAGAGATGGTTCTAAATCTAATCACTTCCATGTTATAAAAGGAAGATATTAGATATAAAAGCAAACACACACACAAGGGAGGAGCAAAGGACATGTGAGAATCACGAGCAAAGGAACTTTAAGGATTGCTGACAGACACCTGAAACTAGGAGAGAGACTCACAGAAAGAAATATATGTATATATCTTAAGTGCCATTGAGTTGGTTCTGATTCATAGTGATCCTGGATAGGGTTTCCAAGGAGTGGCTGGTGGGTTTCAACTGCTGACCTTGTGGTTAGCAGTCTAGTGCTTATCCTACAGTACCACACCAGGACTCCTCCAGAAAGAAATATCATGGCCAAAATGGTGACTTGAGTTTCAGCCTTCAGAATTTGAGCCCATTGTTACAAAATTGAATATAAATTTGTTCTTTGAAGTCAAGTACTTGTGGTATTTGTGTTACCAGCAGCACTATGTAACCAAGACACAGAATGACTCAGCAACTTCACTTCTAGAATTAACAATCTACAAGGGGGCTTTAATACATTTGCTGAAAAATCCCATTATATTTTAATTTCATTTGCCATGAACTCTTTGAAGTCCCCTCAAATATTCACATAAATTTGTACATAAATGTTCAAGTAGCATTATTCATAACAGCCAAAGATTAGAAACAACACAAATATTCACTAAGTAAAGAATCAATAAACATATTGTAATAATCTTTATATAGAATATTATTTGACTTTAAAAATGAATGAATATGCCATATGGATGAACTTTGAAAGCACTATACTAAGTGAAATGAGCCAGGTCTAAAGGTCACATGATTCCATTTATGTGAAATACCCAGAACCAATCCAAAGACTGCTGATAGGTATGGAGTTTCTTTTTGGAATGATTAAATGTTCTGGAATTAGACTGTGATGGTGGTTCTAACTTTGTGAAAAAAACAGTGGAACCACTGAATTGTATATTTTAAAAGGGTGTATTTTATGGTGTATGAATTATATTGCAATAAAAGTCTTTATCCAGAGATGATGGCAATAACTAAACATTTATTAGGGGAAAGTGCTAAAAAGCATTTGGATTATTTTAACTCTCACAACAACCATGTTGTTGTGTTTAGCTGAGTTGGTTACAACTTATAGTGACCTACATGACAGAGTTTCCTAAAGTTTAATCTTTATAGGGACAGATTTCTAGTTTTTTTCTCCTGCAGAGTGGCTTATGGTTTATAATGACTGGTGGGTTTGAACTATTCACCTTTCATTTAGCAGTTGAGTGCTCAACCACTGTGTCACCAGAGCCTCCTGTAGGTACTCAGTAAGTATCCACTGAATGAATAAACATGAACACAGTAAGGAGAGTCTTACAATGTAAATAACTCTCTACTGTCCTTTACTGTATAGGACTTCTTCAGAAATTGGTATGTAATTCCTCTAGCTTCTGGATCCAGCAGTTAACTCAGGGTGAGAGTGCTTCAGGACAACTTCTGGCTCAAAAATTTGTTACGTAACATAACAGTGGAAAGCTTTGGCTTCTGTTTTAGCCTTAGAGAATTCTCTAAAATGTTTCCTATGTGTATGCTTCTTCATTTAGACTGGGATTTTGACTGTCACTTCATTTTTTGCCTCCACTAGCCTTCATGAATGTTCATAATAACATTTTCCATTATCTTCTACCATGGTCCTAAAGAATATTATACCTGGAAAATCTAACACCACCATCTAAGTGGTTAAACATGTATATTGTACTATTCCTAGAATATAAACAAGCTGTTGCTAAGTGCTGTTGAGTTGGTCCCAACTCATAGCGATCCCATGTATGTTTTCTGAGGAACAGCTAGTAGGTTTAAACTGCCCACGTTGCCATTAGCAGTCCAGTGCTCATTCTACATGCCATACCAGGAATCCTATAAACAAGCTGGAAATGGAAAGTGAATTGTTCTACTTCATGCAGTTCAAGAAACAGAATCATAAGCTAGTGTATTCTGATCTCTTTTATAGTGTTTCATATGATTATATGTTTCATATATTAAATTTGCTTTACCATGCCCAGCAGAGTATCTGGCATATATTAATTAAGAGCTCATTAAATATTTGTTGAATGAATGAATGAGAACTCAAAATTCTTGCTAAAGGGTTCCAAATGTCATTCTGCATCAGCTTGTTGCCAAACTCTCAATATGTCTCCCCTCAGCTAACATTCCTAAGCTATATGAATTTTAGAATTTGGATAAGAGTATTCAAATTTCAATGTACTGGATTCAAACTCACCAATACAGCCATACTTTCTTATTTTTCATATTACTGATGATGACATTACCATTTTGTACTCACAATGGTTAAAATCTGTTTACTCTTCAATCTCTATTTGTTTACACAATCATTTAGCCATTAGGTCCTATAGATTCTAACTGCACATTATCTCAACATTTTCAATTCTCACTGCCCCTACTCCAATTTAGATTCTCATTACCTTTCAACTAGAAATTATTGTGATGAGAGTTTCTAATTTAACCTCCCTCTAAGCTCTCCCTACTCCAATACTATCTGACTATATTTCTATATTAATTTTTCTTATTGCCATATATCCTTCTAAAATTTTTTCAATAACATCCTTCATTGTTTTGTCTAAATTCCTTATCATTGGAATAAAAAAATCCATGAAAAGTGATCTCACAACAATTGTTATCATGACTAATTGCAATGATTACAATTGTAAAGGTAGAAGATATGTAACAAAAAGGGGCAGTAGTTAATCTTACATTCCAGGGACAGAGGACCCTAGGACCAGCAAGAGGGAAGAGCATGAACAGAAAATGGGATCATAACCAGAAAAAGCAGTGACACCAGAGATGGAGGCACAGATGACAGCATGGACAGAGAGCATCTGACGACTCCAGACTCAAGGAAGAGAAAGACTGTACTGATGGGCAGGAGGCTGACTTGCAAAATGTGTCCTTTGGTTGTTTAAACACTTAAATATTCCTGTGTGTTTTTTATGTGCATCAAAAAAGGAGATTGTAATCATTACAATGAAACAGGATGTGATTGGTTGAGTGCAAAACTGATGTTCTGCCATGTAGACTATCACTCAATTGACAATAAAAGCTTGGAAAAAAAAAAAAAGTGATCTCAACTTACCTTGCTATCCTATTTCTCCCTTATACCAACAAAAGGAACCTCACTGATATTCTCTGGAGATCCTTCATTTTCCCTACTCCGTGCTACCTGTGTCTTATTCTTCATACTCAAAAGTCTGTGTTTTGGCTTGACTATCTATTCTAGGAATTTCTATTGATACCTGACACTAGGTGAGATTGTTCTCTTTTGATTCCTCTAGAGATCATTTTGTGCTTCTTCTGTGGCATGTCTACCTTGTGTTACAGTTTTTGTTGCATATGTCTTCTCCTCTAGTGTGTAATGAAATTAAGACCATGAGTTACACAACTATACTTGTATCACTAAGCTTAATGTCTTATATATAACGAGCAGTTGTGGAATTTAAGTGATTCCCTTTTCCTTTTCAGCACGCATTACTGCACCAAATGTACCAAAATAACTGCTTCCTTGTATTCAATATCTTAAAAATTTGCAAGGCCAACTTTATCTAAAGTCCATTTCTCAACTCATTCATGTACTTCACGTGTATAAAATTCTCTCCTAGCTTCATCTACATAGAGTAATATTTATAACTAGAAAATATACAAGCTTTTAAAGAGGGAATAGCACATGGTGACTAAAGGTATAGACAATTATCACTAATTCTAATTTTCAATAAGAAAGTAAAAAAAATTAAAATGCCACTTTAAAGGCCCAATGTGAGGAGCTAATAGACCATCCACATGGAATGTAAGTTTCTGGCTCCTAAAAATATTTAGTTATCTTTTTGGCTGCTTTTGAGTGGCAGTGACTGGCATTTGTGGGATTTTCCTCTCTTGGGGATGAAAAATGAAGTTTTAAAGAATGTTCATTACCACCAGAGTATGTGTTGCCCAAACTGATTTTTCGTCTGCCAAAATGTGTATACTGGCTTCTGTCTCATCTGGAGACCTCTAAACTAAAAGTAATTGATCAAATTAACTCAACTATAATCCCCCAACTAGTTTTGTTATGATTGCATCTTGTTAACCTTAGCACACACTATTTATTTAAACCATGTGGATGACATCATGAAAACCACCCCCGTTTCATCAAAGCATGATGCCGACTATGAAAAACAATTTGGTTTCAAACCACTCTGAGATATGATCTTTCTTCTTTTCTTCCCTATATTAAAAGAAGTACTGTAAAACCTCAGTTCTTAATCATTTGATTTTCACTGCAGCTGGCCCTCCCCCAGTGAAATGGAAGATTTTCATGGACTTTAGAATGAAGCAAACTAAAAATATCAAACAAGTTGCTTTAGTCTTAGAAAGTAGAATTGATGACAGAAGCTCTTCTTTGATTTTATTTTTAGTTTTCATTTGCCAAAGTTCACTTTTCCATGCTGTATAGTGGTTTCACCACAGCCTGTACCACAAGTCCAGTATGCTAGAATTAGATACTGAATTAGCAAAGTATTTCCCTTGGGTTGTGAATTTTTTTCTTTTTGGTATCCTTTTTCTGTTTCTGTATAATCTCTGATCTGATTAAATAGATTGATGCATGTTTGTTAAATTTTCACCTCCTGAACATGCTAAGTTTTTTGGTTCATTCTTAGAAAGTTTCTGCCATCACAATTCTGACAACATTCCAAAACTACAGCATTCTTCTTAGTATAAGTATAATCTATGGAGTACAAATATCTTAGTATAAGTATCATCTATAATACCTAGTTTTTGAATATTGGCAACAATATGAGCCAACACTTCAGAAGAAGATATGAAAAAGAAATGAATAATGTAGATAAATGACAGATTTATTCCATTTTTAAAAATGAAATAAATCTTTAGTGAAAAATACCTGTTAAATTTGTTTAAGTTAATGTTTACCAAATTTATTTGATCATGAATGCCTTTTTTCATGTAATACCTATAAAGCTGTCATAGAATATATTTTGGGAAATGATAGACCAGTAAGCTATATGAAGGATTATGTACTCCATCCACAGAAATAACTGCAATAAGCTTTTTAGGAACACTTAATTTAAAAATGAATATACTATCTAAATCACACAGGTAGAGTGTTGTTGTTATGTGCCATGGAGTCGGTTCCGACTCATAGCGACCTTGTACAGGGTTTCTGAGGCTGTAAATCTCTACGGGAGCAGAGAGTAGTGGTCCCCAAATTCAAGTTTATGAACAGGTGTCTGCTGTCTGGGTGAGCATTTCTTGGGGAAGATGTTAAAATGAAGATTCTTGAACTCTGCTCCTGAAGTTTCTGATACAATTGATTTGAAGTTGGGCTTCAGATTCTGTGTTTAAAATCTCCACTGTGCTTCCAGAGGTAAGGGTAGAAAGATTAAAAAAAAAAAATCGTGAAGAAGAAGATTAGAAAGTATATGCTGTTTTACATAAAATAGTATAGAGTTTATACAATTTTAACTAAAAATGATTTGTAAAACATAATAATTTCACCTACTGATTGTGAGAGAGGTGAGTTTGTGTAATCAAGAAAAAGTAATAATAGGTGTTTGACAAAAAGAAAAACAAGTAGAAGTTGATCATGGATTGCTAATTTCCACATGTGACTGTGATTTGAAGTGATGTGAATCAAAAACATAAACATAAGGATACAAAAAAAAAAAAAAAAAAATCTCCCAGGTAATTCTCAAACATAGTTCAGGAATTGAACCAAAAAATGAGGCTAATGTTGATCATTTCATATGCCTTAATGAAGGGTCTTCATTCCATGGTCATGAAATAAATTGTAGTTTTGAGAATATATTTTCATTGTGCTCCATCAGGATATAAATTATCTGGCCAAGTCCAAAGTACTGGGTCTATGTTGTTGTTGTTAGGTGCTATTGAGTCTGTACTGACTCATAGTGAACTTATACTGAACAGACTGAAACATTGTCCAGTCCTGTACCAACGTCACAATCATTGCTACAATTGAGCCAATTGCTGCTGCCAATGTGCCAATCCATCTCATTGGGGGTCTTCCTCTTTTTCACTGAGACTCCATTTTGCCAAGTATGATGTCCTACAGGCACTTGTAACTCCTGAGAAAATGTCTGATGATGAGTGGCTAAGAGTAGCCAATCTATTGAAGTGACTGTGGCCTGTTCCTAATATAACAGAAATACAGAAGGGACTCTGTCTCTCTTTCACTGGTGACCTTGGACTCTACAATTGTAAGGCATTTTCTTGATAATAAACTATGTTTTTAGGTTCCATCAAGTTGGCACTGACTCATAGCAACCCTTTTCACAACAGACTGAAACACTGCCCTGTCACTGTGCCAATTCATCTCATTGGGGATCATCCTCTTCTCCCACCCTTCACTTTATCAGATATCCTTCTCCAGCGACTGGTCCCTCCTGAAAATATGTCTGAAATATCAGAGATGAAGTCTGGCCATCCTGGCTTCCAGAGAGCATTGTGGCTGTACATCTTCTAACACAGACTGGTTTATTCTTTTAGCAGTTCATGGTGCTTTTAATGTTATCCTCCAACACCATAGCTCACATGCAACAATTCTTCTATGATCTTCCTTATTCACTGTCTAACTTATACATGCATACGAAGTTATTAAAAATACCATGGCTGGTGGACAGGAGGAAGGCTTGCATAATGTGCTCTTTGATTGGTTGTTTAAATGATTATATAAAACAACAACAACAAAACAGAGGGAATAGAAGCAAATACTGTTGAATGATGATGCATGGAGGGGATTGTAATCATTGCAATGAAATGAAATACGATAGGATGAGTGTAAAACCAGTGTTCTCCCATGTAAACTATCAATTCACAATAAAAAAGAAAAAAAGAAAGAAAATACCATGGCTTGTGTCAGGCACAGCTTGGTCCTCAAACTGATATCTTTGCTCTTGAACACTTTAAAGAGGTCCTGTGCAGCAGATTTGCCTAATGTATTACATCATTTGATTTCTTGACTGCAGCTTCCATGAATGTTGATGATTGACCTAAGCAAAATGAAGTCTTTGACAACTTCAGTCTTTTCTCCATTTATACAGATGTTGTTTGCTGGTCGAGGTGGGCATTTTTGTTTTCTTTACATTAAGGTGCAACCCATGCTCAAGGCTGTGGTCTTT
>NW_006408689.1:5862182-5866194 GCF_000296735.1 Chrysochloris asiatica
TTTTTTTTTTTTTTCCTTTACACTATGGTACAATCCATACTGAAGGCTATAGTCTTTTAATTTCATCAGTGAGTATTTTAAATCCTCTTCACTTTCAGCGAGCAAGATTATGTCATCTTTTCATAAATTGTTAATGAGCTTTCCTCCAATCCTGATGCCATGTTTTTCTTCATATAATCTAGTTTCTCAAATTATTTGCTCAGCATACAGACTGAATAACTATGGTAAAAAAAACCAACAAAACAAACAAAAAAAACAACCTTGGGGCACACCTTTCCTGATTTTAAACCATTCAGTGTCCTCTTGTTCTGTTCAAACAACTGCCTCTTGGTCTAGGTATAGGGTCTTCATGAGCACAAAGAAGTGTTTTGGAATACCCTTTCTTTGCAATGTTACATACTTTATTATGACCTACATGGCTGGTTGTCTTTTCATAGTCAATAAAGCACAAGTAAACATCTTTCTGGTATTCTCTGCTTTCAGCCAAGATTTATCTGACATCAGCAATGATATCCCTCATTCCACATCCTTTCCTGAATCTGTTTTAAATTTCTGGTAGCTCCTTGTTGAAATACTGCTGCAATCTTTTTAGGATTATTTTCCACAAAATTTCACTTGTATGTGATATTAATGATACTCTTTGATGCTTTCCATATTCCTTTGGGTCACCTCTTTTTGGAATGGAAACAAATATGGATCTCTTCCAATTGACTAGCCATGTAGATGTCATCAAATTTCTTGACATAGACAAGTGAGCACTTCAGTTTGTTGAAAGATTTCAATTTACATTCAGTCAGTTACAAGAATGTTGTTTTTCACCAATGCCTTCAGTGCTAGTCATAGTTTTTTTTTTAAAGTTTTTATTATGAATTGAGTGATAGTTTACATTGGGAACATCAGTTTGTTTCATTGCAATGATTACAGTCCGCTCCATGTGTCATTATTTGACAGTATTTGTTTCTATTCCCTCTGATTTTTTTTTTTTTTTTTGAATGTACTCAAAAACACTCAGGACTATATAATAATTTAAAGAAACTACCCCAAGGGTACATTCTGCGAGACTGTCTCCTGGCTTCTAGCACACAGCCTTTCTCTTTCCATGAGTATGGAGTCCTCAGCTGCTCTATCTCTCCATGTCATCATCTCTACCTCCATCTCTGGTGTTGCTGCTTCTCTGGATAGGGTCCCACATTTGCTCGTGCTCTTCTCCCTTGATGGTTCTAGGGTTCTTTGTTCCTGGACTGTAAGATTAACTACTCCCCACTTTTTGTTACAAAACTTTTACTTTTACAGTATTGACATTTGCATAACAATTACTCTCTTTTGAATCATAAGAATCTTATCCCCATCTCTTTTCACCAGACCCATCTAGACAAGATGAAAACTGTTCAGTGGAGGTTATACCTTCCCCCACATATTCTGAAACTAAACTTCCTCTTCAAAACTTCTAAGCTAGTCACTTTGTGCCTTTATTGTTCCCCACCCCCCACATTTTAGGTAGCCAATGTCTAAGTTCTAAGTTGCCCATCCCTATCAACCCTGTGTGCAGGGGGATAGGATTGATCCTTGGTGTGAAGATTCCTTCCTTCTTAGTTGGTATTTTGAGCTACTACATCTACAAGTATGGAGTCCTGGTGTGGTGCTGTGGGTTAATGTGCCAGACTGTATGAACTGAAAGATTGGTGGTTCAAGCTCACCAGCTGCTCCTCGGAAACCCTATACAGGGTCGCTATGGGTCAGAATTGACTCGATGGCCTTCACAACAACATCTATAAGCATAGGTCAAGTTCCTCAAATTGTAGCAATTTACATTTCTTTCCTTTAGCAAAAATTTTTTTATCTTCCTCTAGTCGAGTTCTGATCATCAAGCCATCCAAGCTAGGTCAAATGGGTACTCTCTGCAAGTTTGGGAACTTCTGTGCATCTCTCCTCATTTCATATTAGCTGGACACAATGCTTTCTATATGGGCAACCTTACCAAAATCCACACAATCGAAAGCCTTGCACAAGTATACATCTTTCTGGTATTCTCTTCTTTCAGCCAAGAGCCATCTGACTTCAGCAATGATATCCTTCCCTCATTCCATGTCCTCTTCTGAATTTGGCTTGAACGGCTGGAAGATCTCTGTCAATATATGGTTTCAGCTGTTTTTGAATTATCTTTAGCAAAATTTTGCTTGCATGAGATATTAATGATATTGTCTGATGATTTTTGCTTTCCTTTGGGTCACCTCTCTTTGATGTGGACATAAATATGGATCTCTTCCAGACAGGTGACAAGATAGTTATCTTCCAAATTTCTTGGCATAGATAATTGAGTACCTCCAGTGCTGCACTGTTGAAAGATTTCAATCTGTGTTCCATTAATTCCCAGAATCTTGTTCTTTGCCAATGCCCTCAGTGCATCTTGGACATCTTCCTTTGGGATCATTGGCTCTTGACCATATGCTACCTCTTCAAATAGTTGAACATTAACCATCTCTTTCTGGTACAGTGATTCTGTGTATTCTTTCCATCTTGTTTTGGTACTTTCTGCATCACTCAATATTTTTCTCATCTAATCCTTCAATACTGCAAGTTGAGGTTTGAATTTTTTCTTCAGTTCCCTTTTCTTGGTATTAGTGAGCTTAAACGGACTGTTATTGGCCATTTTGAATCTGATAACCAAATGGTTTACTATGCCAGGAATTCCAAATTGAAGAGGAATGGCATTACATTCATAATAAAAAAATATATCAAGATCGTATTTGAAGGACAATGCTGTCTGTGATAGGTTAATATGCATATGACTACAAGGAAGACCACTTAATATCACTATTATTTAAATTTACACATCAATCACTAAAGCCAGTAATGATGAAATTGAAGAATTCTACCAACTCCATCAGTATGAAATTGATCAAACATACAATAAAGATGTATTGATAATTATTGGTAATTGGAATCCAAAAGTTGGAGACAAAGAGGAAGGATCAGTAGTTGGAAAATATGGTCTTGGTGATAGAAGCAATGTTGGAGATCGCATGATAGGATTTTGCAAGACCAATGACTCCTTCATTGCAAATACAGTTTTTAAACAAGCACTACTCATAGACTTCACCATATGGAATACACAGAAATAAAATTGACTACATCTGTGGAAAGAGATGTTGGAAAAACTCCATTTCATCAGCCAAAACAAGGCCAGGGGCAGACTATGGAACAGACCATCAATTCTCATATTCAAGTTTAGGCTGAAGTTGAAGAATATTAAAAGAAGTTCATGAGAGCCAAAGTAGAACATTGAACATATCCCACCTGAATTTAGAGATTGTCTCAAAAACAGATTTGGTACATTAGACATTAAAGACTGAAGAGTAAATAAGTTGTGGGATTACATCAAGAACATACATGAAGAAAGCAAAAGGTCATTAAGAAGACAAGAAAGAAGGAAAAGACTAAAATGGATGTCATAAGAGACTCTGAAACTTATTCTACAGCATAGAGATGCTAAAGCAAATAGAAGAAACGAGAAGGTTAAAAAGCTGAGTAGAAAATTTCAAAGGGCAGCTGAAAAGGACAAAGTCAAATATTATAATAAAATGTGCAAAGATCTGGAGTTAGAAATCATAAGTGAAACAACTGCTCAGCATTTCTCAATGTAAGTGATCTGAAGAAGAAATTCAGGCCTTGGTTTGCAAAACTGAAGGATTCTATGGACAAAATATTGAATAATGCAGAAAGCAACAAAAAAGGGAAGGAATACACAGAGTCATTGTACTAAAATAAATGGTCAATGTTGAATCATTTTAAGAAGTATCATATGTTCAAGAGCCGATGATCCTGATGGAAGATGTCCAATATACACGGGATGTTTTGGCAAAGAACAAGGGTCCCATAATCAATGGAATTTATACTGAAATCTTTCAACAAACTGGTGCAGCACTGGAGGCACTTACTTTATGTATGCCAAGAAATTTGGAAGGCAGCTACCTGGCCAACTGATTAAAAGACATCCATATTTGTGCCCATT
>NW_006408689.1:5866629-5868810 GCF_000296735.1 Chrysochloris asiatica
TGAGAAACTGGGTTATATAAAGAAAAACATGGCATTCTGGTTGGAGGAAGACTCATTTAACTATCTTTGATATGCAAATGATGCAATCTTACCTGCTGAAATTGAAGAGGACTTAAAATACTGATGAAAATCAAAGACCACAGTCTTCTATATGACTTTTATCTCAATGTAAAGAAAACAAAATTCTTCACCACTGGATGAATAAATAACATCAAGATAAATGGAGAAAAGGTTGAAGTAAAAAAATCCATTTTGCTGGGATCAACCATCAACACTCATGGAAGCAGGAGTCAGGAAATCAAATGAAATATTGCATTAGGTAGACTTGCTACACATGACCTATTTAGTGTTCAAGAGTAAAGATGTCAGTTTGAGGACTAAGGTGCGTCAAATCTAAGCTATGTTATTTTCAATAACCTCATATATATGTGAAGGTAGGATAGTGAATATAGAAGACCCTAGAAGAATTAATTCATTTGAGTTACGGTTTTGGAGAAGAACATTAAAAATACCTTGGATGACCAAGGCAACAAACAAATTTGTGTTAGAAGTACAGCCAGAATGCTCCTTAGAAGTCAGGATGGTCAGACTTCATCTTTCATGCTTCAGATATATTATCAGGAGGGACCAGTCCCTGGAGAAGGACATCATGGTTGATAAAGTCAAGGATCAGTGAAAGAGGAAGACTCAAAGAGAAGGATTGGCACTGTGGCAAAAACAATGGGCTCAAACTTAACAACGATTGTTAGGTTGGTGCAGGACCAGGCAGTGTTTCGTTCTGTTGTGCATAAAGTTGCGATGAATCAGTACCAAATTGATGGCACCTTATTACAACAGCAATGACAACAATCTTATACTCCCACTTCACAGTGTCTTAGTATGACACTGTAGGAAAGGCTCTGGACAATTATCCACAAGGTCAGTGGTTCAAGCCTACCAATGCTTCTCAGAAACCTTATACAGAACCCTAGATAGACAGCACTTAATAATTACTCCTTGAGAAACTCAAACACAGAGAAGCTAAGTCACTTGCTCAAGCTCACGAAGTTCTCAAATCTATGATTTAAATCCAGACAATGTGGTTCCATGGCCTCCACTTTTCACCACTCATCTAGAAGAAATGTACCAAAATATTAATGTTGTTACTTGGGAATGAATGATTTTATAGCATTATGAATCATCACAATTTCTTTTTGTCAGTAGGTATTGCTTTCAAATTAGAAATTAAATGCAATGATGCTTTAAACGATGATATGCTATTTAGGCATCAGTCTCTGTGGGTTAATGCACTGTACTGCAAAGTTTGTTTGAACAACAAGATCGACAGTTCAAGCTCACCAGCTGCTCCTCGGAAATCCTATACAGGGTTGCTATGAGTCAGAATCAACCCAATAACACTTAACAAAAACAACAAGCAGTCTAAACAAATCCTTTTGTGGGTCACATATTTTCAAGTAGTGAAAACAAAGGAAGACTGTGGAACAGATCATCAGTTACTCATATGCAAATTCAAACTGAAGCAGAAGAAAATTAAAACAAGTCCACAAAAGTCAAATTATGACCTTGAATATATCCCACCTGAATTTAGAGATCATCTGAAGAACAGATTTGATAAATTAAATACTAAAGACTGAAGACCAGAAGAATAGTGGGATGACATCAAGAACATCATACATGAAGAACGCAAAAAGTCATTGAGAAGACAAGACAGAAGGAAAAGGTCAACATGGATGTCAGAAGAGACACTGAAACTTGCTCTCCAGCGTAGAGATGCTAAAGCAAATGGAAGAACTGAAGAGATACAAGAGCTGAATCGAAAATTTCAAAGATCAGCTCAAGAAGATAAAGCCAAATATTATAATAATATGCAAAGATCTGGAATCAGGAAACCAAAAAGGAAGAACACGCTCAGCATTTCTCAAGCTGGGGGAAATGAAGAAAAAATTCAAGCCTCGACTTTTGTTATTGAAAGATACTCTGGGCAATTTATTGAATGATGTAGAAAGCATCAAAAGATGAAGGAAGGAATACACAGAGTGACTGTACCAAAAGGAAATGGTTAATGTTCAACCATTTCAAGAGGTAGCATATGATCAAGAGCCAATGACACTTCAGGACGAAGTTCAAGTTGCATTGAAGGAATTGGCAAAGAACAAGGCACCAGAAACTGTTGGAAAAAAA
>NW_006408689.1:5869660-5871391 GCF_000296735.1 Chrysochloris asiatica
GTACTGCATTAGGCAAATCTGCTGCACAAGACATTTTTCAAGTGTTGAAGAGCAAAGATGTCAGCTTGAAGACTAAGGTGTGCCTGACCCAAGCCATGGTATTTTCAATAACCTCATCATATGCATGCGAAAGCTGGACAATGAATAATGAAGACCATAAAAGAATTGATGCTTTTGAGTTATTGTGTTGGAGGACAGTATTGAAAGTGCCACGAGCTGCCAAAAGAACTAATAGATTTGTTTTGGAAGAGTTGCAGCCAGAGTGCTCCTTAGAGGCCAAACTTCATCTCTCATACATTGGACATATTGTCAGGAGGGAGCAGTCGCTGGAGAAGGATATCATGTTTGGTAAGGTGGAGGGTCAGAGGAAAAGAGGAAGACCCCAACGAGATGGATTGGCCAGGTGGCAGCATCTATGGACTCAAGCGTGGCAACAATAGTGAGGTTGGCCCAGGATCAGGCCGTGTTCGTTCTGCTGTGCATAAGGTCGCTATGAGTCAGTACCAACTCAATGGCACCTAACAACAACAACAACAACAACAACAACAATATCTTCAAGTAAAAGAAAAGTAAAAAATTTGCCATATAGGGAGTCCTCTAGTCAAAAACAAGTCAGTGACAAAGAATTGGCAGTATAATCCAGTACAGACAGTTACCAGGTTATGAATGAGCTCCGTTTCTAAATGTGTCTTTAAGTTGAATTTGTAGATAAGTCAGAACAGGTGCATACAGTTCTTAAATAGCTTTGCTTTAGCGTAGGAAAAAACTCTAAGCCTTTTCAATGGAAGTAATTGTGATGATGAATTTGTTGTGTGTAGGGGTTGTTTCAGTTATGTCAATCCTTTCAAAGCGAGGGCAAATTTACATAATATTTGAATCGCTGACCTTGTAGTTAGCAATCCCGTTTAGGCACTGATGCATAAGCACTGGATTGCTAACTACAAGGGTGGCAGTTGAAAGGCACCGGTCTCTCCTCCGAAACCCTATACAAGGTTGCTATGAGTTGGAACCAACTTGAAAACAATTAACAACAAGAAGGACATTCATAACTTGGGAGTTTACTGTATATCTAACAGCCTGAATTATATTTTTCAAGTTTTATAGCACAGATTGGATAATATGATTGTTTTGGTATTTATTATGTTAACAGATCCTAGGGCACAAGTCTGATAAACATGCCCACACTCTACTCACTTCCTGAACAAACTGAAAACAAGGCTTTCTATCTGGCCTGGTTAGTGGGCAGATGGTGATCTGACAACTTCTCAGTGCATATGAAACAGAAGGATATAAAGACACCCTGAGTTCAATCTCCTGAAGTCAGATACAAACTTAAATAAATAAAAAATAATTTAATTTTTTTCTTTTAGAGCTCTTATTATGAATTGAGTGATAGTTTACGTGGGAGCACATTGCTCTTGCACTCATCCTATCATGTTTTGTTTCATTGCAATGATTACAATCCTTGCATTATCATTTAACAGTATTTGCTTTTATTCCCTCTGTGTTTTGTTTTGTTTGTTTTATTTTTTACACGAAAACACTCAAGAATATATAATCATTTAAACATCCAATGGGCACCTTCTGCAAGTCAGCATCCTGGCTGCCAGCACACAGCTTTTCTCTTTCTATGAGTCTAGAGTCCTCAGTTGCTCTATCTCTCCATGCCATCACCTTTGCCTCCATCTCTGGTATTGCCTCTTTTCTGGTTAGGGTCCCATGTTCTGCTCA
>NW_006408689.1:5894258-5894682 GCF_000296735.1 Chrysochloris asiatica
ACATCTAATTATTGAAAATGCCCCTAAAACAACAGAAGATCTCAGCTCATGTGCAGAAACAAGACAGAACAACTGAAACAAATTAGCTGGGAGTAGACCTAGACTTCCTATTGGAAGGAAGGCAAGCTTTGGAACTCTCTGAGAAGGAATTCAGGAGAATGATATTGAATTGCATTCAAAGATGTGCAACAGGGTTGTATTATTTCACCATATTTATTCAACCTGTATGCTGAGCAAATAATCCAAGAATCTGGGTTATTGGAAGAAAAACGTTACATCAGAATTGGAGGAAGACTCATTAAGAACCTGTGATATGCTGATAATACAACCTTACTTATTGAAAGTTAAGAGGACTTAAAATACTTTCTGATTGAGATTAACAACCATAACCTTTGGTATGGATTGCATCTCAATGTAAAGAAAA
>NW_006408689.1:5895831-5897122 GCF_000296735.1 Chrysochloris asiatica
CAAAAACAGGGCTAAAGTCTATAATCATCAGAAAAACAAAATAAAAATAAAGACAAAAAATCTGTAGCAATGTATGAGTAAGATGTTTATGCCTCTTTTTTTTGGTACACCCCTTTCTTGCCTTCATGGCTGCCTGAGAAATTTCAGGCTGTTATCATTACTCCTTATGATGTAACTCAGGATTTGGTTTGTGGCATTTGTCCTCATTTGCCTCCCTGTTTGAACTCCTCAGGCCTGTTCAGGTGTTTTCTTAGTGACAAACTAAGAAAACCCTCCCATTTATGCTGTTCCTGTTGACTTCTATCCCCTTTTCAATTCTGCACCCAGTGGTTCTAGCTGAATGTATCCATGTGTGTGCATAGTACAACTCTCAAGGGATGGGGGGAGGTGGTGTCCACTCACTCAGGCACCATCTCTAGTCACCAGAGTGGAGGTGTGCAGACAGAGAAAGAAAAATGAACAGAAAAAAAAAAAGTCCAAACCTTTATCTCCAAGGATTAGCCAGCCCCCTGTGATTGGTGCACTCTCTTGATCCTTCACCCCCTGTTTCCCTTTCAAGATGGCTGCTCTGGGACGCCAGCAGTCACAGATCCAAAAACACCATCTGTCTTGCTTCTGATACAAATTCCACTAACAGTAAGACTTCAAACCTTCGAAATATTCCTTATATGTAGTTCAGAGTTCTGGGATTGTCCCCTGAACCTTCTTTGTTCCGTATTCTGTGTTATTACTGGCAGAGGGCTACACAGGCAGACTCTGAACCTCCATCAAGCCCATTACTCTGAGATACAAACTTTTATAAGAGATTCTTATTAAATATCTAGGAAATTCATTTTGGCAAGTTTCATAATGGTTAAATAATATAGTAAAACTGTCTTATCAGTCTGATGAATTTTCAGTTTTATAAATTCTGTTATTTTTAATCAGAGAAATCCCCACCCTTTCCCATGTGATACTTTAACTGCTTTATGTTGTCCAATTAGTTCTGAAAGAACCCCAGAGAAGTATATTTATCTAATGTAAAAAATTTCAATGGATGACTCAACAGTTTAGCCTTTTTAACAGATATCAGATTACCATACATAGCACTGAAAAGTTTCCAGAGTCCTTGTGATACTATACTTGAAGAAATATTTGTTGAGTAAATAATATATGTGTTTCTAGCAGATCAAGGAGTGCTAGGAGTATTGGGAAAGGAAAATAATTTAAAGTACTTGCCAGCATGCTATCACTCAAGTTAATTTTGGGGTACCACAGATCAAGGCCACAGATCATGTGTCTGTCAGGTTGT
>NW_006408689.1:5897692-5899281 GCF_000296735.1 Chrysochloris asiatica
TACCAACTCATAGTGACCCTCTGCACAGTAGAACGAAACACTGCCCAGTCCTGGACCAACCTCACAATTGTTGCCACGCTTGAGCCCATTGATGCTGCCACTTTGCCAATTCATCTCGCTGGGGGTCTTCCTTTTTTTCTGACCTTGAACCTTACCAAACATGATATTCTTATCCAGCGACTGGTCCCTCCTCCAATAATACCTAGTAAAACTGTGTACAGTGAAGGCTGTTAACTTGGTTATTATTATGTTTAAATTGGACCTTAGTGGGGTTTTGTTAGGATTTAGTGAAATCACACAATGTTTCTAGCAAGGATTTAAGAAATATTACTCTCTTATGTCAATAATAAGTATGGCACTGTAGGATAAGCACTGGACTGTGTACTGCAAGCTTGGCACTTCGAACCCACTGACCACTCCTCAGAGATCCTATGTAGGGTTGCTATGAATCAGAACCAACTAACAACAATATTTATTTTTACCAACCTCACCATCCATTTTATTTCTGTGATTTTTTTTCCTTTTAATTCAGTTGTACAGTATTTAGAAAATATTTATTCCCAAAGAAAAGTAGTTGCTTTTCAAATAGGATAAAGTATTTGCAGGTCCTTGAAGCACCTTAAAAATGATCTACTATATTCTTTTCTAAGTAGTAGGTTTATTGTGATATAATCACATACCATTTTAAAGGGTACACCTCAGAGATTTTTAGTATGTTCATAGACATCACTGCCATCTAATAAGAGAACATTTTTATCACCTCACAAAGGGATCCCATGTGCTTTAGCAGTCCCTCTCTCTTCCCCCTTCTTGTCCCCTGACCACTTATCTACTGTAATTTTTTCTTACGAAGTTGCTTATTCTGTACATTTCACAGAAAATGAATCATGCATCTTTTTTATTGTGTGTGTGTGTGTGTGGCTCCTTTCATTTAATATAATGTTTTCAAGGTTTATCAGTACTTCCTTCTTTTTAATGGTTGAATAACATTCCATTGTATGAATATACTGAAGTTTGTTTATCCAGTAGTCAATGGATGGAATTTGAATTGTTTCCACTTTTTTTGTCTATAATAAATGATGCTGTTATGAACATTCATATACAAGTCTTTGTATGTACATGTATCTTCAAATTTCTTAGATTTATTTCTAGAGGTGGAATTGTTTGTTAATGTGGAAACTCTGTGTTTCTCTTTTTTAAGTTTTTGAGAAACTGTCAGATTTATTCCCAAAGTGGTGGAACCATTTTACATTCTCTATAGCAATAGACATCTGTTGAAAGTGATTTCAAAGAGAGGTGACCCAATGGAATGCAGAAATCGTCGGACAATCTCTTTGATATCTTAAGTGAGTAAAGTTTTTCTAAAGGTAATACAGAAATGGCTATAATCATACATTGACAGAGAACTTCCAGAGGTTCAAGCTGGATTCAGAAGAGGACATGGAATCAGGAGTATCATTGCTGATGTCTGATGGATTTTGGCTGAAAGCAGAGAATACCAGAAAGATGTGTACCTGTGCTTTATTGACTATGCAAAGGCCTTCAATTGTGTGGAACATGACAAGCTATGGACAACATTGTGAAGTATG
>NW_006408689.1:5900170-5905963 GCF_000296735.1 Chrysochloris asiatica
GAGATGGATTGGCAATATGGCAGTATCAATGGGCTCAAGCATGGCAACAGTTGTGAGGTTGGTGCAGGACTGGGTAGTGTTTCGTTCTATTGTGCATAGAGTCATTATAAGTCAGTACCAATACAATGGCACCTAACAACAACAACAACAACAACAACAATAGCAATATATGTGAGTTAGAATTTATCCATATCCTCACTAATTATTGTTGTGGTCTATCTTTTTTATTTTATATTTCTTAGTGGGTGTGAACTTCCATAAATAATCAGAACATGGAATGTAAGATGTATGAAACTAGGAAAATTGGAAGATGTCAAAAATGAAATGGAATGCATAAAGATTCAATATTTTAGGCATTAGTGAGCTGGAATGGACTTGTACTGGACATTTTGAATCTGGTAATTATATGGTTTACTATGTTGGGAATGACAAAGTGAAGAAGAATGGCATTACATTCCTCATCAAAAAAAGAACATTTCAAGATGTATCTTGAATTACAAGACACATGAATTAATACAAATGTACACACCAATCACTAAAGCAAGTGATGATGAAATTGAATTCTATCACCTTCTTCAATCTGAAATTGACCAAACATGTAATAAAGATGCACTAATAATTATTGGTGATTGGAAACAAAAATGAAGGATCCATAGTTGGATACTATGGCCTGGTGATATAAATGATGCTGGAGATCCCATGGTAGAATTTTTCAAGACCAAAGACTTATTCATTACAAATGCCGTTGTAAAGCAACATAAAAGATGACTATACACATGGCACATGGACCTCTCCAGATGGAATGCATAGAAATCAAATTGACTACATTTGAGGAAAGAGATGGTGGAAAAGTTGTATATCATCAGCCAAAACCAGGCCAGAGACAAATTGTGGAATAGACCATCATTTGCTCATATTGCAAGTTTAGGCTGGAGCAGAAGAAAATTCAAACAAGTCCACTAGAGCCAAAATTGAACATATCCCACCTGAATTTAGAGATTGTCTCAAGAGCAGATTTGATGCATTAGATATGAATGATCAAGACCAGAAGAGTTGTGGGATGACATCAAGAACACTATACAGGAAGAAAGCAAAAGGTCATTAAGGACATAAGGAAGAAAGAAAAGACAAAAATGAGTTTCCAAAGAGACTGTGAAACTTGCTCTCCAGTGGAAGAAATGACAGTAGAGAATACCAGAAAGAAGTATATCTGTGCTTTATTGACTTTACTAGGGTTTTTGATTATGGGGATCATGACAAGCTATGGACAACATTGCAGGTAATGAGTACTCTGGAATACTTAACAGTGCTCATTAGGAACTTGTACATTGACCAAGAGGTAGTCTTTTAAACATAATACAGAACATTGAATGTTTAAAATCAGGCAAGGTGTGTGGCAGAGTTGTATTCTTTCACCATCCTTACTCAAATTGTATGTTGAGCAAATAATCTGAGAAGCTGGATTATATGAAGAAAGACGAAAGTGGCATCAGAATTGGAAGGAAGATTCATTATCAACTTGTGACGTACAAATGATGAAATCTTGTTTGCTGAAAATAAAGAGGACTTAAAATACTTATGATTAAGATAATAAACCAAAATATTAAATATTGGTTTCACCTCAATGTAAAGAAAAAAAAATCTTCACCAGTGGACCAATAATGATGAATTTACCATTCATCATGATAAATGAAAAGATTGAAGTTTTCAAAGACTTCATTTTGCTTGGATCCACTATCAGCACTCATGAAAGAAGCAATCAAGAAACCAAACCATGATTTTCTATTGTATTAGGTAAATCTGTGGCACAAAATTCTTTAAAGTGTTCAAGAACAAAGATATCAGTTTGAGGACTAAGGTGCTCCTGACCCAAGTCATGATATTTTCAATAGCCTTACATGGATGTGAATGTTGGACAATGAATACAAAAGACTGCAGAAGAATTGATGCATTTAAGTTATGAAGTTGGAGAAGAATACTAAAGGTGCTTTGGAATGCCGGAAGAATAAACAAATCTGTGTTGGACGAAGCCAGGATGGTGAGACTTCGTCTCTCATACTTCAGACATATTATCAGGAGAGACCCGTTCCTGGAAAAAGACATTATGCTTATAAGAGTGGAGGGTCAGTGAAAAGCGGAAGACCTCCCAAAGAGTTGGATTAGCATAGTGGCAGCAGTACTAGGATCAAGTCAAGCTTAAGGACGTTTGTGATGATGGTGCAAGACCACGCAGTGTTTCATTCTGTTTTGCATAAAATCACTGTGTACTGCCTTGAAGGCACCTAACAGCAACAACAGTGAGTGTGAAGTTGTATATGTATTTTTATATAATATACATAAAGTAAGGAGCTCTGGTAGCATATTGTTGTTAAGTGCCATTGAGTCAATTCCGACCCATAGCGACCCTGTACAGGGTTTCCGGGGGTGTAAATCTTTACGGGAGTAGAAAGCCTCATCTTTCTCACTCGGAGCAGCTGGTAGTTTCAAACCGCTGACCTTAAGGTTCGCAGCTCAATTCGTAATCACTACGCCACCAGAGCATAGTGGTTAGGAATCAGGCAGCTAGTCTCACGGTCAGCAGTTCGAAACTACCAGCTGTTCCATGGGAGAAACATAAGGCTTTCTGCTCTCATAAAAATTTACAGCCTCAGAAACACTGTACAGGGTCGCTGTGAGTTGGAACCGATTCCACGGCACATAACAACAACATCGACATATATAAAGTATCTATAATGGTGCCTGTATGTTGTTAAGAGCCATAGACGTGGTTCTGATTCCCATATAGCTACTCTAGTTAGGGTTTCCAAGACTGTAAATGTTTATTGGAGAAAACAGCAAGATTGTAAATGTTTATGGGAGCAAACAGCTCCCATGGAGCTGCTGGTGGGTTTGAATCATTAACCTTGTCCATTGTTTATCATACAGCACCACTTTACTGCTGATACAGCACTAAAAAAAAGTTTAAGTTGGCTGCCAGCTCTAAACTCAATCGAGTGAATTTGGATGCATTGTGGCCATTTATAACAGTAGATTTGCCTCAGGGTTTCTAAGACTGTAAATCCTTACAGAAGTAGATGGCCTTATCTTTTTCCAGTGGAGCAGTTGGTGGATTTGAACCACTGACTTTTCTGTTAGCAGTCTAATGCTTAGCCCACTGTGCCACTACCAGTGCTAATTCTGCCATCACTGTTATGTTGTTATTGTAAGTGTTGTAGAGGTGAATCTGAGGGAGAGAGACCCCGTATAGGGTTTCTGGAGAGTGGCTGGTGGCTATGAACGGCCCACCTCCCGGTTAGCAGTCCAGTGCTTATCCTACACCACCACACCACCAGTAAATATATTGGTGCTTGCATAAAATTGTGAACTACACACAGTTTCTTTTTTCCTGACCTTGGATTTCTATTTCTCTTTCTTTTTAAATATAATGTTAAAATTAACCAATGGCCTCCAATTCTTCCTCCTTTTGGCAAATACATAATGACAAAAAAATGCTATTTCTTGGAGTTTTCATACTGGGATTTGGCCTAGGTATTGTTCTCATGAAGGATCTTGGTTGCAGTCAAAAAGCCACTTGACCTTTTGGAGAAGTGACACATTATAAACAACTTCCTTCTCTTACTCAGTTCATTCTCTCACACTTGGGTGTTAGAATTAAAACACTTATAATTAAATGGCACAATAAAGGAGCTAGTTCTACATTAGATAAAACTGAGGGAACTTATTTGAGTAGACCAAGGAACTTAATGAAGAAAAATATTTCGCTGAAATGAAAACTAAAACCACTTTACTTTTCATTTACAGAATTATGGGCAGTGTAATGTTCTCTGCTCAGCAGTGCCACTGTTTTATGCATCCTTACAGTTAATAACTTATTCTAGGCATTAAATCTGTCACATTCCTATTACTTGGGGCAGCAATGAAGAATTTACAGCAGGAGACCCAGATCTGACCCAGCAATTTGAAAACATAACACAGATATGAATCCAATTATTCTCCATCTAAATGCTGACACTTATGCCCTGCATTGATATGTGGCTTCTGAACCAGTCATATTTTATACCTGACTCATCAAAGACAATCCAGAAATTAAAGCAAAAGGATTATTTCACACCCACTTTCAGAAACAAGTTTCTGAAAGAAAAATGAAAGCGTGTGTCAGCCTGCTTTCTGTAATTTAGATGCTTACATAAAATGTATTTTTAAAACTTGGTTAAAGAGCAGAGTATGTGGCCCCCTGGTGTGTTGGTCTTTTTTTTTCTTTCCCTGACTACACTCACCCTGAAAAAGAAAGAGTTACTTGTACAAGTTCATAAAACAAAACAAATCACATCTGCAGCAGGAATATATCAGTGGCATGCTGCTCAGGTCTAAGGGTTCCTGCCAAATGCTCTGATCATTTCTGTTTTTATTCTCTGTATAATCATCAACTGGAGCTGTTTAAAATGTTTCCCATATAAACATGTAGTGGCTTTACAAAGGAAATGGTTGAAATAAGAAATGAGATTCTTTTGAAAAAATTACTGACTAGAAATTCCAGGAGTGTAGCATAAGTAAAGATAAATTTTGTTGTTGTTAGGTACCATTGAGTCAGTTCAAACTCATAATGTTCCTATGCACAACAGTATGAAACACTGGCAAGTCAGTGTTGCCTCATCCTCAAAATCATGATGTCTGAGAAAATTGCTGCTACTATGACCATCAATCTTGTTGAGTGACTTCCTTTTTTTGGTTGGCCCTAAACTTTACCACCACCACTAGTCTGCCAGTTTGTTGTACTGTGGTGGCTTGCATGTTGCTGTGACTCTGGAAGCTACACCATAGGTATTTAAAATACTAGCTGGGTCTCCTATGGTGGACAGGTTTCAGCTGAGCTTCCAGACAAAGACAGACTACAAAGAAGGAGAGATGGACAACGTCTTATTATGTATTCACTGAAAACATAATGAATAGTAGTGGAACACTGTCAGCATCAGAATATTGAATATTGAAACATGATGAAGAACACCAGAATATTATCAGATATGGTGCTACAAGATAAGCCCTTCAGATTGGAAGGCACTCAGAATATGGCTGGAGAAGTGTTGCTTCCTCAAAGCATAATTGATGGTGAGGATGCAAATGGAGTTAGCCTTTGGGACCTGAATTTGCTGTTAAGTAACAACTCAAAATGAAGAGGAACAGTTGTAAATATCCATTAATAATCAGAACATGGAATGTAATAAGTATGAGTCTATGAAAATTAGAAATTGTCAAAAATGAAATGGAATGCATAGACATTGATATCTTCGGCATTAAGTTGAAATGGACTGGTATTGGTCATTTTGAATTTGACAACCACATGGTTTCCTATGCTGGGACTGAAAATATGAGCAGGAATGGATTCACATTAATCATAAAAAAAATTAACAACTGTTTTGAAGTACAGTGCTTTCTGTGATAGGATAATATCTATACGCCTACAAGAAAGACCACTTAATACCACTATTATTTGAATTTATGCACAAACCACTAAACAAGTGATGATGAAACTCAAGAATTCTACAAACTTCTTCAGTATGACATTGAACAAACATGCAATCAATATATATTAATTATTACTGGTGATGGGAATGCAAAGGTTGAAAATAAAGAGGAAGGATCAATAGTTGGAAAATACAATCTTGGTGATAGAAATTATACTGGAGATAGCATGATAGGATTTTGCAAGACTAAGGACTTCTTCCAAAATGCATTGAAAGAATTGGCAAAGAACAAGGCACCAGGAATTGATGGAATAAAAATTGAAATCTTTCA
>NW_006408689.1:5907344-5908246 GCF_000296735.1 Chrysochloris asiatica
GTGAATGTACACATGGACCTCACATAATGGAATACACAAAAATCTAATTGATTACATCTGTGGAAAGATATGTTAGAAAAGCCAAAACATGTTATCATCAGCTAAAGCAAGGCAAGGGACAGACTGTGGAATAGACCATCAATTGCTCATATTTCAAATTCAGGCTGAAGCTAAAGAAAATTAAAACAAGTCCATGAGAGCCATAATATGACCTTGAATATATTCCATCTCAATTTAGACATAGAGATTATCTGAAGAACATATTTGATGCATTAGACACTAAAGACCGAAAACTAGAAGAGTTGTGAGATGGTATCAAAAACACCATACAAGAAAAAAGCAAAAAGTCACTAAAAAGAAAAGAAAGGAGGAAAAGACCAACATGGATGTCAGAAGAGACTATGCAAATTGCTAAATCAAATGGAAGAAATGAGAAGGTAAAAGAGCTGAATAGAGAATTTCAAAGAGCAGCTTGATAGACAAAGTCAAATATTTTACTGAGATGTGCAAAGACCTGGAGTTAGAAAACCCAAAAGGAATAACATGCCTAGAAGTTCTCAAGTTGAGGGAACTGAAGAAATTGTTCAAGCTTAGACTTGCGATAAAGAAGGATTCTATGAGCAAAATAGTGAATGATTTAGAAAACATCAAAAGAAGATAGAAGGAATACAGAGTCATTGTACCAAAAAGAAATGGTTGATGTTAAACCATTTTAGGAGGTAGAATATGATCAAGAGCCAATGCTACTGAAGGAAAAAGTCCAAGGTACATTGAAGGCATCAGCAAAGAACAAGTACTGGGAACTGATAGAATACAAATTGAAATATTTCTATAAACTGATGTGACACTGGAGGTACTTACTCATCTATGCCAAGAAATTTGGAAGAAAAATACCTGGCCAA
>NW_006408689.1:5909801-5910401 GCF_000296735.1 Chrysochloris asiatica
GTCAAGTGTGGCAGCAGTAGTGAGGTTGGCCCAGGATCGGACATTGTTTCGTTCTGGTGTGCATGGTGTCGTTATGAGTCGGTTCCGTCTCGATGGCACCTGACAACAACAATCAGAAGGACATGATGTTTGGTCAAATGGAGGGTCAAGGGGAAAGAGGAAGACCCCAAAATGAGATGGATTGGCACAATGCAAGAAGAATGAAGTCATTGACAACTTCAATCTTTTCTCCGTTGGTAAGAATGGTGTTTATTGGTCCAGTTGTGAGGATTTTTGTTGTCTTTATATTGAGATGCATTCCATGCCGAAGGCTGTGCTCTTTGATCTTCATCAGTAAGTATTTTAGGTCCTCTTCACTTTCAGCAAGCAAGGTTGTATCATGTGAATATCACAGGTCGTTAATGAGTCTTCCTCCTATCCTGATACCATGTTTTTCTTCATATAACCCAGCTTCTCAGATTATTTGCTCATCATACATGTTGAATATGTATGGTGAAAGAATACAACCCTGTCACACACCTTTCTTAATTTTAAACCATTCAGTATTCCCATGTTCTGTTCGAGCAACTGCCTCTTGATTCAGGTACAGATTCCTCATGA
>NW_006408689.1:5911859-5914316 GCF_000296735.1 Chrysochloris asiatica
AGTTTCATCCTCACTGGCTTTAGTAGTTGGTGTCTAAATTTGAATAATAGTGATATTAATGGTCTTCCCTGCAGGCCCGTGGATAGTATCCTATCACAGACAGTGTTGTACCTCCTGACTGATATATTGTTTTTGACAATGAATGCAACACCATTCTTCTTCAATTTTCATTCCTGGAGTAGTAAACCATGTTGCTGTCAGATTCAAAATAGCCAATAACAGTTTATTTCAGCCCATTCTGACTAAGATATTGATATTTATGCATTCCCTTTCATTTTTTACAATTTCCAATTTATCTAGATTCATACTTCGTATATTCCATGCTCTAATTATTAATGGATGTTTATAGCTGTTTCTTTTCATTTTGAGTTGTGCCTTATCAGCAAATGAAGGTCCCATGGGCTTTACTCCCACAGGTTTTACTCCATTCATGTCATCATGGTCAACTCTACTTTGAGGAGACATTTCTTCCCCAGTTGCCTTTTGAGTGTCTTCCAACCTGAGGGGTTCATTTTCCGGCACTATATCTGACAGTGTTTCTCTGCTATTCATAAAGATTTCAGTGACTAAATAATCAGAAGTAGTTCATCATTCCTCCTACCTAGTCTGTCTTCATCTGGAAGCTCATCTGAAACCTGTCCACCATGGGTGACCCTGTTGGTATTTAAAATACCCGTGGCATAGCTTCCAGAATTACAGCAACTCACAAGCCACCACAGTACAACAACTGACAGATGACTTGTGGTGATATGAGTATCACCACTCTTATTTGAGGACTCCTGGTATAGTGCTGTGGGTTAATGCACCAGACTGCATATTTGTTTGAATCACAAGATCGGTGGTTCAAGCTCAACATTTCCTCTTTGGAAATCCTATACAGGGTTGTTATGGGTTGGAATTGACTTGATGGCACTTAACAACACAACAACAACCCTTATTTGTAAGGAACATTCTAGCGTTATTAAAATTAATTTTAGTATATGTAAAATGAGATATTTTATCTTATGTTTCTATGAGTACAATAGAGTGAAAAGACTTAGCCTAGGCTCTTATAAAGAGCTATTATAAATAAAGATTGTGAATCAGGGCTTCAACCAGGAAGGGAAGAGACCCCTAATTTGCCTACATTATTGAATGCTGCTGCTGTCAGGAGCTGAAGTGAAACTTGAGTTACTCTTCTGTCTATTCCTGTTTCATGCTCCTCTCTTCTCAGTGTTTGATCCCAAGTACTTGCCTTAATAAACATTCTGTCTGCCAAACTTGGGTTTCTGAGGAACCCAATCTAAGACAATTATGCTAAAAAGTATAAAACATTATAGGATATTAATAAACTTTTATGTTATATCACTTAACTTTTAAATTTTGCGTTTATGCTTTTGTTAGGTGCTGTTGAGTTGGCTCTGACTCATAGTGACCCTATGTGAAACAGAATGAAACACTGTCTGGTCCTGTGTCATCTTCACAATTTAAAAAATCATTTTGAATTTATAGATCATGTTAAATATGAATTGTCCAGTGGACTAAAGAACTCAATAGAAGAGTGTAATGGTTAGGGTTCTGTGTCAGCTTGACTAGGCCAAGATTTCCAGAAGTTTAGCAGTTAAGATGTGCTTATTGCCATGGAGATGAAACCTAATGTGGGTATAGTTAACTCTGATGAATGCCTATGATCAGACAATCAGTTGAAGGGATTCTTGTTTCAGGGTTGGATACTGGTGTGACCCTTTAGAATAAAAATCCATCTCAAGGTCAATTTGAATGCAAGGTTGGTGGTTCAAGCTCACCAATCACGTCTTGGAAACCCTATACAAGATAGCTGTGAGTTAGAATTGACTCGATATCACTTAACTATAGCATCCTTGGGGGTGTGATCTGCTCCCAGTATAATGGACAACCAGGAGGGACTCTTTCTGTTTCATTGGGGACCTGGGACTCTGCAATTGTAAGACATTTCCTTGATAGTATACTTCTCTTTACATGTACACACACACACACATATAAAGAGATATATATGCATATATATACATGTATTTCACTGGTTTTGCTTCTCTAGAAAACCTGGTCTAAGGAAATTATTCATTGCAGGAAAACAAACAAAAAATCTTATCTTTTTTCCTTTATACATTTCCACACAAATGTATAAAATTCTAAATTCTTAAATTATATAAACATGAATATTAAATAGATGGATGAATTAATTGTTAGGTGACAATTAAGTAAGTATATAACTGCTTTTGTAACAATTTCCTATTATTTTTCATTGGTTATTGTGACTATTTTATAACATTTTTGTCAATTAGTATTTTAATGCCTTTTATATTTTGGGGAAATTTTATTTATAAACCTTTTTAGGAGGCAAAAATTACTTTTTATATTTGTTGTTAAGCATCATCAAGTTGGTTCCAACTCATAGCAACTCTGTAAAGGGTTTCCAAGGAGCAGCTCATGGGTTTGAAC
>NW_006408689.1:5914876-5916852 GCF_000296735.1 Chrysochloris asiatica
TGCTTAACCACTGGACCACCAAGGCTCTTTTAATTGCATATGTTGTTGATAAGTGCCATTGAGTAGGTTCTGGCTCATAATGTCTCTGTATAGCGTTTTCAAGAGCTGCTGATGGGTTTGAACCACCAACATTTTGGTTAACAGTCTAGTGTTTATAACACAGCGCCATACCTTAATTGCATATACTGTTGCTGCTATTAAGTGGTGTTGAGTCAGTTGCGACTCACAAATGACTCTGTATAAGGGTTCTTAGGAGACGCTGGTGAGCTTGAACTGCTGACCTTGCAGTTCAAACCGATCTCGCAGTCCAACACATTAACCCACAGTGCCAAAGCAGGACATAGAGTATTATTAAAGAAAAAAGGCTAAAAATCAATAAAGTAAGAGTCTCTATCAAGACGACAAGGAGCTCTGGTGGTGTAGTAGTTACGAATGGGGCTGCGAACCTTAAGGTCAGCAGTTCGAAACTACCAGCTGTTCCGCTGAAGAAAGATGAGGTTTTCTGATCCCGTAAAGATTTACAGCCTCGGAAACCCAGTACAGGGTCGCTATGAGTCAGTTTCGGCTCCAGGGCACATAACCACCACCACCATTAAGAAGACAAAATTACAGTAAGTTAAATTCAAGGAAAGTGTAAAGAAAAATAAGAAAGTTCATAACATAAATTAATGAGCCATTCAATAACTTATTTTTCCTATGTTGGTTATCTTTAAAATATATTAGTTGATACCTGCAAAATAGTATATATGGCATACTGTTAAGTGCCTTCGAATTGGATCTGATGCATAGCAACCCTGTATAGGTTTTCTGAGGAGTGGCTGGTGGGTTTGAATCACTGACCCTGAGGTTTTCCTACAGTGCCACACCAGGATTCCATATATAGCATTGTCATTGTTGTTGTTAATTGCTATTGAGTTGGTTCTGACTCTCAGCGACGCTGTATAGGGTTTCTGCAGAGTGACTGGTGAGCTTGAACCACCAACCTTGCAGTTCAAACTGACCTTGCAGTCTAGTGCATTAACCCTCAATGCCATACCAGGGCTCTATATATGACATACATATGTATTAATATAATAAGTACCTTTGAAGTCACCTTGCAATGCCATACCCTATAAGACCAGGCCATCTTCAAAAGAATGGCAACCAGAATGACAGTATACTTCTCAATAATAGTAATGAAGGGAAAAAAAAAAAGAATAGCCAGAAAACAATCTTTTAAGAGAAGGAGCATAAAATAAAGATTTTTAAAATTAACAGTTGGATATAGTTTACCATCAAGAGTCTAGCTGGTAGAACTTCTAGAGGGTATACTTCAAGATAGAGAATGATACTTTGATGCACAGAATGACAGTTTGAGATGCAGGGAAATATTATTTTGTAGAATGGTAAATATGTTTATAAATTCAGACATTGTATAAAAGAAATAAAAGAATAGTAAATAATTTAATGGAAAACAATGGTATATAAGTTAGAATTAAATACTGGAGAATATTCACAGAATTATAAAAACATGGTCTGAATTTTATGAAAACATTATCTCCATAATTACAGAGAAACATATGTATTCCTTTCCAGTGCAGAAAATGAACTAAATTGAATTTCTGTAAACAGCAATGTGCTCTCAAGGAAAGTATCTACTTCATCTGACTGATGGGTTTCTTTATTTTTTATTTTTAAAGTAGTAAGTTAATGATAAATATGACTAAATTTGACAATAATTGCATTTTTGGCTAATAGGACCATAACCATTTATCTTCCAATAATCTTGTCCTCCTTTAACTAGCAGTCTATATGTAATTATGAACCATATTAATAGTGCATTCTTTTTGGCTTTATCTTCTGGTAGGCTTTCACCACCTTTTATTAACTTTATGCTCAAATATTATATTTGATTATGAATGCCAAATTGTAAGATTTATTAAAACTGTTACAGAAAATTAAGAAGAAATATGGAAATGTTTTCATTTAAAATTAAT
>NW_006408689.1:5921257-5929323 GCF_000296735.1 Chrysochloris asiatica
ATCTATTTTGTCTACTTTTGCTTGTGTAATTTTCAAAATGTTTGGTAGTCTGTGTATGCCCTGTATTACAGTCCTCCCATTTCCCCCTATTTTTTTAATTGATGGCCTTTATAATTCTGGGATTCATATTTAGTTCTTTAATCCATGATGAGTTGGTTTTGTATAGAGGTAAAAGTCTTGTTTCAGCCTTTTGTGTATTGTTTTCCAGTTCTGCCAGCACCATCTGTTGAAGAGACTATCTCCTCCCCATGCAATATACTTAGAATATACGAAGCATAATCTAGGAAAACTGAAAGTTGTCAAAAATGAAATGTACTGCATAAAGATTTGATATCCTAGGCATTAGTGAACTGAAATGAACTAGTATGGGCCATTTTCATCAGTCCACTGGTTTGCTATGCAGAACAACAAACTGAAAAGAAATGGTTCACATTCATCATCAAAAAAATAATTTCAAGATTTATATTTTAGTAGCATAGTGGTTACAAGATGGGCTGCTAATTTCATGGTCAATAGTTCAAAACTACCAGCTGCTCTATGGGAGAAAGCTGAGGCCTTCTGCTCCCATAGAGATTTACAGCCTCAGAAACCCAGTACAGGGTTGCTATGAGTCGGAATAGATTCCACAACATATAATCACTATCACTACCACAATATAGTCTGTGATAGGGTAATATCCATACACCTACAAGGAAGACTAGTTAATACCACTATTATTTAAACTTACACATCAACAAAAAGCCAGTGATGATGAAATTTAAGAATTCTGTGGAGTGAAATTGATCAAACTTGTAATCAAGCTACATTGATAATTACTGGTGATTGGAATGCAGAAGCAGGAAAGAAAGAGGAAGGATCAGTAGTTGGAAAATATGGTCTTGGAGACAGAAACCCTGCTGGGGATCATGTGAAAGAATTTTTCAAGACCGATGCATATTCATTGTAAATCCCTTTTTAAAAACGACATGAGACGGTTATAAACATAGACCTCACTAGATGAAATACACAGAAATCAAATTTACTATATATATGGAAAGAGATGGTGATAAATCATATCATCAGCCATAACAAGGCTGACTATGAAACAGACCATCTGTTGTTCATGTGCAACTACAGGTAAAGTTGAAGAAAATTAAAATACGTTCATGAGAGCCAAAATTTGACCTTTAATATATCCTACCTGAATTTAGCATTAATTTCAAGAACAGATTTGATGCATTAGACATGACCAAAGACCCGAAGAGTTGTGGGATGACATTAAGAACATAATACAGGGAGAAAGCAAAAGGTCATTAAGAAGACAAGGAAGAAGGAAAAGACCAAAACAGATGTCAGAAGAGACTCTGAAACTTGCTCTTCAGTGTAGCAATACTAAAGCAAATTGAAGAAATAAGGAAGTAAAAGAACTGAACAGAATTTACAAAGAGCAGTTCTAGAAGATAAAATCAAGTATTATAATGAAATGTGCAAAGGCCTGGAGTTAAAAAACCAAAAGAAATGAAAATGCTCAGAATTTCTCAAACTGAAAGAACTGAAGAAAAAAATCAAGCCTCAATTTGCAATACTGAAGGAATCTATGGGCAAAATATTGAATGATACAGAAAATATCAAAAGAATATGGAAATAATACACAGAATAATTGTACCAAAATAAAGAAATGATGGCCAACAATTTCAAAATACAGAATATGATTAAGAGCCAATGGTACTGGAGGAAGAAGTCCAGGGTGCGCAAAATGCATTGGCAAAGAACAAGGCTCTGGAATTGATGGAATACAAATAGAAATCTTTCAACAAATTAATGCAACACTTAAGGCACTAACTCATCTATGTCAAGAAATTTGACCATCTGGTTGAAAGAGATTCATGTTTGGGCCCATTCCAACAAAAAGAGGAGATCATCATCAATATTATTAATATCACATGCAAGTAAAGTTTTGATAAAGATTATTTAAAAAGAGCTACAACAGTACTTTGATAGGGAACTGCCAGAAGTTCAAGCTGGATTCAGATGAGGATGTGGAATTAGGAATATCATTGCTGACGTCAGATGGATCTTGGATGAAAGCAGAGAATATCAGAAACATGTTTACCTGTGCTTTATGGACTATGCAAAGGATTTTGACTATGTGGATCATAACAAACTACAGACAACATTGTGTAGAATGAATATTATGGAACACTTAATTGTACTCATGAGGAATCTGTACATAGACCAAGAAGCAATTATTCGAATGGAACAAGGGAACAATGAATGGTTTAAAATTAGGAGAGTTGTGAACCAGGGTTGTATTCTTTCACCACACTTAATCAATCTGTATGCTGAGCATGTAATCCCAGAATCTGGATTATATGAAGAAAAACATGGCATCTGGATTGAGGAAGACTCATTAACAACCTGCTATATGGAGATAATACAACTGTGATTGCTGAAAGTGAGGAGGACTTAAAATACTTACTGATGAAAATTAAAGACCACAGCCTTTGTTACAAGTTGCATCTCAATGTAAAGAAAACAAAAATCCTAACCACTAGACCAATAAATAACATCAAGATAAATGGACAAAAGATTGAAGTTGTCAAAGACTTCATTTTTGCTTGGATCAACCATCCACACTCATGGAAGCAGCAGTCAAAAAATCAAAAGATGTATTGCATTAGGCAAATCTGATACACAAAACCTCTTTAAAGTATTGAAGAGTAAAGATATCAGTTGGAGGACTGAAGTGAACCTGAACCAAGCCATGGTATTTTCAATAAACTTATATATTTGTGGAAATAGGACAATGAATAAGGAAGACCGTAGAAGAATTGATTCATTTGAGCTAAGGTGTTGGAGGATGATACTAAAAGTACCATGGACTGTCAGAAGAATCAACAAATCCATGTTGGAAAAAGTACAGTCAGAATGTTCCTTGGAAAACAATATGGCCAGACTTCATCTCTCATACTTCAGACATATTATCAGGAAGGACCAGTCCCTGGGAAGGTAAAGTAGAGGTTTAGAGAAAAGAAGGAAGACCTAATGAGATGCCCCTTTTAGCCCATGCAAACCTGTCTCAGATCACTGAGATTTTGCTGTGTGCTTTTCTTGTTTGTTTGTTTCTTTGTTTTTGTGGTGCTGCTGGTTTCTTTGTTTCACATTTTTTTCTGTATCAAGTTCATTTTTTGGGGTGAGATTTCTTTTCATTTTCTTCATCTCTATTGTGTTAACGTTTACTAAATCTTTCTGGTTTTCCTCTTTATTTTGGTGTGAAGGTATATTCATTTTCTTCAAGGTTACCTTGTAATTTATTAATTTATTCATTTTGTAAAAAGTCTGTTTTATATTGAAATCTACTTGACTCACTAGCTATTTAGAAGTTCTATATATACAGTACTCCCTCTTTTTGCTTTGCAGATGACCTCATGATAAAATGATGTCACTAGTTCCCTATATTCAATCTTATATGTTTATCTTACTTTAAATACTTCTACATCTGGATTGAGTTCTGGGTGTTTATGTCATGTATGTTAATGTATGCTGTTGTTGGCTCTTAAGCCAAAGAACATCCATTAGTATTTTTTGTAAAGTTGTTCTGATTATAACAATTCCTTTAATTTCTGTTTATCTGGAAATGTCCTAATTTTGACATGATATTTAAGGGACAGATTTGCTGGTATATGATTCTTGGTTAATAATTATTGTCTTTTAGTGTTTTGTATATGGCATCCAATTGCCTTCTCACCTGGATGTTTTTTGCTGAGAAATCAGAGTTTCATCTTGTTGGTTCTCCTTTGTGTTTCATTTTTCCTGAGCTGTTCTCAGTATTCTTTCCTTGTCTTTGGGTTTGGAAAATTTGATTGGTGATTTTCTTTTAGGATATATCCTGTTTGGGGTTAGTACAGCTTCTTAAATGCTTATCTTCTTGTCTTTCATGATCTTATGGAAGATTTTTTTTCCAACAACTCTTTTACAATTTTGTCAGTATTTTTATTGCCTCTTCCTGTTCTGGGATTCCAATCACTTGTAAGTTATTCCTCTTCTTTGTGTCCCATAGAACTCTTTGGCTTTTTTCAGATTTTTTCCATTCTTTATCCTTATTGTTCTTCTAGCATAATAATATTGAGAGATTTATCTTCAAGCTCACTTGTTTGGGCTTCCATTGCTTTGAATCTACTTTGAACTTTCAGAATATTGTCAATTTCTGAAATCCTAGTATTAATCTTTTGGATTTCTCATTTCAGGTTTTGTGTTGTTTCAAAATTTACATTTATTTTGTCTGTTTGGTTTTACTCTGTTCTGAATTCTTCTAATTTTTTTGTTTTCTGTGTTCTTGCTTTCCTTGATCTTTCTGTCAATCATTTGAAGGTACCTAAATATAATTCTTTTGATTTCTTTTTCAATATACTTCTGTTGCCTTTTCTTCCTCAGAAATTTTTTCTGGATCTGCATCTTGGTCATTTGTTTGTGCCATTCTCTCTTGCTTCTTTGTGTGAGCTAAAACCTCTTTAAAGTATTGAAGAGTAAAAATATCAGTTTGAGGACTAAAGTGCACCTGATTCAAGCCATGGTATTTTTAATAAACTTATATACTTGTGGAAATAAGACAATGAATAAGCAAGACTGTAGACTAATTGATTAATTTGAGGTATGGTGTACTGTGATGGTTTTGTATTTGTATTTAGTTGATTGTGTGTTGATGTGTTCTTAGGTTCTTACCAACTATCTCCTGTGAGTGTAGTTAAAGAATGGATGTGTGTAAACCATTCTCCATTCACTGTTCATGCGCCTCAGTTTATGGTGGGCTTGGCTGATGTTGGCTGCTGTCCATCATTTATCAGGTGCTATATGAGCTGGTAGTGTAGTGGTTACAAATTGGGCTGTGAACCTCAAGGACAGCAGTTTGAAACTACCAGCTGTTCCATGGGAGAAAGATGAGGCTTTCTGCTCCTGTAAAGATTTACAGCCTCAGAAACCCTGTACAGGCTCGCTATGAGTCAGAACTGACTCCACAGCACATAACAACAGCAACATATAAGCTGGTGGAGTCCTGGTGTGATGCTGTGAATTAATGTGCCAGACTGCAAAGCCATTTGAACTGCATGGTTGCCGGTTCAAGCTCATCAGCTGCTCCTAGGAAACGCAATATAGGATCGCTATGGGTCAGAGCCGACTTGGTGGCCCTTAACAACAACAACATATGAGCTGGTATTGGCTTTTGCCTTGTTAGTCGAGCTGCAGAGGATATGATAGTGGCTAGGCTGTATGGGTACAGTTGCTGAATCCTGTCAGGTAGGAAAGAGGAGAATACCAGCCCCCTTACTCACAAAACAGAATAAACAAAATGTAATGAGATGATTAATTGCAATGGTCACAACTGTAAAGGTAGAAGTTTTGTAACAAAAAGGAGGCAATAGTACATTTTACAGTACAGGAACAGAGGACCCAAGGACAATCAAGGGAGAAAATAGAATGAGTGTAATGTGGGACCTTATCCAGAGAAACAGGAACACCACAGATGGAGGCAGAGATGATGACATGGAGAGATAGAGCAGCTGAGGACTCTAGACTCATGGAAAGAGAAATCCTGTGTGGTGGCAGCTAGGAGACAGGCTTGCAGAATGTGCCCTTTTATTTTTTAAAAGATTATATATTTCTCAGTGTTTTTGTGTACATCTAAACAACAACAACAAAACCTAGAGTTAATAGAAGCAAATACTATTATATGATGATGTATGGAGGGGATTGTAATCATTGCAATGAAATGAAATACAATAGGATGAGTATTAAACTATCACTCAATTCATGATAAAAATTAAAAACATGGATGAACCCTGGCACCCTGAACTTCAAAGGAAAGGTTAGAAAAGTGGATTGAGTGCTTGCTGGGAGGAGAAGCTCAGCAGGGACGTTTTGTCTGGCCAGTCGTTCACCAGCCAGTCTCCTTCACTTGCTGTCCCTGCTTAGCTTCTCCTCCCAGCAAGCACTCAATCCACTTTTCTAACCTTTCCTTTGAAGTTCAGGGTGCCAGGGTTCATCCATGTTTGTTTAATTTAATCTGTTGTATTTTGCTGCAGAGGGCCTGTGTTGTGCATCTGTTAAGTTCGCCATCTTGCCAGAAGTCCACAACCATTTCTTTTTGGTATAGTGACTCTGTGTATTCCTGTCATCTTCTTTTGCTGCTTCTTGCATCATTCAATGTTATTTCCAGAATCCTTCAATATTAACACCCAAGACTTGAGTTTTTTCTTCACTTCTTTCAGTTTTAGAAATGCTGAGTGTGCTCTTTCTTCCCTTTTGGTTTTCTAGGTCTTTGTCCATTTCATTATAATACTGAACTTTGTTTTTCTGAGCTGCCCTTTGAAATGTACTAATCAGCTCTTTTTACTTCATCATTTATTTCATTTGCTTTAGCTTCTCAAGAGCAAGTTTCAGAGTTTCTTTCAATATCCATATGAGAAAGCGCCATTGTAATCTTGTTGTTGTTGTTGTTGTTGTTAAGTGTCGTCAAATCGATTCCAATCCAAAGCAACCCTGTATAGGGTTTCCGAGGAGTAGCTGGTGAGCTTGAACTGCCAACATTGCAGTTCAAATGGCGCATTAACCCACAGCGCCACACCAGGACTCCATTGTAATCTTAGGCTTAACTAATACAAACATAATTTTTATCTGGCAGAAGAGGCTCACCCTATGCTATTCCTTATGTTATTCATGCCACTTCTGGGATATCCTGTCCAGTCCTGGAAGACAGAATTAAAAGGTGTTGTTGACAAATGTTAATAACAATGATATTAACAAGGGATTGTTCTGAGAATAAAATACCTTGTTTTTGCTGTTTTTAAATTTACACTTTTTATTGTGAATTGAGTGAAGGTTTACAGAGCAGATAATCAGTTTTGCATTCAACAAATTTCTTTGCTTCATTACAATGATTGCAATCCCTTCCATGTACCAACAGTTAACAGTATTTACCTTTTTTCACTTTAACATTACATTCTTCCCTGTTTCTCCCACTACCTTCATCTTTCCTCTACTAACCATTATCTCTTATATTTCCTACCCTGTAACCTATGTTAACATATGTCTATCCTTTAGCCTATAAACAATATCCCCCGTGGTGGTGTGGATTAATGTGCTGGACTGCAAGGTCAGTTTGAACTACAAAGTTGGTAGTTCAAGCTCTCCAGCTTCTCCTCAGAAAACCTATACAGAGTTGCTATGAGTTGGAACCAACTCGACAGCACATAACAACAACAATAACAACATAGCCATCATAGATTGTTTCTTTTATCAAGAAACCTTGCCTTAATTTTTTACAGCATGGGTCTCATACAATATTTGTCCTTTTGTGACTGATTGATTCCATTCAGCATAATGTCCTCCATGTCCATCCATATTGTGAGCTCTTTCACAGATTCATGGTTATCCTTCAAATAGTGCAGTATTTTATTGTGTGTATAAACCAAAGTTTGTTTAACCAGTCTTCTGATAATGGACATATTAAATGCTGCTGTTTTCTTATCCATTCTGCTCTCTCTTTTTCTTGACTGATGCATTTAATCCATTTACATTCAGTGGAATTATCCATAGGCATGAATTGATTTCTGTCATTTTGCTGTGTCATTTTTTGGGTGCTGCTGGTTTCTTTGTTCCACATAATTTTCTGCACTGAGTTCATTTTGTTTATGTGTTTTCTTTACATTTTAATATCCATCGTGTTAATGTTAACTAAATCTTTCTGATTTTCCTCTTTTTAAAAAAATTTTAATGTGCAGATGTATTCATTTTCTTTAAGGTTACCATGTAACTAAATTCTTATTTTTCCCTATTTAAACTGTCTGATGTATCTTGAAATCTATTTGACTTCTTTGAATTTGGATGTTCTGTAGCTACACTAGTCCCCATTTTGCTTTGTAAATCATTATAAATTGATAGCTCTAGTTCCCTATTTTTAGTTTTACAGCTTTGTTTTACTTTTTTATTTTTTTATTAAATGTTTTTATTTTGGATTGAGTGAAAGTTTACAGGGCACATCATCAGCTTCACATTCAACCATTCATATAGCTTGTTTCATTACATTGATT
>NW_006408689.1:5934413-5940095 GCF_000296735.1 Chrysochloris asiatica
GTCAAGTTCCTTAAATTGTAGCAATTTACACTTGTATCCTTTATCAAAATTTTTTTTATCTTCCTCTTGTCGAATTCTGATCCTCAGGTCATCGAAGCTAGGTCAAATGGGTACTATCTGCAAGTCTGGGCATTCTTGTGCATCTCCCCTCACTTCATATCAGCTGGATACTTCACTCTTAGTTCTAGGCCTCTGTGAGCTTTGTTAATTTTGCTCTTCAATTATATTTTCCTGAAAACTTAATTTTTTCAGTAATCCTAATTGTCTGAATTTGCTTTCCTTTCTAGCTGATTGTAATACATAAACAAGGCATGATTGTCCTACACTTTTAATTAAAGATGTTAGAGAAAAATGTTGGACAAGATAGGACAAATATGTTGGACAAGATTCGAGTGCCAAGTAGTGAAGTAGTCCACTAGAAAACTCCCTTTGGTTTGATGCCAACCCATAAATGAATGCTATTCTCCATTGTTTATATATTGTTTATAGTCTCCATTCAGAATAGCATGAAATTAAGATATACCATTACTATGATCTTTCTTTTTAAAAAATTGTAACAACATGATCAAAAGTTATGAATTGTTCTACACCTCTACTGGCTATCTGTAATTGTTTCATTGGTGCTTCTAAATTATTTGAAAACCCTTAAAATTGTTTTGTTGTTGTTATTGTAATTGGGAATCCGTATTGAATGAATTGGTTTTATAGAATTTAATTTATAGAATTTATCTTCCTCTTTAATTTGAAAATTGGTATATTTTCCATTTTCAACTTTTCTGACAGTCAGAAGAGTCCCATTTTCTGTGATTTTCAAGAATCCCAGGTAGATTTTGCATGGATGTAACTGCAGGTTCTTTCAGTTATAGTAACTGTGATTTGTGTGAGTTTAGTCACCTAAGCTTAATCAAAATAGCTTAAAGATAGTGAATGCAGGTTAATTTGTAGAGGAAGTTTGTAAAGTGAAAATTGAGTAGAACCCTAAGTGCTCTTGAATGCCCTTAAATTGTCTATACACAGAAGAGTACACAATTTTGGTACACAATTCTGTGTGTGTGTATGTATGTGTGATATGAATATCTATATAACATACACAGTGATATATTATACAATAAAAATGTCTATGAAACAAATACATAACACTTACTATGAGAGTACATAGATCAGCGACTCAAGTATTTCATGTAGAGAAGCTACAGGGCTTGAAATGAATTCAACAAATGAATGTGGGTGCACTGCCCACTGTTTTAATTTCTCTGTCTGATTTTGAGTTTCTACAGTTGCAGTCCCATAAATAAAATACCTCTTCTTGCCATTCCAATGTAACTTGTTCTTTATTTGGGGCTTTATTTCTTCCTTAAACCTGCTTTCCTCTGTTCTTATGGAGTGGTGGTGGTGGTGATAGCTGTGTGCCACTGAGTTGGTTCAGACTGATAAAAACCCCGTTTAGGGTTTCCAAGGCTGTTAACCTTTATGGGAGCAGAAGGCTGCATTTTTCTCCCATGGAGCAAATGGTAGATTCGAACAACTGACCTTGAGGTTAGCAGCCCAACTGGTAGCAACTATGCTATCGGAGCTCCTTATCTTATGGAGTAGGATGTGTAATAAATCTCAAAGGGTACAAAGTCAGTATGTTTGGTAACTTTAGTCAAAAAATAATACTGCCTGCCATGTATGACAGTTTTATTTTCTATTACACCATTTCCCCCTTAAAGGTATTAAAAATTATTGCATGAATGCGTCATCATTTTGGCTTCATCTTAGTCTTTTTCTTGACAACATTTAACTTGTGCTTTGCATTCCAAATTCTTTCTATTAAATGACATTCTCTCTGATGATCTCACTACATGAAATCTCTAGAATAAGAAATATATAGAAATCAAAGTTTAATAGTGGTTACCATGGGCAACTCTGGTAGCATAGTGGTTACAAATCGGGCTGCTAATCTCACGGTCAGCAGTTTAAAACTACTAGCTGTTCCATGGGAGAAAGATGAGGATTTCTGCTCCTGTAAAGATTTATAGCCTGGGAAACCCTGTATAGGGTCGCTATGAGTTGGAACTGACTCCATGGCACATAACAACAACACAACTATGGGTAGGCTGGTAGCGTAGAGCAGTACAAATTGGGCTGCTAACTGCAAGGCCAACAGTTGGATTCTACAGCCTCAGAAACCCTATACAAGGTCACTATGAGTTGGAACTGACTTCACATCACAAAACCATCACCACCAACAACATGGAAAAGAGGAAAGGGGAAGCATTGAGTTTCTGTTTATGGTGCTAGAAAATTTGATAAGGGATATTGGTAAAGGTTGCACAACATGACTGATGTCATTAGTAACTGGTGTCACTATTGTACATGTGAAAAAATGCTGGCTGTTGTGTTATCTATATGTTTACAAAATTAAAAAACAAAATAAATTACCTGGAAGAAAGCCTATAAAACAAAGAAGATAACATGAAATTAAATTGAATTTCCCTAATCTCTAATTTCTTGGCAGTATGTTGTTGTTAGGTGCCATCGGGTTGGTACCGACTCATAGCGACACTATGCACAACAGAACAAAACACTGACCGGTCCTGGGCCAACCTCACTATTGTTGCCACATTTGAGCCCATTGATGCTTCCATTTGCATGTTATTAAAAAAAATTCTAAAATGTTATTTAGAGGAAAGAATCAAGTACAAGACACTTCTAAATAGATGCAGAATTAGAGAGCACTGGTGTTGAATTCTATCTATTTAGGCAAAGAAAAGTGAAACTGATTAAACAGATAATTCTGATAAACACTCTCTTGCCTCCCTTTCTGGCCTATTAAGAATAGTAGTTCAAACAAACCAAACCTGAGCTGTTTGCATTTCCTTAATTCACTGTTTATGCTGTGAAAATGAAACAAAGAATGTAGACTGCCTTGCACACTCATTGAGACAGAACACAGTATCATATGAAGAAAAACCTGGCAAGGGCTAGTGAACCCTAAACTCAGTTTGGACTTAAAAGATGGATTTGATCTCCTGAGTAACTAAGATACAGTGAAATTAAGGATGGTTGTACGTACTTAGGGATAGTGGGGCTTGTGTGGTGGTCCAGGAGGCAAGCAGGTGTAGACAAACCATTACTTTAAAATGGTCTGTACAGCAAGAAAGAAGGAACAGAAAAACCTGCTGTGAAGTATTTCATTTTTGTGATTCTTTAACAATTTACAGAAGCAATGGCACATAAGGGAAGTTTCTTTTTCTTTGGGGAATCATAAATAAAATAGTGGTATAATCAAAGGACAGAAGAAAAAAGAGACTTCAGGTATTTAATTCTTATTTACCTCCTTCTCCATTATGTATGACTCCTGGGCAGGTGGGAGGGTTACAGAAAACAATAACTCAGCCTGCCCCGGCTGCCAGAGCCGTCCAAATTCTGAGCCGCCTGCTCTAATTTACTGCTCTCTTCTCAGGGAATAGAGAAAGGTTTGAAAAGGTCTTTAGAAAAAAAAAAAAGTGGTGAGTTTTTACTGGATTTGCTATCAGGCCTTGTTCATCTCTCTGATCAATATGCTATCCCCAGTTGAGGTGTCCACCACAGTCTCCAGAGAGCCACACTTCTGCTGGGGAAACTTCTTAAAGCTTCTGCCTGAGGCAAGGGCTGGAGTCAGAGAAGGAGCCAGTACTTTGACTGGCCTCCCTGCAATCTGGAGGTATCAGGAACATAGACACAATCCTGTGATTTTAGCTGTTGTCTCTCATCCCCTAATGTGGTATCCTGGTTGTCACTACAAAAATTCCTTTATGTCTAGAACTGCTCAAACCAAAGACTGCATAGAATGAATACTAAGCACTGGAATTTTAGCAGAATTGCCTGAAAATGCTGAAGAAAGGCATAATGTGTGGAAATCTGCGGAACACACCCCCCCCCACCGCCCCAGATGACTGGAGAAACGTGTATGTCTGGACACTAGGCATGGACAAGTCTTAGCTTCAGGCTGTCAGACCCACTCTGTGCTGTGAATTCTACAATTTTCTTTTGATAAAATAGCTCATTCTTACCCTATTTAGTCTATTTGAAATGCTTTAGAACAGAATTTAGAACATCTTCTTTCACAGTCTCCTTCACTAATCAATATTCAACATGAATAAACCATAATTTATGTATGTTTATGTCTCTGACTGGTTCTTTGATTGAAAAGCCGCATGACTTACTATATAAGCAATTGCTAAGGGTTCCTTCTAGGACCTAACAATGTTATTACCAATAAATTTTCAAGCCACAATTTGATATACATTATTAAAATCAAATATAATAGTTTGAGACTTGGTCATATTTTCTAATTGCTTTCATTATTACTTAACATCTATTTCTAACAAAGGAATTTATTTTTCAGAGACTATTCAGATTAAAACACAGTGCAAAAGGATTGTCATTTGCTTAAGATAACTCAGTGGTAGGAATAATTCTGAAAACTTTGTGTAAGCATGAAAAGTAAGTCAAGAATATGAATTAGTAAAAGAATTTGAAAGAATGTGGAGAGTTTTCAATGCCGTTGTACTAATAATTTGCTACAATCATAATCTGTGATGGATAAAAATAATCATTAATCGTGTGGTCAAAGTAGGTCAAATTTTCAGTTTTTGACATAAAGTATAGATTTTTCCAAGTCTTTAGGAAAACAGGATCATACAATTATTTACATTCAACATATTTTCCATACAAAAATTAATAAAAAAAATTTGTATTAGTACAATGGCAGGAGTTTTCTGCCTATATAAAATAGAGATTATTTCTATAGTTCTTAGTCTGGAATTAAAATTTGAGAAGAGAGCTATTGATTGTCATTATCCTCCACCTGGATGGAGAATTAGGAAGAAGATATGAACAGACACTTATTTGTAGTCAAAATATCAGCTATTTGACTGTGAATTTAGTAGACTGTCTCTTATAGTGCTGTGAGACTGGGAGGGAATAAGCAGGTGATCTGCTCCAAAAGACTGATTTTGGTTGTTGGGTGTTGTTGAGTTGATTCCAAACCATAGCAACCCCCTACAACAGAGTTGTTGTTAAGTGCCGTCGAGTCAATTCCAACCCATAGGGTTTTGAAGGAGCAGCTGGAGAGCTTGAACCACTGACTTTGCAGTTCAAACGACTTGACTTGACTTTGCAGTATACTGCATTAGCCCACAGTGCTACACCACAGCTCCTATAACAGAGTAGAACCACTCTATAGGGTTTTCTTGACTGTAATATTCTGAAACAGGTTGCCAAATCCTTTTCCCTTGGAGCTGTGGAGGGAGTTTGAACTGCCAATTTTTTGGTTAGCAGCTGAATGCTTGACCATCGGGGTTCCTTCTGTTAAGACTGTTGTTGTTGTTAGGTGCTATTGAGTAGGTACCGGCTCACAGTGACCTAATGCACAGCAGAACGAAACACTGCTGGATCCTAGGCCAACCTCACTATTGTTGTCACGCTTGAGCCCATTGATGCTGCCACTTTACTAATCCATCTCGCTGGGGGTCTTCCTCTTTTTCTCTGACCCTCCTCTGTTAAGATTGTTGTTGATGTTGATATGTGCTGTGGAGTCAGTTCCGACTCATAGTGACCCTGAACAGGGTTTCCGAGGCTATAAATCTTTACTGGAGCAGAATGCCTCATCTTTCTCCCATGGAACAGCTGGTAGTTTCCAACTGCTGACCTTGC
>NW_006408689.1:5940232-5962256 GCF_000296735.1 Chrysochloris asiatica
AGGGTGTAAATCCTTACGGGAGTAGAAAGCCTCATCTTTTTCCCGCGGAGCGGCTGGTAGTTTCGAACAGCTGACCTTAAGGTTCGCAGCCCGATTCGTAACCACTACGCTACCAGAGCTCCTTACAGACCAACAAATCCTAACTGGTAGTTCTATTCTCTAGCATGTGGGGTCGCTGTGGGTAGAAATCTATCCAATAGCACATAATAACAATAATAACAGGTTGAGGTAAGTGAGGCATCTGGGGCTATACTGTAAGTGCACTAGCAGGATGCTGAGTCATACCTCATTAAGTTTTGTCCCCTAGGTACCTCACTGTGCTCCTGTGGTCCTGGCTCTGGAAAATAAGATCGGTTATATGAGTTAAGTAGGCAGTATTTGTTGAAGATTGACTGTAAACCAAAACCAAGCTTAGCCTCAGAAACCAGGATACATTTTTCTATATTATCCCACACGTAGTTTAAGTTCCCTTTTCCAGTATGTAAAACTTCTCAGGTTAAATAAATAGTTAAGAAAAATAAAAACAATTCTATTTTGGAAGAATTGATGCAGAAACTGGTGTTAAAAAATGACTATGATATAACTGTATAAAGTCACTTTTAAAGAGCTAGTTTTGCTAGTGCTTCCTTAATGATCACATATTGTGGAGATAGAACAAGTTAATTGCAAGTCATACTGTTGTACATAGAAACCTTATCTATTTAACTTGCTTTATAACTTCTTTATACTACTATAGTAAAGTGGGTTGTTTAAGAAATACTTTTTGAAGTTATTGAAAATTTCTTCCTTAATATCGTACAATTTAGGATAATAAATGGACCAAGGATCTTCTCAATGTCTTTCCAACAGCCAAAAAATCAGTTATGGATTATTTGATTGTAATGGTTGATGGAAAACCTTTGAGGCTATTCTGAAGGTGAAAAAACGGTTTCTGGCAAATGGCTGATTTTGCAGTCACCGATTGCACCCACAGCTATATGCCAAAGCTCTATCGGCATAAGTGACTTACATCCATAAATTCTCTTTCATCAGCACAATTGTCCCAACTGACCCTGGAGCATAAAAGATGCAAGTCCAAGTTTACAAAAGCTCTCAGCTTTTTTCTTTTCCTTTCTTTCTTTGGGGGTTATATTTAGCCTTAAAAACCAAGGATTGTCTAATTTTCTTTGGCGCAACAAAGATGATTGCAATATAAAATTGTAGGTCTTAGCATCAGCCCAGTTAGAGTAGATACTTATGATGATACTCTCTTAAGATAAATAATGTCAATAATTGCAAACATTTTAAAGCAACAATTTAGTACTTGAGCTTCTTTTCATTAAGAAAGAAAGAAAGTGTTTCCTGATTTCTACAAAAGTCACAAACAGCTCTGAACCTGTATATTTCAGTAAGCCAAGGGAAATTATAAGTATTGTTAGTACACATAAGCAAACTGTTTCAATGTCAAAGGTTCAATGCATGGGGAAGCCATATGCTGATGACAGCAATAATTCAAATTTCCACGTGCACTTGCCATCTTGTCTCTGCAGACAGATTTCTTCTGAATCAACTGCAGGAGCTTCCCAGGGAGACGCGGCTTTATTCCCTCATGGCAGACAGGAGGACGGTGCTGTGAGAAAGTTGATGCCACCTGGCAACAACAGGGGCACAGCCTGCAGGAATGGCACAGATTGGAACCCAAGCCTCATCAGTCGGCAGCTGTGACAGCAGCATATTTCAGAAATGTATTACAGATTTCACGCAAGGAGTCTTTAAAATAATTTGAAAGTCTACTGGGTGTTCATGACTTTTAATTAAGAGAGTGTACCTTCTATTTGAAAACCAAAGCCATATTGACTTTGTTGATGAATCTGAAGGTAGATATAAACTTGCAGTCACATTTTGTTGTTGTTGTTGTTTTTGTCTGCTATTGATTATACTGTTTTCAAATTTAATTGCTTTCCCCAAATGATATCTGGTTCACTCTATAGAAAAACTAAGCATCTCTGGTAGTATAGTGGCTAAAAGTTGGGCTGCTAACCTCAAGGTCAGCAGCTCCAAACTACCAGTCATTCTGCAGGAGAAAGATGAGACTTTCTGCTCCCATAAAGATTTAAAGGCTCAGAAACCCTATCCAGGGTCACTATGAGTTGGAATCAACTTCACAGCCCAGCACCATCACTACCATAGATGAACTGGGTACTGTTACACCTTACAGCCAAAAGAATAAAAAGTAATTTAAATGATGCCATCTTGGAAGACATGTTTCCTAAATGTCAGCTTTCTTAAATCACTAAGAATGTTAGCAGCCAATTTGAATATTCACCGGGTACTTATTGTGATGTCAGCAAATAAAAAAAGGGCGTGACAATGAAAGAAGTTTCTACAATTGGGGAGCTTTCTTTAAGCAAAGGTGCCTCTGTATGGTGCAAACAGTGTGCTTGGCTACTAATAAAAATGATGACAATTAGAATCCACCCAGAGGTCCTGTCTAAGAAAGGCCTAGTGATCTGTATTTCTGAAAAATCAGTCATTGAAAACCCTAGGGAATGCAGTTTTACTCTGACACACATGGGTTCACTATGAATTAGAATTGGCTCAACTGACATTTTTGTTTTTATTTTTCTTTGATTAAAATTCTGTACAAATAGAAATAAAAAATTAAGCACAAGACCTTGTAGCCTAAGCTTCATTAGCTTCTTGATAAAGACACTACAAGATATCATACAAATGTAAAAGCCCCGCTTCTCTGATAAGTAGTGCTGTAGGCTGGACTGAATTTCCACATTATTGGGAATGTAGACAGGACTGTCTACATGGGATTCCTATGAGAGCAGGAAGACAATATGGCCCCTTCATTACAGGAGTGAAGTCAAAAGCCATTGAGGTAAATTTTTAGGGAAATGCAGAGTACTAGATCAAATACGAATAGAAGATAAGAACGTTATTTCTTCCCACATAGTCTCTACAAAATGCAGATTAAAAACTCTGTAAGACAAAGGAACAGATGGTTCTGAAAGGGCATGTGATCATTTTTATCAGCTATATGACAATGGGCTCAGTCCTTTTCTAGAGTGCTCACTAGTCACTCCAAGTTGAAAGAGCAATTACCACTTTTCGTTTTAAGGCTCTGAGCTGCGTTTGGAGCAGAGGGCTAAACTGAATAATTACAGGTCCACAGTGTATCTATAATTTACTGCACTGGTCACTGCAAAAGGCAGTGGAGAGCCTGGCTTTATGCAAGGAATCTATCTCCTAGTAAGTGCAGATAAATCTGTTATGGCATGGCATACACAGACATTCCTTTAATCAGTTTAAAAAAATTCACCACATATAAAGTTTTCAGCTAAATTTGACGTACAGTTCAAAAGTGGTGGAAACATTGCAAGAATTGGTAAATACAAAGTATATTAAAGTTCAGTCAGGATGGGGTCAGTATGAGGGCATTACCTTTAGGAAGAAAGAGTTCTATTCACCAGCTTTTAACCAACTCCCTTGATGGCTCGGTGGAGTTTGACAGGTCTCTGTTTTTAGTTCTTTCTTCCATACTTCCTGACCCTTTACTACCTCTGAGGGGGCCCTTTTACACAAATCTCTCTTAATCTCTTGTTCTCTTATTTAATAAAATATGTATGTGGATACTCTTTTTTTAAAAGGTATTTTCCTAGTAGAATAAAAATTCTACAAGAGTTTACTACTGCTCTGAACATTATTCACCGCATGGCTATTTTAACACTTTAGAGTAGAGATGACCAATACCAATTTGCTAGAATTAAAAGATAATAACTGGAATGTAAGACTGATGTTCTCCCATGTAAACTATCACATAATTCACAATAAAACATTACAAAAAAAGAAAAGAAAAACAATTTTGCTGCAAAATTATAGAAGGCTTTATTAAGCAAAAATATAAAAAAATATGAAGCCATTGTTTCTCAAGATATCATCCATCTAGGTTTATACACATCTGAAGGTGGCATTTCCTCCACAAATTCTGGGCCTTTCCATTTATACCACATCAAAACAGCAGTTTGGACATCCTCAAGGGACTCAAATTATGTTCTTTTTCAAGACTATCAGTTATTAGAACAATATTTTAACAATATTGACAGATTCAAATTCAAACTGTAAACACGAGTAGTATTTATCTTTTTTAGCAATAGCCAACAAGAAACTGTATTCCATTTTGGTCACTACTGTATACACAGTGTTAGCATGTAGTAGGGGCTCAATAAATACTATTTATGGCTCAAAAAATAAATATCTAAGTGAAAAAAAAATAATATCTGGGCCATAAGGTAATGTAAATTATACATCTAAATTAAATTTATAGATTAAATTATGTCCCTCCCAAAAAATGTGTCAACTTCATTGTGTCATAATTCTCATTGGTTTGACAGTTAGGTAATGATTACCAATTAGGAGTTCTAAGGATGGGCTGCAACACTCTTAATCCCATCACAACCATGATCCCAAATAAGGACGCTTTCCAGGTATGTGGCCTGCAACATCTTTCATCTTACAAAGATAAAAGGAAAGAAAAGTGAGCAGAGAAAGAGGGAAATATTATATCAAGAACAAAGACCCAGAAGAGGAGTACATCTTTGGCCTTAGTGTTCCTTCACAGTGAAGCTCCTATATCCAGGGGAAGATTGATGCCGAGGTGCATGGAGCTCTCCAAGAAATGCTGGATCTACAGACGCTGAAAGGAAATAAGGACATTTTCCCAGAGCCAACAAAAGAGAAAGCCTTCCCCAGAACAAGCACTCTGAATTTAGACTTCTAGCCTCCTCCTAAACAGTGAGTGAATAAAGCTATTCATTTTAACAAAGTGGTATTTATGTTATAGTAGCACTAGGTAACTAAGACAAACATTTTCTGGAATAAATTCTGAAGTGAGAAACTGGTTCATGTTGAGATTATCCAGCAATCTGCTCATGCTAACTAGCCCTTGACAGTACAGGGAACAAAGGAGACAAAGTCATTCACTAGACTGAGTGACGGATTAAAGACCAGGAAGACAAAAGGACAAAGTTACATTGAATTGTTGGGATCCCCTCCTACCTAACAAAATTGTTATGAAGATTAATAGAGATTAATATAAAACTGTCTATTATGCAGTAAAGCCTTAGTTAGAATTCATATATAATTTCTCTAAAGCCAGGGTGTGCTTGAAGGGTTATGGGAGAGGGTAAGAGGAAGGACTGTTCTTTAACTTGATTCTTATAGTAATAACTGATTTCTTCAAACAAAAGGTGATCTTTCTGTTGTGTTGTTGTGAAGTGCTGTCAAGTCGATTCTGACCCATAGTGGCCCTCTACAGGGTTTCCAAAGGAATAGCTGTTGAGCTTGAACCACTGACCTTGCAGTTCAAATGACTTTGCAGTCTGACGCATTAGCACACACCAGGATCTCTCTGTGGATAGGATCAATGAAAAAACTTCTGTTGTAGTCACAGGTGTGGATCTGGATGATGAACTAGATGCAGGGTGAATTAAGCATTAAGTTCTAGAACCTGCTTGGATATGGATCTCACATATGAATATAACATGACTAGTCACATGATCCATCTCAAGTAGATATTAAGGGTTTGTTGTTGTTGTGATGTGCTGTGGAGTTGGTTCTGACTCATAGAGATCCTGTACAGGGTTTCCGAGGCTATAAATCTTTATGGGAGCAGAAAGCCTTATTTTTCTCCTGTGGAACAGTTGGTGTTTTCGAATTGCTGACTGTGAGATTAGCAGCCCAATTTGTAACCACTACGCTACCAGAGTTCTTTATGTTCCTAATACCAACCAAAGACAAATCCACTGCTTTCCAGATGATTCCAACTCAAGCTATAGGACAGAGTAGAACTGCCCCTTTGGGTTTCTGAGGTTTAAATCTTTACAGAAGAGACTCTTCATCTTTCTCCCATGGAGCAGCTGGTAGCTTCAAACTTCCAACCTTTTGGTTAGAAGTGTAGCACCTAAATCACTGCACTGCTTGGGCTCATTTTGTTACTGAACCAGATCTAAGCATGTAGTTGGAACATGGTTATATTTGTTAAGCAAATGAATATGTGCCTGCGTGTAGCTTATTCTTCAAATAGGAAGTAGTTATAAAAAACCCCAAACTCTTAAATAAAACAAAATATCCCCAGTGAGTGACTGCTGCATAATCTTTAGCACGGTCAAGTAAAGAACATAGACATTCATTTAGTCAATAAGTATTTATTGAGTGAGTGTTACATCACAGGCCCTGAACTCTATTTGGGAGATACAAAGATGAAGGAGACAAGATCCCTTTCCTTTTATATTCACTGGAAACACTATACAGGGTCACTACGAGTCAGAGCTGACTCAGTGGTACTTAACAGCAACAACACCTGTGATGAAGGCAGAATGAGGGGAACTTGCAAGTTGTTAAGGGAGCACAGAGTAAGCAGACCTCAACCAGCAGCAGATCCTTTCAGTGTTGTTAGCTCACGTCTATTATAATGTAACTCAGCCTGTCTACTGCCATCAAGTCCATCCCAACTCTTAGCAGCCCTGTAAGACAGAATAGAACTGCCCTTTTGGGTTTCAGAAACTGTAAATCTTTACTGGTGCACACAGACTCATCTTTTCCCAGCTGAGCAGTTGGTGGATTTGAACCATTGACCTTGTGGTTAACAGTCCAACATATAAGAAGTCACCACACCACAAGATGCTCAATTAAAAGCATCATATATGATGAAAGATTTGAGTTCAAATATATATCTTACAGGAAAAGAGGAAATGTGATCAGATTACACACACACATAATAGGACAAAGAGCAGGGCAAAATCAGAGACATCTAGGATTCATTCTCGACAGCACTTCACAACAACAACTCTTCTTTGAATCTACACTTAAACAATAGAGGGAGCTAGAGAATGATGTTCTACTGTGTTCAGGCATCTGCCATGAAAGTATTTTAAAGTCAATTGAGCATCCTTGTCTGCTTCTAAATGGGCATATTTAAAGTCTCACATGTGGTAGACATTTAATTGTTCTGCACTCTTTGAAAGTGTTTTGAAATGTCTGTAGTACTTAACAGATAGATGATGGGCAGGAAAGACTAAATTAGGATTATTTTTTAAACCACAGATGGCAAACCATTGGGCCATGCAGTCAATTTATGTTCAAAACCATGCTTTATGAATGACAGTTTTTGGTGAAATTTTCAAGTAATTTTATGACTCTGTGCGTGTTATTTGTACATGGCAGTGTAATACAAATTAAGTCTTACTGGGTCAAGGTAAAAATAAATAAAAAGTCTCTGGTGTTGACCCTTTAGATAAAGGGTTGACCCTTTAGATAAAGCTCACAGAGTGCCTGACATCTGGCAGGGCCAAAGGCATGGCATCATTGTGTTGGAAACTGTAGGATGAGCATACTAAAAATGAAACTTAGGCTGGTAGGCGGGTGTCAGGTAACTGGGATACTCTGCAAACATTCTAATCATGACTGTTGGCTATTGGATTATGCTTTGAAATTTTATAATTATACTTTTTAAGTCAGGGACAGGGTATGCCAGGGAATTTTCACCCAATTTCTCCTTCCAGTGAAGTCAGTGGTACTGAGAGGCTGGATTCCAGCTGCACAGGAGTTTCCCAGGAGCCACTCAGGGCAAAACCCTCAGGAACCAACGTTCCCATGTTCTCTGTCCCAATCACTCCCAAATCATGTATCCTTGTGCTAATGCATTGGCTTGGAATTATGCTCGTAGTGCTTGAGCGTGCATTACAGTAGAGTCAAACAGGGTAATAATGTACCCACTTCTTGCATGAATTTGCCTGAATTCAGATTCAGTTGCCTCTCTACAGCTATAAAATTGGGTTCACTGGGAATGGTGGTGGTGGTGTGCTGTGAAGTCCATTCAGACTTATAGTGTTTTTGCATAGGGTTTATGAGACTGTAAATCTTTATGGGAGCAGAAAGCCTCATCTTTCTCCCTCTGAGCAACTGGTAGATTTGACATACTGACCTTGAGGTTAGCAGCCCAGCTGGTAATCCACTATGCTACCAGGGCTCCTTGGAATGAAGTATACAAAGGACAATTAAAAACTATGTAGCATAAGTACTCCTCCACCTTCATCCTCAACAAATTATATTTCTAAGAAGGTAGCAATTATTTATTGCAGCACATTTTTAGTAGCTGATGTCTATAGACATTAAGAGGACCTTAGATGTGCTCACTATTATGTTTTTCTGTACTATATTGGGTGTATCATGTAAGAGAACTTCCAGAGGTTCAAGCGGGATTCAGAAGAGGCCGTGGAATGAGAGATATCATTGCTGATATCCGATGGATCTTGGCTGAAAGCAGAGAATTCCAGAAGGATGTTTACCTGTGCTTTATTGACTATGCAAAGGCTTTCAATTGTGTGGATCATGACAAGCTATGGACAACATTGAGAAGTATGAGTATTCCAGAACACTTAATTGTACTTCTGAGAAATCTGTACCTAGACCAAGAAGCAGTTGTTCGAACAGAACATGGGAACACTGAATGTTTTAAAATTGGGAAAGGTGTGAGACAGGGTTATACTCTTTCACCATACTTATTCAACCTGTATGCTGAGCAAATAATACGAGAAGCTGTGTTCTGTGAAGAAAAATGTGGTGTCAGGATTGAAGGAAGTCTCATTAACAACCTGCGATATGCAGATGATACAACCTTGCTTCCTGAAAGTGAAGAGGACTTGAAACATTTACTTATGAAGATCAAAGAGCACAGCCTTCAATATGGATTACATCTAAATGTCAAGAAAACAAAAATCCTCACCACTGGACCAATAAACAACATTCTTATCAATGGAGAAAAGATTGAAGTTGTCAAGGACTTCATTCTTCTTGGATCAACTATCAACACTCGCGGAAGTAGCAGTCAAGAGATCAGACGATGTATTGCATTGGGCAAATCTGCTGCACAGGAACTTTTTAAAGTATTGAAGAGCAGAGATGTCAGCTTGAGGACTAAGGTGTGCCTGACCCAGGCCATGGTGTTTTCAATAGCCTCATATGGATGCGAAAGCTGGACAGTGAATAAGGAAGATCGTAGAAGAATTGATGCCTTTGAGTGGTGGTGTTGGAGGAGAATACTGAAAATGCCATGGACTGCCAAAAGAACCAATAGATCTGTTTTGGAAGAAGTGCAGCCAGAATTCTCCTTGGAGTCTAGGATGGCTAAGCTTCGTCTCTCATACTTTAGACATATTGTCCGGAGAGAACAGTCACTGGAGAAGGATGTCATGCTGGGTAAGGTGGAGGGTCGGAGAAAAAGAGGAAGACCCCTAACGAGATGGATTGGCCAGGTGGCATCATTGATGGACTCAATGTGGCAGCAGTAGTGAGGTTGGCCCAGGATCGGACATTGTTTCGTTCTGCTGTGCATGGGGTCACTGTGAGTCGGTTCTGACTCAATGGCACCTGACAACAACAACAACAACATGTAAGCATTTGGAACTTACTTTAATACAGTGAAATTTGATATCTCTAAAAAAGACCTTGTTCCTCCTTCTCTTTCTTCCAAGGTGCCCCAATAGAGAACTGCCTTATTATATTACGCAAAAGTGCTGCCTTTAGTTGGGATAGATCAAATATGAGGTCTCTGTAGCAATAATGGGAATGTGAGATTCTTTTAAGCACAAATTAAATACTTTGTGATTATGTAGGAGTGTTTCCTTCTAGAGTTACAAGAGGATATCAAAAATTATTGGTACTAGGACTCCATTTCATACATGCAGGGCTTTATTTCAAACAAAATGTGTTTAAACATGTCTCTGCTACCAGTGGATGGCTTCAGACAAGTTCTCTCAGTAATACACTTGTCTTGGTCATGTTAGAGTGACTTCAAAAATAGATCTAACCAAAACAGTGGCTTCTTAGCGAATATGCTGGGAAGTTAAATTCAAGGCAAAGAGCTCAGCTCAGAAGGTTATGGTGAATGCTTTCAGTGATTCTGAAAGGGTCATCTTGATAGAGTTTCTTTAAGGATACAGGATGACTATTGGGGCTTAGTAGGGAGAAGTTTGAAGAAAATTGACAATGCATTGGTGAGAAAAAGGCCAGGAAAATTGCGCCAAGGAAAAATTTCCATCACAATACATCTACTCATATATCTACTCAATATATCAACATTTCTATGAAATTTTTATTGATAAACCTTACCCTATCTTCTTACAATCCTTCTTTTTGCTCAAAGAACATTTAAAAGGAACACACTTTGAATCCCTCAAGGATGCTAAAACTGCTGTTTTGACTTGTTATAAATAGAAGAGCATAGAATTCTTTGGGGAAGGATTAGAGAGATGGACACACCACTGTCTTAAGCTGGGTTTTCTAGAGAAGCAAAACCTGTGAAGCTTATATGTGTGTATATATAAAGAGAGATTTATGTAATAGAAATGGCGTACACAACTGTAGAGGTGGTCAGTCCCAAGTCCATGGGTTAGATGTCAGACTGCAGGCTTCTGACTCATGTAGTTGCAGATCTGATTAGCCAAGATTGGCAGGTCAGATGGCAGGCAGGCAAGCAGGTCATGCAGGTAAGAAGATAGGCTGCTGCTGATTCCCAGGACCAGCAGGTAATACAACAGGCCACTGGCTTAAGTCCAAAGAACTGGAGGTTGGAGGATGAGCCAGATGCAAGAGCTGGACTATCAGAGAGCAAGGAAGTTGTGCCTGAGTGTCCAGTATGTCAGAAGCAGGCCACACCACTGAGAAAACTTCCTTTCAATTGATTGGCTGCTCATTGCAGACCTCATCATAGAGATGATTGCATTATATTAGATCTTATCAAGAGGGATAACTACATCTCAACTGTCAAGCCACTGAGAATCCTGACTCAGTCAAGTTGACACAAAACCTTAACTATCATAACTATTTTCAGAGGTAGTACTCAATGGCACCTGACAATGGTAGTAACTATCATAACTATTATGAATGGAGAAAAGATTGAAGTTGTCAAGGACTTCATTCTTCTTGGATCAACTATCAACACTCGCGGAAGCAGCAGTCAAGAAATCAGACGACGTATTGCACTGGGCAAATCTGCTGCACAGGAACTTTTTAAAGTATTGAAGAACAGAGATGTCAGCTTAAGGACTAAGGTGTGCCTGACCCAGGCCATGGTGTTTTCAATAGCCTCATATGGATGCGAAAGCTGGACAGTGAATAAGGAAGATCGTAGAAGAATTGATGCCTTTGAGTTGTGGTGTTGGAGGAGAATACTGAAAATGCCATGGACTGCCAAAAGAACCAATAGATCTGTTTTGGAAGAAGTGCAGCCAGAATTCTCCTTGGAGGCTAGGACGGCTAAGCTTCGTCTCTCTTACTTTAGACATATTGTCCGGAGAGAACAGTGACTGGAGAAGGATGTCATGCTGGGTAAGGTGGAGGGTCAGAGAAAAAGAGTAAGATATGGTGAGGAACAATAGCTTTGCATTTTGATATTTTTGTTTAGTAAAAGTATCTATGATTTTGTAGCAATGCTTTTTGACTTTACCTCATATAAATGATGTTTATGTTTCAAATGAATGCAATTCGCTTTTGCAAATATCTCCATATAACCTACATCAGTCCTCTTTTAGGGTCTTCTTTCCTGGAGGCAGTACCTTTATCTTATTTGACTTTAAAATCCAATTACAATGCCTGACTCAAAATGTTTGATGACTGAATATATACTATCAACTCATGTAGAAAATATACTTTGATTAGTTAATGTGTATTGAAATATATAGTATTAGAATTTGAAAAAGCCTCCCAAATTTCATTAAAAGATTCCCAAGTTTTTCACTTGAATATCTTTACTTTGACTTTTTTTTTTTTAAATAGTTGTTATCCAGTCAATTTCTACTCACGGAGACCCTATGGATGTCAGAGTAGAACTGCACTCCATAAAGTTTTCAATGGCTGGTTTTTCAACAGTAGATTGGCAGGTATTTCTTCAGAGGTGTCTGTGACTGGACTTGAACATTCAACCTTTCAGTCAACAGCTTAGTATAGTAACTGGTTGCATAATCTAGGAATTCCTTTCTACATCATAAAAATTATGAATTCAGAGAGTATCTGATAGCATGTTATTGGTGTGATTTCTTCTTTTTTTTCTATTTATGAAAGAATACCAATTTTTGCGGTATCATAATGGTAAAGGAAAAATAAAACAAATGATCTATACAAAGAAGAAGATTTAACTCCCTAATAATTGTATACATGTAAACACATGTCTGAGCACACTGGCCTGCACACCCATGTATGAGGAGGGGTGAGAAAAAAATAGAAAAATGGCTGTAAGAAGAAAGAAAAAAGGAGACAGACAAAGTCTCATTTACATCAGGCTATAAGACCAGATATTTGTTATTGAATCCTTGGAATGAAAGCACAGCTTTTGTTTATTTACATTTGTTCTCAGTTTGAAAGACAGCCCAAGAGGTAAAATAAAATGAGAGTGCCTGAAATGCCTTCTAAATTTCCCCTTAAATTGAATTTCTTGTTTTATCAGGGAACAATTCTTGCACTGATGATAGCCAGACAGCTAAAAGGTCAACGAGTTCCCTTGGTTGCCTTTTGTCAAGGGTTTTTGACTTGTCTGTGAATAAAGATCTCCCAGGAGGGAGGCAGACCTGAATTTCCTGTCATCTGGAAGACAGCAATGAATTTGAAAATGTTACAAAAAGCATAAGGGACTTCAGGCACACCTTCAGACCCATTGCGGGTGCCAATCGCTGCCCATGTAAACATGTATACAGAAATGTTTTGGATTTGTTCTGTCAACTTTTGGTTGTGAAACAAATTGTTCTACAGCAGTCCACCTTGAATACAGAATGAACCTGAGAGTGTTTATGTGTGTGTATTTTGTTACCGCCTCATGTCTAATCACAAGATACCATCTCTCTCTGTTGACTCACATTGTAAGAAGAATGCTCTGTTAGCTGGAAACGAGGGCTATGTTGTTTTTATTGTTAGGTACTGGGGACTCATTGTGACCCTATATACAACAGAATGAAAGTCTGCCCACTCCTATGCCACTCTTATAATTGTTATGTTTGAGTCCATTGTTGCTGCCACTGTGTCAATCCAATCCATCTCATTGGAGGTCTTCCTCTTTTTTTGCCGATCCCTTCTCCAGGGACTGGTCTCTTTTGACAGCATGTCCAAAGTATGAAAGAAGTCTCACCATTCTCACTTCTAAGAAGTATTCTGGGAATGCTTCTTCCACACAGATTTGTTTCTTCTTCTGGCATCACAGGCCACTATTAATATTCTTCGCTAAATTAATAATTCAAATACATCGAGTCTTCTACTACCATCCTTATTCATTGTCCAACTTTCACATGCATATGAGGCAATTGAAACTACCATGGCTTGGGTCAAGCGTTCCTTTGTCCCCAAAGTGACCTTTTTTCTCTTTAAGACTTTAAAGAAGTCTTTTGCAGTAGATTTGGCTAACACAATACATCCTTTGATTTCTTGACTGCATGCATGAGCAATGATTTTGGATTCAAGCAAAATGAAGTCTTGGATAATTTAATTCTTTTCTCCACTTATCATTATGTTATTTTTTGGTTCAGTTGTAAGGATTTTTGTTTCCATTACACTGAGGTGAGAGCCATACTTAAGGATGTAGTCTTTGATCTTCATTAGTAAGTACTTTAAGTCTTCTTCACTTTCGGCAAACAAGGCTGTGTCATCTGCGTATCACAGGTTGATAATGAGTCTTTCTCCAGTTCTGATGGCACGTTCGTCTTCATATAATCCAGTTTCTGAGATGATTTGCTAAGCATACAGATTGAACAAGTATGGTGAAAGAATACGATCCTGATGCACACCTTTCCTGATTTAAACCATTCAGTATCCCCCTGTTTTGTTCTAACTGCTTTTTGGTCTCTGTACAGTTTCCTCATAAGCACAATTAAGTGTTCTGGAATACTCATTCATCTAAATGTTATCCATAGTTTGTTATAATCCACACAGTTGAATTTTTTGAATAGTGAATAAAGCACAAATAAACATCTTTCTGGTAGTCTCTGCTTTTAACCAAGATCTGATTATCAGCAATGATATTCCTCCTTCTGAATCTGGCTTGAATTTGTGGCAATTTCCTGTCGAAGTACTGCTATAACTCTTTTTGTTTTGTTTTTTAAAATTATGATTATCTTTAGCAAAATTTTACTTGTATGTGTTAATAAGGATACTAATCTATGATTTGTGCATTCTGTTGGATCATGATTTTTGTAATGGGCAAAAATATGGAGCTCTTCCACTCAGTTGACCAGGTAGCTAGACGTCTTCCAAATTTCTTGATATAGATAGGTGAGTACCTCCTGTGCTGCATCAGTTTATTGAAACATTTCAGTATTCTCTCAATTTCTGGAAACTCCTTTTTTATCACTGCCTTCAGTGCAACTTGGACTTTTTCCTTAGTACCATCGGGTCTTGAACATATAATAAATACATCTTGAAATGATTGAACATTGATCAATTATTTTTGATGCAGTGACACTCTGGTTTTTTTTTTTTTTTTTGGTTTTTGTGCTCCTGTCTTCTTTTGATACTTTCTGTGTCAGTTCATCTCAGTGAAAGCATTCCTTTTTGTCTCTGACTCTTCACCTTAGCAAGTATGATGCCTTTCTGCAGGGTTGGTCTTTCCTGATAACATGTCCAGAGCATACGAGATGAAGTTTCATCATCTTAACATATAAGAAACTTTCTGGCATTGCTTCATCCAACACATGAAGAATGTAGCATCAGGATCAGAAGGAATCATAGTGTGGATAGCCACTGGATGGCTAACTGCAAGGTTGGTGGTTTAAGCCCACTAGCCACACCTCAGAAACCCTGTACAGAGTCACTATGAGTCAGAACTGACTGAGATGCCACTTAATCCTAACATTACTTTATTTAAGGAACCCTGGTGGTGCCATAGAATAAGCACTGGGATGCTGGCCACAAGGCTGGCAGTTCAAACTCATCAGCTGCTCTAATGAAACTTTTTGCTTCTTTAAAGATTTATAGCCTTAGAAACTCTATACAGGGCTGTTATGAGTTAGAATCAACATGAAGGCAATTAGCAACAACAATGTACTTTATTCAGATTTCATTAGTTTTTCTTTAATATATATATATTTTTTCTATTCTAAGATTCCATCTGGGGTATATTACATTTAGTTATATCTCCAATTTCTTAGCTGTACCATGTTTTGCATGACCTTAACAGTCAGTAGAAAGCCAGTTAGGTATTTTGTAGAATGGCCCACGATTGGTATTTGTCCGATGTTTTTCTCATTGTCAGACTGTAATTCAATGTTTTCTTTGTAAAGTTGGCTTGGTTTTTACAAATTCCTTTACTTTCTGCTTATCTGGAAATGTTCTAATTTCACTGTTGTATTTGAGAGACAGTTTTGCTGGGTATATGATTCTTGGTTTGCATTTGCTTTCTTTCAGAGTTTTATATATATCTCCCCATTGCCTTCTCACCTCCATGGTTTCTGCTGAGAAGTCAGAACTAAATCTTACTGGTTTTCCTTTGTAGGTAATATTTCATTTTTCCTGACCTACTTTCAAGATTCTCTCCTTGTCTTTGATTTTGGAGAGTTTGATTATGATATGTCTTGGTGATTTTCTTTTGTAGTCTAATCCTGTTAGGGGTTCATTCAGCTTGAGCATTTATCATTTCATCTCTCATGATGTTAGGGAAAATTTCTCCCAGCAGCTCTTTGACTATTTTTTTTCTGTGGTTTTTAATGTCTCTTCCTGTTCTGGAGTTCTGATCCCCTGTAGGTTATTCCTCTTCATGCTTTCCCACATGAATATTAGGTTCTCTTCAGGTTTTTTCATTCATTTTCTAATTGTTCTTCTCTCTTCCTAGTATTGAGAGGTTTATTTTCAAACTTGCTACTTCTGGCCTCCATTGATTCAATCCTACTCCTGTGCCCTTTCTGTATATTGTCCATTGCTGACATCTTAGTATTGATCTGAATTTCTGTTTGTAGGTTTTGTATTGTCTCCAATACTATATCTACTTTGTTTGATTGTTTCTGTAGTGATTTTCCAAATCCTTCCTAATTTTCCTCACCCTTTCTGTGAAACATTTGGATGTAGTACAATATCATTCTCTTGAATTCTTTTTTTGGTAGTTCCAGTGCCTCTTCTTTCCCCAAAGCATTTTCTAGCTCTGCCTATTGGTCATTTTTAAAAATTGCTCTGTTTTGTTTCTTCATCTGAACAGAAATTTTCTGCAGCTTTCTAGGCATCGTATTTTATTTGTATTATGTTGATGAATGTATGTTGTCATATTCTTAGGCACTCACCAATTGCCTCCTGGTGAGTGTGATTAGGAGATAAGCTTTTCTGTTCACTGCATGTATAGTTAAATTTAGAGTGGATTTAGCTGATGGTTGTATTTGCTGCTCTGGTGTATAGCAGTTGGTATTGTGTCTTGCTCAGTTGGTGGGATTGTAGTAGGTATGGTTGTGACTTGGCTGTATGGCCTCAATTGCTATCTCCTGTTATATGATGCAAGAAGAAGGAAAAACAAACAAACAAAAAGGCCCACACTGCAAAAAACAAAATCAGTGGTTTTCTCTCAGTCAATAAGCGGTATGCAACACCACCTACTGGACTTTTGTCTTCACAGTCACCTAAAAAAGTTCATATTGACCACCCTGCTTGCAGTGGGCCCACACAAATAACCCACATGCTTCTTTTCCTCTCTCGCTTTTTTCCCCCTGCCACACATATCCATTCAACTCCCTCTCCTAGTGAGAACCAGTACAGGGCTGGCCAGGTTCCACTTCGCAGATTTGGATTAGAGCTTGCCCTGACTACTCCCAAGGATCACAACTTCTAAGTGGCTCTGATTGGCTGGAAAGCGGGAGATTCCATGGGATTGTATGCTGGTCAGAAAAAAAGGAAAAAAAAAAAATTGCACCTTTCTCCATGACTCATAGATAGGTTTCTACAACACAAATAAGCTCTCTCATTTCTAAAGCTGTTCATGAACCATCAGTCACTTCATCTCTTGCCACATCTATTCAACTCTCTTCCCAGACCATCCTCTGTATCTGTCATGTCTGGTTTTCCATATCTCTGCTGCAGAGAGTATACACAGCCTTTCTTCCTAGTCTGCCAAATTTCCTGAGAAAGCAGTTGAACGATTGCTTAATTTGAAAAATCCACATGGAGCATGTGAGGACTACTGTGTCTATGAAGGAATGTCAACAGAACTTTTTTTTTGTTTAATTCATTGACATTTGACCAATAAGAAAGAACAAGCTTCTCTGATTGTGAGGCCTCTCCCACCCAACTTCTGTTTCTGAGTATAGATGAGACTCAGAGGACCTTGACAAATTCGGGCCTATTACCAGTTAAAAGAAAACTGGGGCTCACCTTAAGGAGCTGCAGGGATCAGGTCTGAAATTATAGATTTTTCAAAGAAAGACCAGTAAAATGTCATATTTATCATATCATATTAGGGAGATGTGCTATCCATTTGTAATCATTTTAATATCTGTAGCATCTTTAAATGTCTCCCTTTTCTTCCCTGATGATAGTTATTTCTCTCTCTTTTACATTATAGTTTTATCAGGATTTGAACATTTTATTCATCTTTTTAAAAACGTTCTTTTGCATATAGTGATTTCTTTTGTGTGTGTGTGTGTTTTATCATTCATTAATTTACCTATCTTTATTATTTCCTTCTTTTTCTGTCTTTGGGTATAATTTCCTGCTCTTTTTAAATACTTCATAAGATGAATTTTTAGCTAGCTGCCTCTCACAAGTTCTGATGTATGGCATTTTATTACCATTCATTTAAAAAATTCTATGATTTCTCTTTGTGAATTCTTCTTTGATGCACTGGTAATTTAGAAGTTTAAAAAAATATTTAACGTTACATATAACACAATATTTGCCATTTCAATCATTTTTATGTCAGTGACATTAATTATGTTGAACAACATTTATCATTACCTGTTTCTAAACTTTCTTATCATCCTCACCAGAAACTTGTTGATCTTTAAGCAATAACTCCTACTTTGTCCACTCCACTTGTCCCTGTTGTTATTGTTGCTGTTGTTAGATGCCTTAACTTCAGTTCCAACTCAAACCTATCCCTGGTAACCACTAATCTATTTTGTCTCATTTTCTTATTCTATATATTCTATTTAAGTGGAATCAAATAATATTTGTTTTTCTGTGAATAACTTATTTCACTCAGAATAAGGTTATCAGGGTTCATCCATGTTGTAGCATGTATCAGAACTACATTTATCTTTATGGCTTTATAATATTCAGTTTGCTATATATACCACCTTTTGTTTATCCACTTATTTGTTGGTGGGCATTTGGGTTATTTCTGTTTTGGCAATTATAATTAGTGCTGCAATGAACACTGGTATGCTTGTATCTATTTGTGTATGTGGAGTATTATACATAGAAGTGGAATTGCTGAGTCATATAGAAATTCTGTGTTTAACTTTTTGATGATCCACTAAATTGTTTAAACAGTGGTAGCACCATTATATACTCTTACCAAGGTGTACTGAAAACACTGGTAAAGAACAAAGCTCTAGGAATTGATGAATACAAACTGAATTCTTTCAACAAAGAGATGCAGCATTAAAAACACTCACTCAAATATACCAAGAATTCTGGAAGACAGCTACCTGGCCAACTGGTTGGGAGAGAACCATGTTTGTGCCCATTCCAAAGAGAGGTGGCTCCATGAAATGTAAAGATCATTGGACAATATCATTAATATCACATGCAAGTAAAATTTTGCATTTGTGTTATGGTGTTGAGAAAACCATTAAAAGTACTATGGACTGCCAAAAGAACAGCCAAATCTATGTTAAAATAAGTACAACCAGAATGCTTCTTTGAAGTCAGGATGGCAAGACCTCATCTTTCATATTTCAGAAATATTACTAGGAGGGACTAGTACCTGGAGAAGGACATCATGATAAATAAAGTGAGAGCCAGTGAAAAAGAGGAAGACCTCCAATGACAAGGATTGTCACTGTGGCAGAGCAATGGCCTCAAGCACAACAATGGTTGTGAGGATGGTATAGGACTGGGAAGTGTTTTCTTCTGTTGTGCATAAGGTTGTTATGAGTCAGAACCAACTCAATGGCACCTAACAACAGCAACAACAATGTGACACTGTAGGATAAGCACTGGACTACTAGCTGTGATGGTTCAAACCTACCAGCTGCTCTTGGAAACCTTATACAGAGTCACTATGAGTCAGAACTGAATCGGTAGCACTTGACAACAGCAACGGCAGCATAGGGTTGTTATGAGTTGGAATTGACTCAATTGCAGTGAAATTTTAGTTTGTTTTATGTCTATCATTATATCAGTACCAGATTATTTTTTATTATTGTAGTATTATAGCAGTGGTGGGGAACATTCTGCCTGTGGGGTATATGCTGCTGTTGTTGTTAAGTGCCATCGAGTCAGTTTCAACTCATAGAGATCCTGTGTAGGGTTTCTGATGAGCAGCTGGTAGGTTTGACCTGTTGGTCTTGTGGTTCGAAGTCCAGTGCTGATCCTACAGTGTCATACCAGGAGTCCTGTGAAATCATTTGATCTGGTCCTTCCAGAGCAACCACAGGTGGGACTCAAAACTCAATAAATCTCAGAAATTTCTTCATCGCAGTATAAATTTGTATTAAGTGAATCATAATAATAATGTAAATTTTGAGGGACAAGCAAGAAATGTCCAATACAGGATAGATAGGACACATATAAGTGCATGACAGGACAGACATGTATGCTTTTTGTTGGTTGCTTGAGGCCCATCTGTCTGTATTGCTGTGACTTAGAGGACAGTCAGTGCCAGGCAGGCTGGGACTGTCCACATTGCAATAATGTTAACACACTGTGATGAAACTATGGTAATCAGGTAATGAAGAGATGAGATGCAATGAGATGATTCCTTGCAAGTTTGATGGCTTTGCCTAGGATGATTGACGGCGATGTTGTCAACTTTTTTTGTCAACACAGATGATAACTCCAATAAAATCTTTATCCACAAGTCCACAATCAATAATCCTCACAAAAACTGAATCTCATCTGAAGATTAAGGAAATTACAGTACACAGAAAAGACCTCAAGGGTCGACGATATAAATGTTGGATACGTTCCAAATCCAAGATGCAGGATTAGAACAGCAAGCAAAGCAAAATAGTTGCATCACTGGTGACACACACTGGATAGTTATTAAGAGTACGTGGTGTGACATCCTATAAATGGCAACTACAAAGAAAAGTTGATGGAGAGTGTCGATCTTTCCAGGAGAAATGGACAAGTGATTATTTTTTTGTTGATGTCAAAGGCAAACTGTGTGCCTAGTTTGTGGCTATATGCTAGGAGTAATGAAAACAATCCAATCTGGAGTGTTATTATAGCTCAAAGCATGCTAAACTTATTGAATTGGGAGGCTATATGCATCTGGATAAAATCAATGCTCTTCAGCAGAGTTTGGAATTATAACACCATGCTTTCACTAAGTCTCCTTGTGATAGAGACAATGTGATTCAGAGGAGTTATGTAGTGAGAGAGCTAATCACAAGGAAGCTGAGTCCTCATGTATAGGAAGAGTTGTGAAAGAGTGCATGGTGGCTGCTGTGGAGTTGTTAACCCCAGACAAAGTAAAATTTTTTCAGAGTGTTAGTTTGTCTTGGAAAACTGTCTTGGATTTGATTAATGATTTAGCACAAGATGGTAAAACATTGAAGATTTCTGCAGAAGATTTCCAAATTTTCTCTCTGGCTTGTGATGAGACAATGGACATAACAAAAACTGGCCATTTTCTTTTGTGAGATAACTGCAGAGTTTGACATGTGAGAGGAACTGTTGTCAGTGGAAGCCATGCATGGCACTATAAGAAGTAAGGAATTGTTTGAGAGACTTATTTTTTCAATGAAAAAACTTGAGCTAACATTTGAAAATTTAAGTGGCGTTACTACAGATGGAGCTCCAGCCATAGCTGACTCCCAAAAAAAGTCAACTGCATTTGTCAAGAAAGAAGTGAATCCTTTCCATCTTGATCTTAGTGATTCAATTAAATGCCACTGCATCATACACCAAGAGAGTCTCCATGCACAGTCAGTGCAACTCAACAATGTGATGTCAACAATAGTGGCCTGCATACATTTTGTCAAACCCAGACAGTTTAGAAGCTGCCAGTTTAAGGAGTTACTGAATGGTCTTGACTCTGAAGACAGTAATCTTGTTTATCACTATGAAGTGTAATGGCTGAGTTGTGGGAACATGCTCATGAGGTTTTATAAACTATAGGATGAAGTCAAGCAGTTCATGGAGACGAATGAAAAACCTTTGAGGGAACTCAATAATAGCAAGTGGCTGTCTGTATGGTCTGTTGTTCATGGAGGACATTACAAACCTCTCAGAGTTGAATGCTAAGTTTCAGGGCCCCAACCAGCTTCTCAGCTCCCTGCTTTTGAATGCGAAATCATTTGAAGCTAATTTAAAGCTGTGGAAGCTGCAACTCGAAAGGAATAACATAGTACATTTCCCCACTCTACAAGGACAAAAGCCTTCCATGACACGTGAATAAGTTCAATTAGTTTTGAATGTGTAACACTAATTGAGACATGAATGGCCCAAGGATGTGAAAAACAAACAAATGAAATTGAACATCTGCGTTACACCGTTCTATATGGACCTAGATGATGTGTCTGAAAACCTACAAGACAAAATCATTCAACTGCAAATCGATGATCACATGAAAGCTAGGTAAAATAACTTCCTACTGCTTGAGTTCTATAAAGGTTACAAAAGCGATGATGAATTTCCCACTTTGAGGAGACATGCACTGAAATATGCATCTGTGTTTGGAACAACTTACTTGATCGAGCAGTTCTTTTAAAAACTTATCATGCAAAGGGGTTGACTGGGCTCCAAATTGACCAGTGCAAACCTGGAAAAACAGTTGCAAGTAGTAACATCATTAATATTAATGAACATCACATGCTTCACCAAAAAGTAGCAGTTCCAGCCATCACATTTGTTG
>NW_006408689.1:5962981-5964801 GCF_000296735.1 Chrysochloris asiatica
GGCTTTGCAGTCTGGCGCATTAACCCACAGCGCCACACCAGGACTCCGGCCATCACATTAGGAGTCAGTTAATTAGATATTCGAACAAAGATAGCAGGTTAATTTTTAAGTTGATAATTTGGGATGGCCCATGAATGAAGTCATAAATATCCAAATGGCTCTTGGCAGAAAAAAGGTTTCTCACCCCTACTTTATAGGATGTTTAGAATTTGGAAAGTGTAAGTCTTGTTTATTGTTTGTTCTTCTTTTTCTAGATTGCTTTGACTATTTGAATCCCCTTGATTTACATATAAATTTTGTTATTAGAATGTACATTTCTTTGAAGAATACAGGTAGAATTTTGATAAGGAGATAAGTGAATCTGCATATTGCTTTAGGTAGTATCTTAACAATATTTTGTCTTCCAACCTATGATCACTGAAGTTGTCTTCTTAATATTGAAAAATGGGAATTTCATAGATAAATTTTTTTATAGATTTTTAACTTAATCTCCTCTATTCAGAGACTATATTCTGTAAGATTTACATTAAAAAAATTCATTTTAAAAAAGTTTTATGGCCTAGAATATAGTTAATATTAGTAAATATTCAATGTGCGTCTGTAAAGAATGGGGATCTCATTGCCTATGATGTGCTTTTGATGAACTGCACATCATTCTTACTGGCTTTTCATGGTTGTTAACACTTTAACCCTCTCTGTTATTCCTCAATCCTTTAGCTCCACCAGTGTCCTCTTATAGTCTAATATCCTCCCTGGGCCTTTGCAACGTCCCTTAAAATTCCTCTACTACCTTTTCATTTCTACTATGTTGTGATTTACCATTTAATGAATCACTATTGCTTTCTGCTCCCCGTAAAGATTTACAGCTTTGGAAACCCTATACAGGGTTGCTATGAGTCGGAACTGACTCCACGGCACATAACAACAACAACAAATTGATTAAAAAATGCTTTCTGTTCTTCCCTATATAGAATTTCTATTTTCTTCTATGCTAGATTGCCACAAACTTGCCTCTAATACTAAATAAAATATACTGTCTATGCACAAATATTGATTTGGGCTGAATTTTTTAGTTAAGAGTGAGTGTGACTTCACCATGTGATGGGGTTTCAAAAAGGTCATGAAAAAAAGGAAATGAAAAGATACTGGAAAATTTCAACAAGTTTTTGAAGTCCCCTTATTCATATAAATGAAATTGGTGGTAGTTATGTGTCATGGACTCATAGTGATCCTATACAGGGTGTCCAAGTCTGTAAATATTTACAGGAGCAGAAAGCATCATCTTTCTCCTGTGGACCAGCTGGTTGTTTCGAACTGTTGACCTTGAGGTTCATATCTCGATCCACAACTACTATGCTACCAGAGCTCCTTATAAATGAAATTGCTACCACCTTTAAAAAAAAATGCTTGTATACTAGCAAAATGATATTATCGCTTAAAAAATAGACTGAAAATTAACCAGAAAGAATGACTATCCTTTTAAGAAGAGCTATAGACTCTTCATGAGAAAGATAAATATAAAGTGAAGAAACACCACCTCCTATGGGAATTTGGACTGGAGAAGGGAAATTGATTCATTTTACTTCAGTGAATGTGAAGAGAAGTGTAAAATGATCCTAATATCAGCACTTTTCTAAACTGACACCTTAAAGTTTGAAATGGAATAGTATCCTTTTTTTTTTAAATTTATTTATTCAGGTAAATTTTTATTTATTAAAGAAAAAAAATATTGTTTCTTGCCCATCACCAACAACTTGAGAACTGGTGAGTAAAAAACAATGATTTTATGTTATTGTTGTCAGGTGCCATCGAGTCGGAAC
>NW_006408689.1:5986583-5994816 GCF_000296735.1 Chrysochloris asiatica
ATATTCAGCTCTCGTGGACTTGTCTTCATTTTCTTCAGCTTCAGTTTGAATTTGCATATGAGTAATTGGTGGTCTGTTCCACAATCTGCCCCTGGCCTTGTTTTGACTGCTGATATGGATATTTTCCACTCTCTTTCCACAGATGTAGTCAATTTCATTTCTGTGTATTCCATCTGGTGAGGTCCATGTGTCTCTTATGCCATCTAAAGAAGTTATCTGTAATGAACAAATCATTGGTTTTGAAGATTTCTATCATGTGATCTCCAGCATCATTTCTATCACCAAGGCCATATTTTCCAACTACTGATCCTCTTTGTTTCCAACCTTTGCATTGCAATCACCAGTAATGATTAATACATCTAGATTGCATGTTTGAACAATTTCAGATGGAAGAAGTTGGTAGAATTCTTCTATTTCATCCTCACTGGCTTTAATGGTTGGTGTGTAAATTTGAATAATAATGGTATTAACTGGTCTTCCCTTTAGGCTCATGAATATTATTCTATCACAGACAGTGTTGTACCTCATGAATGATCTGGATATGTTCTTTTTGACAATTAATGCAATACCATTCTTTTTTAATTTGTCATTCCTGGCATTGTAAATCATTTGGTAGTCAGATTCAAAATGGTCAACACCAATCCATTTCAGCTCACTAATGCCTAAGGTATTGATGTTTGTGCATTCCATTTCATTTTTGACAACTTCCAATTTTCCTAGATTCATACTTTGTACATTCCATGTTACAATTATTAAGGGATGTTTACAAATTTTTGTCTTCATTTTGAGTTTACACCATCAGCAAATGAATGTCCCGAGGGCTTTACTCCCATAGCCTTTACTCCATCATGTCATCATGGTGATCGAGGAGGCAACTCTTCCCCAGGCACATTTTGAGTGCCTTTTAACCATAGGGATTCTTTTTCTGGCACTATATCTGACAGTGTTTCTCTGCAGAGAATTTTCTCTGAAATTACCCTATATTCTATTTACTTTTCCTCTCTTTAAAAACAGTGTGTTTTATCCTGAAATCTATCTGACCTCCTCACCACCTGGATCTCTATTCTTATATTTTCCCCATATTTTGGATTGTAGTTGTTGTGATCATAGACTGAACATCTGAGAGCCTCTGATTTTGTTCTTATAGTTTTTTTCTGCTATGGAATCGTCCTTCTCTGTACTGAGCTCCAGGTGTTGCCACATATGTTAATCTCTTGTTGTTGTCTGTTCGTGTTGGTTATCAGTCCAAAAACTCCGTTTAGGATGTTTTGAAGTGCTGACTTGGCTTTTACAAAATCCTTTAACTTCTGTTTGTCCTGGAATGTTTTGATTACACCATCATATTTGATTGACAACTTTGCTGGGTAAATGGTTCTTGGTTAGCAGTTTTTTTTTCTTTTAGGGATTTATATATATCTCCCCATTGTCTTCTTGCCTGCATGATTTATGCTGAGAGGTCAGAGCTACATATTATTGACTTGTCTTTGTAGGTTAACACTTCTTTTTTTCCTAGCTGCTTTTAGGACTCTTTCCATGTCTTTGATTTTGGAGAGTTTGATTATATGTTGTGGAGATTTTCTTTTGAGGTCTCTGTTTCCTGGGTTCGTTCAGCTTCTTAAGTGCTTATCTTCTCATCTTCTAGGATGTTTGGGAAATTTTCTTCCAACAACTCTTTTACTTTCTCCTTTATGGTTTTCTGTGATTCTCCCTGTTCTAGGACTGTAATCACCCATACATTATTCCTCTTCATGATGTTGCACATGCATCTTAAACTTTATACAGATTTTTCCATTCTTTTTTTCTGCTTGCTCTTTTCTCTTAGCAGTATTGAGAGATTTGTCTCCAAGCTTGCTGACTCTGGTTTCCATCCCTTCAATTCTATACCTTTGCCCTTTCATGTATTGTCCATTTCTGATATTTTGGTATTGATCATCTGGACTTCTCTTTGCAGCTTTTGAATTGTTTCCAATGCTATTTTTATTTTATTTAATAGCCCCTGTAGCAGTTTTCTGACGTCTTCTTTATTTTCCTCAACCTTTCTGTGGAACATATGGATGTACCTCGATATCATTGTCCTTAATTCCTTATCAGGCATCTCCAAAGCCTGCACTCCTTCCAATGGGAAGTCTAGGTCGATCTCCAGGTCATTTGTTTGAGCTATTCTGTCTTGCATCTGCATACGAGCAGAAGATTTCTGTTGCTTTATAGGCATTGTGGTGCTGTTGTGTATTCAATAATTAAAAGAATGTATGTTGGTCTATTCTTAAGATTTCCAATAGCTTCCCGGTAGATATGATTAGGATATGGGCTTCCCTTACTACCCAACTCAGAGTGATTTTAGCATGTGTTGGTTATTTATGCTGTTCTGGGATATGTTGTTGTTGTTGTTAAGTGCTGTCGAGTTGATTCCAATGCACAGTGACCCTGTATAGGGTTTCCAAGGATCAGCTGGTGAGCTTCAACCACCGACCTTGCAGTTCAAATGACTTTGCAATCTGACACATTAGCCCACAGTGCCACACCAGGACTCTGTTTTGGTGTATAGTCCTGGTATTTATTTTATTCTTGCACTGATGAAGGGATTTTATAGGTATGATTGTAGCTTGGCTGTATGACTGCAATTGCTGTCTTTTGTTGGGCAAGGCAGGGAGTGAAAAGGAGGACTAAGGCATGAGAAAAGGGGGACCAAAAAACCAGACTGTACACTAAAGTCTAAAGTCTCCAAAAAAAATTTTTAAAAAACCATAGCAAAATATGAGTAAGACTTTAGCACCCCCTTTTCTGCTTCTTTCCTTCAAGGCTGCCTGAGAAATTTCAAGAGGTTCCTGTTACATCTTATGATATAACTCAATATTTAGTTTTGACTCCCCCTCCTTTTTTCCTTTTTTTGCCGCTCTCACCTTTCCTCAATCCTGCTCAGGTGTTTCTCCCATTGAGGACCAGCCCAAGGCTTGCAAGACTTATTTTGGAAGACCCTTCAATTTTAAGCTGATCCTGTTGACTTCCCCACTTATTTGTTTCAACACCCAGAGATCCTTGCTGTGCTGATCCAAACACATGTATAGTATAACTTTCCTTGAGGGAGTCCACTTGCTCAGGTATCCCCTCTGATCCCCAGAGTGGAGGTGGGCAGATAGAGGAAAATAAAAAATGAAAAAGAAATGCTTGCACCTTTATCTATGATGATCAGTCATCCCTCAGTTATGGGAGTGTTCTTTTGGCCTTGTATCTGCTCCATCCCATTCACAATGGTTGTGATGGGATTCGATGGCTGCTGCAAACCAGAACACACCTCCTTTCTGGCCTCTGCTCCAAAGCCACTCAGCCGTAAGTCTTTAATCCTGCTAATTATCACTTTGTATGTAGTTCAGAGTTCTGAGACCATCCTTTGACCTGTTTCACGCAATATTCCATGTTATTACTGGCAGAGATCTGCATAACCTTTCTCCCTAATCCATTATCAAGCCTCACCTCTCTCTACTTGTTACTAGCTGTGTGACTTGAGCAACTTGTTTAACCTCTCTTATTCTTTGTTCTCTATAAAATAGTGGTGGTGGTGGTGGTGGTTATGTGCCATGGAGTCGGTTCCAACTCATAGCTACCCTGTACAGGGTTTCCAAGGCTGTAAATATTTACAGGAGAAGGCAGCCTCATCTTTCTCCCACAGAACATCTTGTAGTTTCAAATTGCTGACCCTGAGGTTAGCAGCCAGATTTGTAACCACTGTGCTATAAATAGATGTGGTGTGAACATTCAAAGAACAGTGTATATAATTGTGCCTATCACAATTATAATTATTGCTACCATTTTCGTTATTGGTTGCTGCTCTCCTTCTCCATTCATTTTGTGAATGTTTTTTCTTTCCTCCTGAAGCTCAATTGGAAATGGACATGTCCTTATTTAGAAAAAAAAAAGTCATTTTTTAAAGTATAATTGTGTTAATTGTCACAACCTCCTTTAAATGACACAGAACAAATGTTTTGTAGAGCAGTATGTTCTGGTGATGGGCATCATCAAACCTCAATTTGAAGGATCTGAAAGCAGCCTATTTTTCTACCGTGATTGTGAGCCATATTGCTAAAATGTCTGGGGACTGAAGTGTGAAGGGCTGTGTAATGACTGTTTTGTAAGGCATAGGAGCAGGGAGGAGAAAGGTGTCAAATGGGCTCACAACACTCAGCATCTCGCAATACTGGGGCAGAAGAAAGAAAAGACACTGAGAGGTTCTTGTGGTGATCTGGGTTAAAGGGAGTGACCACTAGTTTCCAGAAATATAGTCTATCATTTTTGGACTATAGATGAAAGTGATAATATTCTAAGACAAATTCTAGCATCCCCAACAGCTTCTAGGAATGGGCTTCGGGAAGCTGAAATTGCCTCATTCTTCCTATCTGGGGAAAGGGTATTAACTATTGAAGGACCTTTACCTAGGTGCCAAAAGTAATTAAATCTTCATTATTCTTTAATGATTTCAAAGGCAAAATTGTGACTGCAATTGCTTACTGCATCTAAGAATTCCATTCAAAAGACTAAGACTTAAATGTAAATGCTCAGAAAACTTAATGTTTAGATAAAAAATTATTCAGACTTGAAAAAAAAAAGGTAATCTATTTATTCTTCACAGGGCAGCAAGAATAATGTTTTTAAAATATAACTCATATTACATCAATTCCCAACATAAACCCCTCCAATGGCCTTTTAATGTGTTCAAAATAAAATTCAGTATCTAAATTCTTGATTCTGGACTGTTTGGAACTTAGAGAAATGTACCTTGCCCCTCTCTCCAGCCTCTTTTGCACTAATTTTCACTTTGATATGTTTCTGGTTCCTTGAAAGACCAACAATTTCTCGCACAGCAGACTTGGTACTTGATATTTCCTGAGGTCTTTGAATGACTTTGTCTTCCTTATTCAGATTTCAGTTTCAATATGAGGGGACTTCAAAAAATTTCAAATGGCTTTAAATTTCATTGTGCCACAAACTTTTTGAAGCCCTCTTGTATATTTACTCAGAATGACGTTTGTAGTACCTTGATTAAATTATACCACACCATCTTCTTTTATTTTGCTTTGTAGCAATTCCTTCTTATAGCTTATAACCATTGGCAATTAACTTGTTTATTTATTTACATATTTGTTTGTTTTCTCCCTGCCTTATTCACTCTTAGAATGAATTTCCACAAGAGCAAGAACTTAGTTATCTTAACCATAATTTCCTCCTGGAACATACAACATGCTTTGCATTGTAGGCACTTGATAAATATTGGCTGAGTAGATAAACAAACATACTTATTATGGTAAATTCTCAGAAAATACAGGTCTTTTAAAATAGAAACATAGAAAATATAGAGTAAAAGATCATAGAACTGATAATACTAAAGATAAACTACTTTACTTCAGGGTTTTCTTTAGTACTGTTGCTGTTTAGTTTCAAAAGTCCATAGTAGAGTAGAAACTTTACAGATAGGTATCTTTGTAGTTGTCACTTAGCTCAGATAAGCTTCTACTGTTTCTAGCACTCTTTCTATAAATATAGTCTGTTCAAATATACTGCTAATAGTAGCAAACATTTACATAGCACCTACTATGTACTCAGCATTAATGTAGGAGTCCTGGTGTGACACTGTAAGATAAGCACTGGACAATTAACTTCAATGTTGTCAGTTCAAATCCACCAGCTGCTTCTCAGCAAAACCTATACAGAGTTGCTATGAGTCGGAACAGATTTGACAGCACTTAATAATTATATATAGATTAAGTTATATCTTCGCAATAACCATAGTGATTATTATTCTCCTATTTTACTGATGAGAAAACTGAAGTACAGAAAGACTAAATTATTTCCCCAAATCATACAGATCAGTGTAGGCTAATGCATCAGACTGCAAAGTCATTTGAACTGCAAGGTCGGGGTTCAAGCTCATCAGCTGCTCCTTGGAAACCCTACACAGGGTCGGTAGGGGTCAGAATCAACTCGATGGCACTTAACAACAACAACAATAATTTGAACCTAGACAGTCTGACTTCAGAGTTTATTCTCTTAACCCTTATGATATACTAGCATTTTGTCCTATTACCAGACATATTTGAAGAATCCTGAGAAAACAATTTACTCTTTCAAGTACATAGTATCTTCTTTATAATTGTTTTCTGTAGCTCTAATCAACTTCTTGATTTATCAAATGATTTTTTAAAGTCAGTAGATTTGAAAGTCTGTTTTCAAGAATGTTGTTAATTTTTAGATAGGCTCTTCAATTAGGGGAATTAGAATGACATGCCCTTCATTGTGTGCTTCTCCATGACTTGTGCTAACTGCCAACATTACACAATTACCACTGGTGAATTGTTTACAAAGATTGTGGGCTCAAATTGACTCCGACTATTTTATTGTAAATTAAATATTTTATTTTCCCTGGAACTATTTTGTTATATTTTGGTTTGTTGCTAATCTCATGATTAGCAATTCAAAACTACCAGCTGTTTTGTGGGAGAAAAATGAGGCTTGCCTCGGGAACCCTGTACAGGGTTGCTATGAGTCGGAACCAACTCCACAGCACGTAACAACAACAATAGCATCTGAAGGATGCAAATATGGTAAATTGATGCATGAAATTGTTGAGAAATAGAGCAAGCTAGTAACATTAACAAAATAATTTTTATGCGAAGAGAAGTTAACATCTGCATAAGGAAAAAGTAAGCCAGATTTAGCCCAAAATGCTGAACTCAAGCAGAAAAAAATGCTGAGAGAAGTCTTGTCTATATCTTTTCTTTTGTCTTTACTGTTGCAAATGACTTAATTCAGAAACTGGTTCTTGTTTTCTTAAGGAGCTATTCAGCGACAATTCATATTAGATGTACTTAAAATTTGTCAATTCTTTGATAAAATGAGCTACAAATCCTCTCATCAGCAAACTGTAATTCTCATGGCTGGAAACCTTGCTTAAACATGGTTAGGAATTCATGTAGTTAAGAGTTTAGACTGACACACACTCATCAACTGACCTTGGACAAGTTACTTGAATGCTCCTCTGCTATAAAATGAGGATAGTCATATTCACTTGAGAGTGTTGTGGTGAGGACTGAGAACATGTAGGTTTGGGCACATGTTGGATGGCAGCTTTCATTACTCTTTGATGCATAGATAAAGTAATACAAACACTCACACACAAACATACTTACACCCTTGAACATTTTTCTGTTTTCCTTCATTGGCTATATAACGGTACTAAAATTTATTTCAATCAAGAAAACAACATTGCAAATATACCCTCAACAATTTTTCTAGAGTCCTGATTTGGTAGAAAAGTATAAAAATGGTCATTTCCCCATGGGTTACAAAATAATACGATTTCCCCCCCTTTGTTAGCCTTTCAGTTAGTTATTTCAGCTTCCATAGAAAAGGTCACACTTTCTCCTATCAAAACATTTCTTTGCTCTTCTGTTCCCAGAGGTGCTCATGGGAAGAACAATCAATATCAGAAGCTCATGGAATGTGTTGGTTTACCCTTGAGGAATAGTCATTAGGTCAACATTTTACCATGGTGTTATAGTCAATATTTTACCATGGCTTTACAACCAAACATTTCCCTCATTATAGTATCTCTTAATCATTAGGTAAAGATAACTTCAAAAAGACTCTATCAGAATTTTTAAGATCCTTTTCAGAACTACAACCTTAACATTTTCTTTCCCTTTTGGCATTTTTAGGTTATGTAATGGAAACAATGTCTGATGTTTCTGGCTAAAGGAATAAACTGTTTCTCTACTATATTGTCAGCCATAAAATACTTAAACATATTTAATCCATATTTCATTTTTCATATTTTTAACTTATGGATGTTTACACATTTTCAGCTACAAATAGGAGTAGAGGTGAGGTCATTATTATAATTCCCCACGACTTTGGATATTGCTTTTTTCTCCAGAGAGCAGAGCCCTGAACACATATGATCTTTATAAAGTTTTTGTCTGATGGAGAAATAAAAACAGGTTGTTTGAAGTAGAAGAAAACAATGAAGATTTTTCAAAAAAGAGCTATTGTAGGAGTTAAGCAGCACATAAACCATAAAATAGGCTATAGTGAATGTCTCCTTAGTCTGTAAGTCTTCATGCAAAGCCCTGAGAAAGATGAAGAGCATGCTACAGGGATCCCAAATGGGAGTATCTCAAACTCATTAAATATACTTTTAATGTTTTATTGTGAATTATGTGATAGTTTACATGGGAGAACATTA
>NW_006408689.1:5995180-5997293 GCF_000296735.1 Chrysochloris asiatica
GTATCACAAGAGACCTATCTGCATTTCCTTTCATCAACCCAGCCTAGACAGATTGGATACTTCTCAGTGGAGATTCTACCTTCCTCCATGCCCTCTGGATCTAGGTCATTAAATATTCTAAGGAGTTCCTGAAAGTGCTATCAAGTAGAAGTTAATTCATGAGTTATGATAGTTGTGAAAATCATAACTCATAAATAACTTTATCAAATTTAAAGTAAGACTCGCAGATAAACTGAAATAGTACTATGTGTCGTATTCTAATTGTGTCTAATTGTGCATCTCTTCCCTGGTGGATGTTCAGAAATTATCTATCAGAATTAGGCCCATGTGCCTACTATTTGAAGTCCATTGACTTTTCAATTAGGTAAGATTTTAAAAAAATGGAGTTTTATAATCTATACTCACAAAAGAATATATGTGAATAACAAAGAATGGTAATATAATAAACAGTAATGGCTCTGCAACTTAACTAAAGACCATGACAATTAGAGTAAAATTGTAACTACTTAGGTATTCCTTCCACTCACATTCCTGTTGCATACTCCCAATTTCTGGAGGTAAATCCTATCTTAAATTTGTTTTTGCATGATTTGGAGCTTTATAAAAATAATGTCATGATATATTTATGGATGTATGTATGTTGTTATTCTTGTTAGCTGCCATACCCTCAACTTTTGAAGACTGCATGCATGATGAACTAAATGCTGCCAAGATCTGTGCCATCCCCAGTTGTGGTCAGAATGTTGTGGTCCAGAAGGTTTCTATTTGTTGAATTCTAGAAATAGATTTCCAGGTCTTTCTTCCTAGTCTGTCTGAGTCTGGAATCTCTGATGAAACTTTTTTTTTTTTTTTTTTTTTTACCATTTTAGCAACTCAAATGCCTCCAATGGCAGATGGCAATGACTGGGCATGTGGTATGTTGGTTGGAAATTAAACTGAGTCTTCAGCATTGAAGGTGAGAACTCTACCAATGAACCACCAATGCTCATGCATAAATGTACAGTAACTTTATTTTTTAAATTTTATTTAATTTTAACTTTATACTGTGAATTAAGGGAAGGTTTAGGGAACAGATCTATGATTTTATGCTCAACTAATAATACATTTCATTTTTTCACTGCCTTTGAAAATCTTTTTTTTATTTTTTATTTTGGTGTGTGTATGTGAATTGACTGATAGTTTACATAAGGGAACATCATTTTTACACTCATTATTCCATTGCAATGATTACAGTCTCTTCTGTGCATCATCATTCAACAGTATTTGCTTCTATTCCTCTGGTTTTTTTGGGGGGGTGAGTGGGTGGGGTGCAGATGTACACCATCACCTGGCCGCCAGCATACAGCCTTTCTCTTTCCATGAGTCTAGAGTCCTCAGCTGCTCTATTTCTCTGTATCCTCATCTCTGCCTCCATCTCTGGTGTCACTGCTTCTCTAGATAGGGTCCCACATTCCGCTCTTCTCCTTTGATGGTTCTAGGGTTCTTTGTTCCTGGACTGTAAGATTAACTATTCCCCACTTTTTGTTACAAACTTCTATCTTTACAGTTGTGACAGTCACAATTAGTCATGATAACAATTACTCCCTGTTGAATCATAAGAATCTTATCCCCATCTCCTTTCACCAGACCCATCTAGACAAGATGAAAACTATTCAGTGGGGATACTACCTTCCCACACATACTCTGAAACTAAACTCCCTCTTGAAAACTTGTAAGCCAGTCATGTCATCCTTTAAAGTCCCTCCCATTTTAGGTAGCCAAGGTCTAAGTTGTCCATCCCTATTAACCTTGTATGCAGAGTGGATAGGACTGATCTTGGATATGAAGTCTCCTTCCCTCTCAGTTCATATTTTGAGCTACTCTGGTAGTGTAGTTGTTATGAATAGGGCTGTGAACCTCAAGGTCAGCAGTTCAAAACTACCAGCTGCTCCCATGGGAGAAACATGAGGCTTTCTGCTCCCGTAAAGATTTATAACCTCAGAAACCCTGTTCAGGGTCACTATGGGTCCAAACTGACTCGACGGCACTTAACAACAACAACATCCATATGTATAGGTCAAGTTCATCAAATTGTAGCAATTTTTACACTTATTTCCTTTATCCAAAAAAAAAA
>NW_006408689.1:5999003-6003336 GCF_000296735.1 Chrysochloris asiatica
AGTAGTGAGGTTGGCCCAGGATCGGGCAGTGTTTCATTCTGCTGTGCATAAGGTTGCTATGAGTTGGTACTGACTTGATGGCATCTAACAACAACAGTTGAGTTCTGATTATCAAGCCATCGAAGCTAGGTTGAACGGATACTATCTACAAGTTTGGGTTTTCTTGTGCATCTCCCCTCACTTCACATCAGCTGGGCACTTCGCTCTGAGCTCCAGCCCTCTGTGGCCATACATTTCATTTTATCTCCATAAAGTCACATACTTTGCCTTATCTCAGTGTAACATCACTTATTCCACTTCCTCACTGTGTTTCTTATTTCTAGTCTTCCTTCCTTCCCAATGCTTCTGAATTTTGCCGTTAGGTAAATGCTGCCCTTTTGATCTAGAATGAGCATTGTGTTGTTCCCCCTCATGTACCTATCTATTAGGATTGTACAAGAATTATCTTAGCAGCACTGTTTGATCTATTAGGAGTCCTAATACCGCGATTTGTTTTTCCATTATCCTGTTGGTAGACATTTAGAGTGATTTCAGTTTTTGTTATTATGAACATTAGTAACAAAAACAACCTTGCCACTCAAAATGACATTATGGTCCAGTGCTTTATTCTACAGAACCACACCAGGACTCTATGAACAATATAGGCCATTAAAATATTATTGCCTAAGTTCACCAAAAGAATTTTGCAAGAATTATTTTAGCAGTACTGTTTGTAATAACAAAAACTGTAATCACTGTAAATGTCTACTAATTAGGAGACTGGATAAATTATGGTATTTTCATACAACGAATTATTATTAATAAGTGAAAATAAATGAATAAAATGTTATGTAATCATATTTTTAATATTAATATAATGGGGATAAAAAACTATATATAACAAACTGTATATTCAGTGCCATAATCTCAGGGGATACCATGGTCAAAGGCATAAATAATCCACAAAGACAATATTCCTCATCTTACTTTGGAGATGCGATTGGGATCTTAAACGTTTATGAGTAGTCATCTACTGTGCAGCTATTGTTCTCTCCGTGTCTGGAAAAAAGAAGAGTGAAGAAAATGGAAGATGCATGAAAACAATTAGCCCAATTGACCATGTGAGCCTCAATCTCCACACCCCTAACACCAGCAGAACTAGATGTTGCCCAGATACCACTACCAACTATTCTGAAAGGGACCACATTAGAAGGTCCTGAATTGAGTGGGAGAAAATGTGGAACAAAACTCAAAATCATAAAAAATACCAGGCTTAGGGGTCACATAGAGACTGGTGGAAGTCCGAGACTATGGCCCTTGGTCACCCTTCAGGTCTGGAACTGAATTAACCCCTATGACTCAATATTCAGCCAAGCAATAGATAGGTATATAAGCATAACAATAACACTATTGAGGTACACACTTCCTGGAATAATTTTAAATGAACAGGACAGCGGTTAACCAAAGACAAAGTTCAGAAGGATTAGAAAAGAAGGAGGGATGGAAACAGGAAGCACATGGAGAAAGTGGAATAAGTGATACATTGTGAAGATTGAAGTCAATGATATAAAAAATATGTATGGATTGTTGAGAGGAAAATGAATCTGTTCTGTAACTTTTATCATATATATATATTGCCAGCTCTGGTAGCGTAGTCATTACAAATTGGGCTGCTAACCTCAAGGTCCGCAGTTAAAAACTACCAGGCATTCCATCGGAGAAAGATGAGGCTATCTGCTCCCGTAAAGATTTACAGCCTCGGAAACCCTGTGCAGGGTCGCTATATGTCGGACTCCATGGTACTTAACAACAACAAATATATATATAAAAGATCCTTTGCACAGCAGTTTGAAATCAGGCAGAGAAACCAGGGCAGAAGTTTTTGAGAAACCAATGGGTGCCCAATAGTGTGGTGATGGACTCCTCACATTTCATTCTAAGACTAGATATTTAAGGTGGGAATAATTATGCCCACTATAATCATAATTATTCTACCTATGTACACTATTTCAATATTTCCTAAACCAAATATTTAGCTGTGTCAAGTTATCTCCTATTTTTCATAAAAATCTTCATTCCTTTGGTATATTTGTAAGAGCTGTTTCTTCTGAAGCCAAGATGCTTATGTTTAGTCTAGTCAAAACCTATTAGGATGGAGTTGATACTTTGATTGAAATTGAATTCATTTATGTTCATGTGAAACATGGCAAATAGCAACCCATAATAAATTCCCCTGTCTTTAACTGAATGAAAATAGGTTTTTGTAATTGAATTTCTTTGATGTTCCTCACATTTGCATCCTGGGGAAAATGTAAAGATTTATTATAGGCATGATATGAATTGCCCATCTGTAAGAAATAGTTTAATAACAGTGGTTTTTACCATGACTGAAAAGTATGGAGAGATGGGAGTGGGTCTGCAAGTTTTCCTTTATGATGAATTCAATTTAGAAAAGGTAAAACTTTGGTTTTATGCAAAGATAGTATTGATGGGACTGTAAAGAAATCTATAGGACTAGATTTGTAAGTCCTTAGATTTGCTGGTTCTCCCATGAGGGTGCCATATAAATTGGATAGAATCCAGAGTGTTCCCCACCTCCCCTGGTGTTTTCGTAGGAATTTAAAACCTGGGATTTTTCAGTTGTGTTTTTAGCTCTCATGCCTATTTATCTGGAGTTGTTTTTATTTCTCTTGTCATTTTGCATACTGCTTGTACAAGGTAGGCACTCATTAAATATGTTGGAAAGAATACATAAATGTAGTCAACTGCTCTGTAAGGAGCCCTGATGGTGGAATGTTAAGTTCTCAGCTGCTAACAGAAAGGCTGGCAGATGGAACTCACTAGTATCTCCATAGGAGAAAAGACCTGGCAATCTGTTTCTATAAAGATTAAAAAAACCTCATCACCATAGAGTCAAATCCGACCAATAGCAACTCAATTGGACAGAATAGAATTACTCCTTAAGGCTTCCAAGTAAACTTTATGGAAGCAGCAGGGGGATGGAGTGAGGGTGGATTTTACTCAATAAGCAAGGTGATGGTGGTGGTGTTGTGCCTTGGAGTCTGTTCATGCTTTTGTTAAGTGCTGTTCAGTTGGTTCTAGCTCATAGAGACTCTGTACAGGGTTTCTGAGGAGCAGCTGGTGGGTTTGAACTGCCAACCTTGTGGTGCCCAGTCCAGTGCTGATTCTACAGTGCCACACGATCCTATATAGGGTTTCTGAGGCTGCAGTCTTTTGGGGAGCAGAAAACTTCATTGTTCTCCCCCATAGCGACTGGTGAACTCGAACTTCTGAACTTGCAGTTAGCAGCCCAACACGTAACTCATTATCCTACCAGGGCTCCTTAATAAGCAAGATAAGCACAGTTTATTCTGCTTAGTTACCAATCTGTGGTGAACAGTTTCACATGGGTTTCACCACATCTTCATTTACCTTGCTTGTTGAGTAATCTGATGCTGGGAATCAGACTGCCACATCTTTCTGCCATGAAATGATTGGTGGTTTCAAACCATGGGCCTTTTGGTTAGCAGCTGAGTGTTTAACCACTGTACCACCAGTGCTTTTTCTGTAAGTATTGTTGTTGTTGTTAAGTGCTGTGGAGTCAGTCCTGACCCATAGCAACCCTGTATAGGGTTTCCTAGGAGCAACTGGTGGGTTTGAACCACCAACCTTGAAGTTTAAACCAACTTGCAGTCCAGTGTGTTAACCCACAACGCTACACCAGGACTCCTCTGTAAGTATTGCTGTCTAGAAAACCCCATGGGATAGTTCTACCTTATCCTATTGGGTCACTATGAATTGACATGGTCAAAACAACACACAAAATCAGTCAACTGCCCCATCTTAATCCTGCCACAGCCATGATCTAGGATCATAAAGAAAAGGGGACAGTGCTAAAAAGTCTGCCAAATATTACACAAATTCTTTTCTGGGGTTAATGAAATCAGATTTACATGAGCTTGATAAGAATGAAAACAACAATAATAGTGGCCATTTATTTCATTTCTATAAATGTTCTTTCGAAGTCCTGGTGTGGTGCTGTAGAATAATGCACTGGGCTGCAAGGTCAGCACTTCTAAGATCACCGGCTGCTCCATGGAACCCCTATGCAGGGTTGCCATGAGTCAGAACCAACTCGATGACACTTAACAACAACAACAACATGAATGTTCTTTATATAATTCATACTCAATTTTTATAACAGGGTTACAATTTATATGTAATTATTTCCATTTTTCAGATGAATAAACCGAGACTTGTGAGGGTAATGACAGACAGCAACAAAATCCGAATTCAATTAACTTTGAAGTCTATGCCCTTGACGATGTGCTGCCTCCTATGAAGAAAATTTTTT
>NW_006408689.1:6003661-6008685 GCF_000296735.1 Chrysochloris asiatica
ATTTTAGAAAAAGCTAATTATATGGTTATGATTCAAGGCAAAGACATACATTTTACATATTACATTATTTCATTTTATTTCTTGGGAGAGGAGTTTTTGAAAGGCTGTCATTATGAAATAGACAAAAAAGATAAATATTAAGTTATGTTTATTTCCAGAAATACATTTTAAAAAAAACCCTGAGAGTTATCAGGGGAAAATATTGCACTATTTCTGTATATTGGTGAAAAGCACATTGTCAATATAAGCCATCTCTAGACTAAGTTTAAGTGATTTTGCCTATATCTTCACTGGAATGAAATTGGGCTGGCTGGCTGGCTGCTCACAGAACTCTGTTGGAGCCCAGGGCATGCAGCAAACTGAGGGAGCTGGCTCTTTCTCATTTAAGGACTTCACTGTTGATCCATCTGCTTCTCATAGTTTTCCTTCATTGAAATGACACAACAAAAAACAACTTCCCATATCCATCCAGGTGTTGTTGCTGTTGTTAAGTGCCATTGAGTCGATAGTACAGACATAATGTGAGGTTGTACTTAGAAGTGAAAAAGAGGAAGATCTTCAACAAGATTAATTGGTACAGTGGTAACAACAATGGACTCAAACACAACAACCGTTGTGAGAATGACACAGGACAGGGCAGTGTTTTGCTCTGTTATGCATAGGGTCACTATGAGTCAGAATCAACTCAACGGCACTTAACAATTAACAAGTTTTGATGTGTTCTTTTCTCTTTTTTTCAACATTGTTAATTCCTCATTGGTTTAGCCTGTTCTTTTTCAATGTTTGTTTGGACATGCACACCCTCTTAAGACATTGCTGATTTCTGATGGAATGTAAGCAGCTAGAGGTTCTGCTGCTGTTTGGCTCTGTTCATGGCAACATTTTTTAGACATAATTGTCTCACATTATGATTGCTTTATGAGGTTGATCAGACACCAACTCTTACCATTAGGACCATACATCCTAAAAGTACCATACATTAGCATCCTTTGCTTCCCATAAAAATTGGTTGCATGCCTCATATCTAGGACCAATAAATGGTCAAGTAGAGGATAGATAGAGGGTAATCCTATACTATAGCAAAATTTAGCTTACTATCTTGAAAATAGTCATACTATTTTGGGATTTTATAGTAAACAAAATTCAGACAGCAGACCAGAGGGGCCATTTACAAGTTATAAAATAGCCTGGGTGAGATAAGGCAACTCATAAATGATTCAGTGAAGTTCACAAGATAAATCTTATTTTTCATACACATGAATCCAAGAAATATTCTGTTATGTTCCTGGGCCCTGATAATGTAAGAGAGGAACACATGTCACATTAAGAACCTGACATGACATTAGAGTGCTATAAAATGTTCAATTAAACATGGCAACTGTAGGACAAATGGTACCCAGGATACAGTTCTTTGTTTGCCTTTAAGAACTTTAATGTGTCTTATTTATTGAGGGCAAAGAACATAAGGATAGTAAAGTGACAGCCTCCAACCCATCTAAAAATATTTGTGTTAGTGTCAAGACAAATAATAAATGGGGCTGCCTCTGGATCTTAGCCTTTTCAAAAGATGGACAGAGTTGCATTTGGTGGATTGTACCTTATGGAATTAGAGCCAGCTTAAGGAAAACTGCTTCAGCATCTGTCTTCTTTCAAGCAGATTGTCAAGAGAAAAAAATATTGGGGGTGGGTAGGTTGGGGAACAAGGAGGGAGAGTGTTGGCTCCGGGAAGAGGAGAGAGAAGCAAGCAGGGACAGCTTGCACGTTTTAAACCTTCAAGATAAGCTGTCGCTTAGAACCTTGATGGCTCCAGAACTTGACACATGCATTTGCTCTCTGGGGGACCTTTCTTGTTGCTCTGTGGGCAGATCATGGCCACTGAGCTGTGACGCCCCGGCACTTGCCTGACCTGACATAATGGGTAGCTATTTACTGCAAACAAGGTAGATGGAAGAACATAGGCTTAAATGATGCTCTAGTGTAAGCAGGAATCCACTGGGATCCCTTGCAAACCAGTCAATTTTTTTTTTTTTTTTAGCCCGCTTTGCTCCCCCTCTTCTTCTAGTATGGGACTGTTTATTTCTTTCCCACAGGACCAAACCACAGATGCTTGACTAAGAACAAGGCTCTTCCATCTAGCCCCCTCCAGCTCCCATTCAAGATCAATAAAGTGGGTTAAAGAAGCAATTGCATGACAATAAATAAAAAAGAAAACTAAGTTTGGATACTACCACTTCCAAACTGACTGTCTTCTGGGCTTGTTTTTATCTATTACTAAGAAAAAAAGAGAGAGAGAAAGAGAGAGAATGGCCCCAGGAGGCCTCCTGGTTAGGCTGTCAGATCGCTTCAATGAGAAACCCAATCAGACTTGATTTGTGAAGAGTGTCAAAAGCTGTAGTGAATCATGTAAACATCGTGGTCTATTACGTGAAGCCATCACTTTGCAAGCTGAAGGCTCCTCATGCGCTTGTGGATTTTGTTTTCCCTGCATCTAAGAATACACATTTGCACTCTGTATTTTCTGGTCAAGGAGAACAATCAAAATGGGAAGCATTCAGTTGTGAATGTGAGTGAATGCACAACCAGGGGGATTTGTTGCCATCCCCCAAAACTAAGCCCATCACAGTAAAGGAAATTATCTAAAAAGTCTTTCTTCTGTGGCATCTTGCTTTTCAAAAATCCAAAAGGATTTTATTTCTGTTATTGCATTTATTTCCTGTTAAGTGAGGCAAGACAGGCAGGTATCTGAAAAGAAATCTGAGGCTCTGGGATGCCTGCTCACTTGTCAAGGTCACAGCATCAATAACTATAATGACATCCAAATTTTCTGGCTTTGAAATTGGTCCTTTTTTCCTATGGACTTAAAAAGTCATTTTCTTGAATACTATAAAGACTCGACAGCACTTCACAACAACAACAACATAAAGACTTGCACGGCACAAGTAAGTTTAAATATCCTTAGTTTATTCTTGGCCTCCAGAGACTCTGTCCATACCCTTCTGTCTGCAAATTTCCTTACATAATACAAGAAGCTCAAACAAGGAACTCTGTTCTTGGATGTCTGCCATGAATGGAAGCCAGGTTCCTATCAGAAACTGATTCTGGGTTTTTTGTTTTGCTTTCTTGTAAATAAAGCCCACATGAACTATAGAGGAGAAAAAAATTCTATGCTTTAGTTTTCAGATTGTAAGAGCTGAGTGGGACCTTTACACCATGTTGTTGTTGTTATGTGCTCTGAAGTCCAACTCATAGTGATCCTATATAGAGTTTCCAAGGAGTGGCTGGTGAGTTTGAACTGCTGACCTTGTGGTTCACAGTCCAGTACTGATCCTGCAGTGCAACACCATGAGTACTTGCTGTTGTTAAGTATCATCGAGTCAATTTTGCCCCATAGCAACCCTGTATAGGGTTTTCGAGGTGCGGCTGGTGAGCGTGAACGGCCGACCTTGTGGTTCAAACCAACTTTGCAGTCCAGCACATGAATCCACAGCACCACAGCAGGACTCTCGCTAGGAGTCCCTACTCCACATTAAGTACCAAGAAAGCTGTTTTATAACTCTGACAGTGCTCCATATTCATTCTTTCAGATACTTTCATAAAAGTCACATCAATGCATGATTATTTGTGATAAAGTGGAACAAAAATGAAGCAGACACATGAAATCCAGAGATGACCTCTTCCTCTCAATTTGGGTGATCCTTTCCAACTCACTGTTTCCCAAACTAGTAACTGGAAACTAAATTACTTTGATTCAGTATAATCTACCGTTCCTTTTCCTGTGGGTTTCAGTGAAGGCCAGAGGTGGGAGTTTGGGCAAAAGGTTTTCCTTTTATTTCTATTTTCTCTTAAACTTCTGTGTGTCTGGTTTCTTCCTGCGACCTTCTGCCGAGCCCTTGGAAGGCTGACCATGATTTTGCACATCGTGAGCATAATAGCCAATTCTGTTTCTTTTTTTAGGCTGCCAAGAATGATCTCAAGTTCTGGACTACTTTCATATTTTCAAATAAATTATTTCCAAGACTCTTATTCTCATATCTGCTCTGAGAAATTTCACTCTTAGCTGTGAGAGGTCTGTCAGCAGACTGCTCAGAGTACATTTTCACAGTTATAGTTTTTCCCTGGAGAAATGGAATAAGAAGAGTGTTTGGGAACTTCTATAGGAAAGAAAATAGAGGTTTATGATCCCCATCAGTAACTAAAACTTGCTAAACAATTATGTTTCAAATTAGAATGACAACTCTGTGAGAAATACTGAATATATTGCATGGAAAGCTATGGTTTGGGGCCTTTATTTTCCTTTCTGACATAAAAGATCATTCTTCCTTCAATCCTGCCATCAGTGAGAAGCAATATATGGGACATACAGACCATGGGTAGCTGGTAGACAAAGCAGGGCTTTTGAATGGATGTGGCTTTTTCTTCATGTGTATAATTTACTTCTTCAACTGTACACACAAAATCGGAAATGAGTAGAGTTCGAAGGCAGAATTTTGGGTATACAAGGCCATCTGCTGTGACGTGTCACCTAGGTTATCTGCTTCCCTGGCCTTAGCACTCTGCATTATTTGATAAATATTTTTTTGTTGTTATTAAGTGCTGTTGAGTCAGTTCTGACTCATAGCGACCCTGTACAGGGTTTCTGAGGAGCAGCTGGTGTATTTGAACTGCTGACCCTGAGGTTCAAACTGACCTTATGGTCTAGTGCTTATCCTACAGTGCCACACCAGAATTAAATATAGTTAATTATTTTTTAAGTCTAGTCTAAGACAAGGTTTCTCAATCTTAGCATTATAGATGTTTTGGGCCTGGTAGTTTTTTTGTGTGCAGTGTAGGATGGTTAACAGCATCTCTTATTTCCACATAGTTCAGCCCTCAACTATTACAATAAAAAAATGTCTCCAGGCACTGCCAAAATTGTCCCCAATTGAAAAACCAATGAGGTAAAGTAATAAATAATACTCACTTTAAGATCTCTTCTTTCCACACCCAGATTGGAAGTTCAAGTCACTTTTTTTTTTTTTTTTTTT
>NW_006408689.1:6010125-6014990 GCF_000296735.1 Chrysochloris asiatica
GACACATGGCACGTTTAAGGGCCAGGCACCGCAATGATTTGCCTAGCTTCTGAAAACTTTAACAGGCAATAAAACCTACGATGGTTGATGGACGATTGCAAAATCAGTAACATCTATTAGCTCCCCATTCCCCACGCCCAACAAGCAAAGCAGCAGAATGTCTCTCGGGTTTAACCAGTTCTCTAAGGGTTAAACAGTTCTTAAAGTCTTCTCGGCTGTGGAAACGGCTGACTGGCTCCTTGGTGCTCTTGCCGGGGGGTGGGGGGGGGCGGCTCAATGGAGATGCAGATGACATCCCTCTTTCAGGTGGGTCTTCGGTGAATGCTGGCTCCCTCAGGCAAGCCACATCATCATCTTTTACAAAGAAGTTCTTAAGGCACTATGTCAGTCATGGGGGTGATCTCAGATTTCCCCTCAAAAGAAAACCTGCTAGAAGGAGCATACCAGCAAAAACCCAGATGCCACCTAGTCAATTTCAACTCATAATGGCTCCTTGTGTGTCAGAGTATGACTGTGTCCTATGGAGTTTTTAGTAGTTGATTTTCCATTAGTAGACTGCCAGTCTTTTCTTCTGAGGTACCTCTGGGTGGACTCATACTTTCAATCGTTTGGTTAGTTGAGGAACATGTTAGCTGTTCTTAGTACCCAGGGAGAAGTATGCTGTTGTTAAGTACTGTTGGGTTAGTTCTGAACTTGTTATTAAGTGCTGTCAAGTTGGTTCTGACTCATAGTGACCCTGTACAGGGTTTCCAAGGAGTGATTGGTAGGTTTGAACTGCCTTGCAATTAGCAGTTCAGCACTTTTCCTACAGTGCCACACCAAAATGCCATTAAAATCAACTAACTTTGTATTTAATTTTTTTTTGCAAGCATTCTGCTTACCATTATAAATCCCAGGGTCCCACTGGGCATCTCATGCAGACATCAGACATCTAGTTTAAAAATGATCACTGTATTCCTTGAATCTTAGAAAATGTCTTTTTAAGCCTATTGTTTTCTTCAGTGCATATAGAGTCCTTTTTTACAACAGAACGAAATACTGACCCATCCTCCTTGTCATCCTCACAGTCATTGCAATGTTTGAGTTCAATGTCACAGCCATTGTATCAATCCATTTTACTGAGGGTCTTCTTTTTTTGTTGTTGACCCTCTACTGTACCAAGCATTATGTTCTTTTTTAGGGGCTGGTCTCTCCTGGTAACATGCCTAAAGTATGGGAGACAAAGTTTCACCATCCTCATTTTAAGGAGCATTGTGGCTGTGCTTCATACAACAGATTTATATATTCTTTTGGTAGTCCATGCTATATTTAATATTCTTCATCAACACCATAGTTCAAATCTATCAATTATCTTAATGTTTTCTTTACTCACTGTCCAACTTTCACATGCATATGAGGTGATTGAAATGGCTTGGATAAGATCCACCAGAGTCCTTAAAGGGATATCTTTGATTTTTAACACTTTAAAGATATCTTTTGTAGCAGATTTGCACAGTGCAAAAGGTCATTTGACTTCTTGTTTGCTACTTCCATGGGCATTGATTGTGGAAACAAGTAAAATGAAATCCTTGACAACTTCAATATCATGATGCTGCTTACTAGTCCAGTTGTGAAAACTTTTGTTTTTTAAAGAGAGAAGCATAGTTAGTTGATGGAGTCCTGGTGTGGCACTGTAGGATAAGCACTAAACCACAAAGTTGGTGGTTCAAACTTACCAGCCACTCCTCGGAAACCCTACACAGGGTTACTATGAGTCAGGATTGACTTGATGACCCTTAACAACAACAACATAGTTTGCTGATAATCTGCAGCTGCCACAGCAGTCACATGGAAGCTATATTTTCCCAGGCTGCTCCTACCCCATGATTAAGCATAGCAGGGATTTCTAATGGGTCATCCTTCTCCAGGGCCTTCTGGCTGGGCTATGATGTTTTCAGAGCTGTTCTGTAGTCTTGAGAACCCTCCTACATAATCCCTTTTCTTTCTCCCACTTCTTTCCTAGGTGTCAAATTTACCTTATGGTCTGGGGGTCTCCCTGTTTTGGCTTGCTTTCTCTCCTCTTTATCCTTCACAAGTGCTTCTCCTAATAGATCTCTTGCATTTCTAATTTTGTATTTGGATTGGTTTCCTGGATTATACAACATGATGTAGTCACCATTACAGATGAGTTGTTCTCTTCCCCCATCTCTAGTTTGCAATGGATGGTTGGTTTAATAAAAAGAATGGACGAAGATGGGCATGTGGTATGGATTAAGGGCTGTAAGTGAGGAGTACCTTGGCTCTGTCTTCAAGATATTCTGTAGGTTATGGAGAACTCCTACAGCTCATATCAGACATTTTGCTGGTGTTCACCAGGGGAGGAAGAAGAGAAAGGTACAGAATGCTTCACAGTAGGAGACATAAGATGGTCAATTGAAGGCCTCTGTGGCATTACAAGGTTAAATATTTACTTTTGTATTCTTCAATTTCTATCAAATTTAAGCATCAATTAAGAAAAATCATTCTATAAACAGTTTCCTGCATTCTAATTCTTGGTTTTCTGTTTGAAAAAGCAAACTTTGTTTTCTCCAGAGAAGTCTGTCAGTTGATTTTTTTTTTTTTTCTTTCATTGAAAGATCAAGGGAGGTTCAGTTAGGCAAAGGCAGAGGAAAAAAGAGAGAATTGGGCAAATCAACCCCTTTGATCCTCTTTTCCCACATTTTGAGCTGTCCCATGCAAATCATTCCCAGTTATAATGTAATTATTGTGGAGAAGAAGGAAGAGCATAGATACAGTAACTGAAAAGTCTAATTATGAAGCAATAAATTATTGTTAGAAAAAAGAATGAGCTGTTTTTCATAGACATTTTATTTGTCATAGATTTAACAAGTACTTGAAAGTCTCTCTCTGCTAGATGTGGAATCCTGGTGTGGTGCTGTGGGTTAATGTGCTGGACTGCAAGGTCAGTTTGAACTGCATGGTCAGTGGTTCAAGCTCACCAGCTGCTCCTTGAAAACCCTATACAGGGTCGGTATGAGTCAGAACTGACTTGACGGCACTTAACAACAACAACCTACTAGATGTGGTCAGTGATGGTTTAGTGGAAGAATTCTGACTTCCCATTCTGGAGACCTAGATTCAATCCCAGCTAATACTTTTCAAGTGTGGGTACCACTCATCTGTCAGTGAAGGCTTACGTGTTGCTATGCTGTTGAACTTCCAGTGGAGCTTCTGACTAAGATGGACTAGGAAAGAAGGGCTAGTGATTTGTTGTTAGGGTTCATTGAGCCAGTTCCATCTCATTGTGACTCTATGCACAATAAAATGAAACACTGCCAGTTTGTATCATCCTCACAATTGTTTGAATTCTTTGCTGCTGCCACTATGTCAATCCATCACCATGGAGGTCTTCCTCTTTTTCACTGACCCTGCACTTTACCTAGCATGTCCTTCTCAAGAGACTTGTCCCTCCTGATTACGTGTCCGAAGTATGAGAGATGAAGTCTCACCATGCTGATTTCTAAGGAGCATGCTGGCTATTCTCCCTCCAGCACATATTTGTTTGTTCTTCTGACACTCTATGATGCTTTCAATATTCTTTACAATTCAATTGTACTGATTCTTTTGTGGTCTGCCCTACTCACTGTCCAACTCTCACATGCATATGAAACATTGAAAATACCATGGCTTGGATCAGGAGTACTTTAGTCCTCAAACTGTCATCTTTACTCCTTAACCCTTTAAAAATGTCTTGCACAGAAGATTTGCCTAATACAATATGTTTGGTTTCTTTTTTTTTTTTTATTTTAAATTTCCTTTTATTTCTTAGAACAGTTTTAGATTTACAGAAAAAGTGTGTAAAAACTACAGAAATTTTCACAAACACCTTTCCTTCTGTACACTATTTCTCTATCAATGCTATTTTGCACTCTTATAGTTCATTTGTTGTAATTTATGAATATTAATTACATTTGTTACAATTAATTGGTATTTTAATATTGAGACATTATATATGTTTATGTAAATCTGCATACATGTATTTTAAGTTTAGGAGTCCTGGTGGAACAAGGTTTAAGCACTTAGCTTCTAATGAAATGGTTGCTGGTTTGGACTTACCCAGTGGCTCTACAGGAGAAAGACCTAGTGATCTGCTTCCACAAAGATTATAGCCAAAATTAGAGATCAGGGCAAGATGGCAGACTAAGCAGACACACTGAGCCAATGCTCTGCAACAAAGACATAGGAGATGAGCGAAAGAGATGCAGATGGTGATACTGGAACTCTGAGGTGGGTGGAGTGCTGGCTGGAAGAGGAAGCTGAATAAGAGCAATGAGAAGTAAAATGGACAGACTGTGAGCTGGCATGGATCAGTACAGCCATCTTGAGCTTTTTTTTTTTTAATGTTTTATTGTGAATTATATGATAGTTTACATTGGGGAATATTAGTTTTACATTCATTCTATCGTATATCATTTCATTGCCATGGTTCCAATCCCCTCCATGCATCATCAACCAACCAAAGGGTATACCCTGCAAGCCTGCCCCCTACATTACCCTTCCCCTCACATCCCCCTCCTCCCCGCCCCCATCCAGTCTTCAGCACACAGCCGCTCTCCCTCTCTGGATCTAAAGTCCCCAGCTGCTCCATCACTCTACGTCATCATTTCTGCCTCCATCTCAGGCATCACTGCTTCTCTGGGTAGGGTCCCGCTCTCCACTCTTCTCCGTTGATGGTCCTAGGGACCTCCGCTCCTAGACTGGAAAGTTAATCACTTCCTTCCTTGCTATAAAATGTCTACCTTTACATTTCCAGCCCTCACAATCAGTCCTGATAACAATTATTCACTATTGTATCACAAGAGACCCATCTGCATTTCATTTTATCA
>NW_006408689.1:6030353-6043589 GCF_000296735.1 Chrysochloris asiatica
TCTGAGCTTAATCTGACTTGCTTGCCTTTGTATGTGACCTTTCTGTTTTCTCTGGCTGCTTTTAGAAGCGTCTCCTTATCTTTGAGTTTGGAGAGTTTGGCTATGACATGTCTTGGTGATTTTATTTTGGGGTCTGCTCTTCTTGGAGTTTGTTAAGCTTCTTGTATGTTTATCTTTTCACTTTTCAGGATGTTGGAAAAATTTTCTTTCAGTAGCTCTTTGACTATTTCCTCTGTGGACTTGTGTGATTCAATAATTCTTAAGTTATTCCTCTTCATGTTGTCCAACATGAATCTTAGACTTTTGTCTGAATTTTTTATCCTTTTTTGTGTTTGTTCTTCTATCTTAGTGGTATTGAGAGACTTGTCTTCCAGCTCACTGATTCTTCCTTCCATCTCATCTATTCTACTCCTCTGCCCTTTCAGAGTGTTTTCTATTTCTGCCATTTTCTTTTTATTGTTTGGACCTCTATCTGTAGGCTTTGCATTGTTTCCAATGCTGTTTCTATCTTGTTTGATTGCTCTTATAGCACTTTCCTGACTTCTTCCTTATTTTTCACAATTCCATTGTAAAGTGTTTTGAAACATTTTATAATCATTTTTCTGAATTCTTTCTCAGGCATTTCCAGGGCCTGCCCTTCTTCCAGAATGGAGTCTAGATCTACTTCTAGGTCATTTGTGTCAGATATTTTATCTTTTCTCTGGACATGTACTGATATGGTCATCTGCTTTTGCTTCTCGGACATGTTTCATGTTTATCTGTGGCCCTAATACTTAAATGAGTATGTATTTTGGTACTTTTTCATGTTTTCTGATTGCTTCCAGGAAGATGTGATCAGGATGTAGTCTTCCCTGTTCACTCTTCTTATTGATTAACTCAGAGCAACTTTCACAGGTGTTGCCTGTTTCCCTGGTATATGGCAGCTGGTATTGGTTCTTGCCTGGGTTTTGGTGTTTTATAAGGTGTGATTGCAGCTTGGCTATTTGGCAGTAGTTGCTGGCTCTTCTCGTGTAATATAGGGAGACAAAGAGTCCTCCAATAGCAGAAGGGAGGCTTGTAACAGCCAAACAACCGCAGCCGGGTAAAAAACAACGTCAGAATCAAAAGCAAAACCAAAAATGGGAGAAAGAGGAAAAAGGGAAAAAAAAAAAAAAAAAAACCAAAAGAAAATAATGCCGCACCAGCAAAAACAAAACTGAATACAGCAGTCTCTAATCACAAAAAGGGGAGGGGTGGGAGAAGAAAAAAAAAAACAAAAGAAAATAAATAAATAAATAAAACCAGAAGACAATAATGCAGCACCAGCAAAAACAAGACTAACTACAGCAGTCTCTAATCACAAAAAAAGGAGAGTGGGGCGGAGAAGAAAAAGAGTAAGAAGAAAATTAAAAAAAAGAAAAAAATCTGTGGCTTAATATAAGTATGTCTTTAATGTCCTAACTCTCTTTCAGTCACTTCTTCCCTCCTCTCCTTATTAGGTGCTGTCGAGTCAATTCCGACTCGTAGAGACACTGTATAGGGTTTCTGAGGAGCAGCTGGTGAGCCTGAACCAACGACTGTGCAGCTCAAAAGGCCCTGCAGTGTGGCGCCCCAACCCACAGTGCCACACCAGGACTCCTCTCAAACCAGTGAAAAACAGCAGACCCAAATAGGATGCACATCCACGTCTCGGCTTGGGCTGAGTGTGCGGGTTCCCGAGGAGTGGCTGGTTAGCTTGAACCACTGACCATGCAGTTCAAACGGCTCTGTAGTGTGGTGCCTCAACCCACAGAGCCATGCCAGGACTCCTGCCAAACCAGTGAAAAAAGGCAGACCCAAATAGGACGCACATCCGCGTCTCTGCTTGGGCTGAGTGTCCAGGTTCCCGTGGAGCGGCTGGTGAGCCTGAACCACTGACCTTGCAGTTCAAAAGGCTTTGCAATGTGGCACCTTAGCCCACAGCAGTACGCCAGGACTCCTGTCAAACCAGTGAAAAAAAGCAGACCCAAACAGGAAGCTCTTCCATGCTACAGCCTGGGCTGAGTGCGCGTGCTCCTGGCAGAAGAAACCACCAATGGTGAGGGTGGGCCGCAGCCCCTCAGCCAAGCCCCTGCCTCTACCTACCTGAATGGAGGTGGGCAAACATTGAGCGCACCAATTACCCAACACCAAAGAAAAAAAATATAATCAGAACTACGCAAAATTGGCAAAGTATATTGTACACCATTCTTTTTTCCAAGGTTCCCGTGGCATGTTTCCGTGACATCTCTGCAGCCCCTATTTCGTCCTGCCACTTGGTCTCGCTCAGGATGTTGGCTCAGGCATCCAAGCCTGGCAGGCAGATTCAAAAGTACGCAATTTTTTACTTCAGCTCCAAATTCCACAGGCTATAAGCCTTCAAACCTTTAAACTATTCCTATCTCTGTGGGTCCGAGTTTTGGAGCTCTGTCCTGCCTCTTTTATGCCTGGAATTCTGAGTTATTGCTGACGGCAACCTTCACTACACCTCCACCTTAGCCACCATCAAGCCCCGCCTCATACTGAAATTATTCTGCGCTTTGGCTTCCCACACACTATACAATCAGATAATGGTCGTGCTTTCATCTCCCATATCACCCAACTCACTGCCTGAGCCCTCAACATTACCTGGAAACTCCACATCCCATACAGACCTCAATCATCTGGCAAGGTGGAAAGGGCAAATGGCCTTATAAAAGCACAATTAACCAAGCTTTCATTAGAGTTACACATGCCATGGGCAGAATTACTTCCCATAGCACTAACAAGACTAAGGTCAGCCCCCTGAAAACCCACCTTCTTAAGCCCATTTGAACTAATGTATGGAAGACAATTTCTCCTGAGAAACCTCCCAATCACCTCACCCCCACTTGCTGACTACATCCCAACCCTAAATATGGTCCGTCATTTGTTATTAACCCACCCAGACCAATTTCTACCCAAACCCCACTCAACAACAACAACATTTCCAGGTCCAACCTGGCGACCAGGTGTACCTGAAAACCCTCAACCCAAACCCTTTGCAACCAAAATGGAAGGAATTATTCACTACCCCCACAGGAACCAAATTAGCTGGCAGAACTTCCTGGTTCCATATGTCATGCATAAAACTGGCACACACAGTTTCAGTCACTCCCAAATTGGATATTAAACCAGGCATCCCCCCACTATACTTCCTCTTTTGCAGGACTGACCAAGCTCAAACCCACCCACATTCCAGAGGAATAAATGCATGACTCCCACCTAGTCAACCGCTTTTCCTGCTTCCTTGACCAGGTGGGCCAGGACCTCCAGTGGTTCTTTCCAAAGACTAGCACTCCTGACATTATCCTATTCTGGATCAAAGACCTAGTTCTCTAGGGAACACTCTCTTATTTCTCACCAGATGAAATCTCTCTGCTGATAGTCTTTCTCTTCTGCTGGCTAGCCCTACCTCCACATACTCCCTTAGACTACCTCCATGTAAATTTGCTACCCGGCCTTCCTTGCCCCCTTTTGTCCTTTCAGTAGGCCTTTTCACTGTCTCACCCTGTGTGGCCTTGCCATTCTCAAATAATCTTTGCCTTATTCTTTCTCTTCATAGTGGGACTTATCATCATCCCAGTATGCTCTCCATACTCTTTATCTCAACCTTGATGATCAGATTGTGCCTTAGCTAAAATGGCAAAATATGCTCAACCTCTCATACAGCCACGGATTGCTCCAGTGTCCTGACCTTTATGTACTCTGCCTGCTATCTGGGACAAACACATGTCACCAAGCAGTTTTGTGGAATCAGAGTATGGTACCTATCCAAACTCTCTAGTTGCATGGTTTCCTAATCTACAGATTGCAAAATGTGGTGGAACAAGGCTGTCTGCTGGACATATCCAACCCAAATAGGGATGTCAGATGGGGGTGAGAGGGCAGATGCAGCGAGGAAAAAGATCAGTGTAGAAGTCACAAAGAACTTCACACAAAGGCTGGACCCAGGATATAAAGGGCTACAAATGTTGCTAGATCCTGACTATCCACCAACCCCATCACACACTAATCACTGAAATAGAAACCATATTCAATCAAAACTCATGCTGGGTTTGTTAGCCCTATAGTGCCCTATGTTACTCAGCCATTCCTGTGACACAGTCCCTAAATCATATCCTAGTACAACCACCATACAGAACCTCTCCTCATGGAGATTGGCCTCAGTAATTCCACCAACCTCACCTGCATTCATAACCACAACAACATCACTAATCTTTCCTCCCTCTCCCTTCCAAACTTCTGGTGCACTGACATAACAAAGGTAAGCAACCCAACATGTGGGCCAAAAGGAATATTTTTCTTTTGTGGAAAATAAACTTTCAAATGCCTACCCATACAACATCTGTGTGGGGTCACATATTTAATCCCTGTGGCACAAATCTTAACCCCATCTGACTAGGAACAGCCATACATCTATTACAAAAAATTATCAGAGGCCCTCAACAGAGATATGGAAAGGGTAGCAGACACCCTCCTTGTTTTACAAAATCAAGTTAAATAAACCATGGTTGGACCCCAATGTCCTGGTGGCCTTGGCTCCTCCCCTTCTTATGGCCATTAACTATAATTCTCCTGACACTGTTATTTGACCCCTGCCTGTTTTGCTGTCTTCATTTCTGTTTTTCTGGAATGCATGAGGGCCTTTACAAGCCAGACAGTGGGCGAATTCCTCATGGCTGGATATCAACCACTTTCAATCAACAGGACCAGCCAACCAGAAGAACACGCCAGATACATAGTTCCCTCCTCTTCGCCCCCTTCCAGCAGGAAGCAGCTTCAGAAGAAATGACCTCCGCCCCTATACCCATAACAACAAAAGGCTGGAATGATAGAATCCCTTATCCACATGTCTAATAAAATGGCTGCTTGCCAGGCTTTCTCTCTCCCTACTGGAACTTCCTCTCTTCCTACCGGAACTTCCTCTCTCCCTATCAGCACGTCATCCTTAGTCAACCTATCACCTACCTCTGCTAATCTCAACCCCTCCCTCCTCTTCGACCAGTATAAAAATCCTTCCCCCTGCAATACCTCTCTCTCTTTCTTTCCTTCCAAACTTCAATAAAGCCTTACACGTGGATGTTTGTGTTCTGGCTCATTCCATCTCACATTTATGGTGCTGAAACCCAGGGGGTAATTTTCTGGGACCTATGACGGAGCCACAGACCCACAAGTGGATGTCTGTTTTCCTGGACTCTAAAAGTACTGGAGTCCTGGTGTGGTACTGCAGAGTAAGCACTGAACTGCCAACTATAAGGTCGGTGGTTCAAACCCACAAGTTGCTTCTGGGGTATCCTATATAGAGTCACTATGAGTTGGAAACCATTAGACAGCACTCAGCAACAACAAAGGTACTGGAGTGGTAACTGGGTCTGGAATGGAGAGAGATATTATGTCAAACACCAAAATCTCTCCTGAATGAAAAGAAGTGATTTCCTCAAAGAAGCAAGGACTTTCATATGACAAAGGAAAGAATACTTAGAAGTAAGGAGGCTGCTATTCGACTTCCTCACCCTGAGTTCTGTGGAGTACAGAAAATAAGTAGGCTTTCTTTAGAATAGTAAATTTAAGAGAAAGCCAGGTTTCAGCTAAGGGTTGAAGCTGACTGGACATACAGGGAAGTGACTGAAGATAAAGGAGTTCTTAGTTAACCATGAAACAAGGGTTTGAGGCTCAATAGAATGACTGGGTGGTACACAGTAAGAAAAGTCAAAGGAAAGCAACACAGCATCAGTGGGATGAGGGTACAGAAAATGAAAGCTGCCTGGAGGTATGTATGTCTTGGATAACAAGAAAGTGAGGCGTGATGGCTTAGCTGGACTCAGGATCACAAGAAAATACTCACAAATGTCACTAAAAGATGCTCAGAAGTAAGTTGAAATCTGACTGCCCTGTTTTTTTGTAGGAATCTTCAAAAGAAATTTTTTTCAGTTCCTGGGAAAACTTTCATCTCTCTGGAAAAAGCATATTTTGACTGGATAAGTGATATACATTCTGGAAAGTGACTCCTGACCCAAGCCTATTGGAGCCAGGCGGGGATTGGAGGACTGTGTCCTGAGGCTGACTCAGCCAGGACTCCCTGTGGTCAGAGAGCTGGTCTCCAGGGGATCAGGATAGTACAAGTGTACTCTTGTTTTACTAGTTCACCTGGAGCCAACTCCCACAATCCTCTCCCTGTGAGGACACATGGTGTCATATTGCTGGGTCATGTAGAGCTCTGAACAGCAGGGTGATGTAAGATGATTCTAATGAGAATTAACCCCTTTCCTATACCCACTTTGTCATGAAATGCTGATTTCAAACCGGCTAGTTCTCCCTGGTTTGGATGAGATTTCTTATCTGTTTCTTTACCAAAGATTCAAATTTGGTTGTAAATGAATCACATTTTTCACTGAGAGTTCACTTTTTCACAGCTCTGGACAAAAGAAACATGGTATATATACAACACAATTCCTGCCAGCATATAAATGTGAATTAAGAAATTATGCAGCAAAACTCCAATGAAACAGCAATGAAACGCCGATTTTACCACGGTGCTAGAAAGAGTAGTTGTGGAGATGGATACTTGAAAGTTAAACAAAAAGTATGTTTAAAATAAACTGTTCACTGATTGGTACAGAAATTGTGAGCAGCACCCAGTGTAGAATTTAAAAAAATTTTTCATCTGTTAAAACTTTGCTAATTTGTTGTTAAATGCTGTCGAGTCGATTCCGACCCATAGCGACCCTGTACAAGGTTTCTGAGGCTATAAATCTTTACAGGAGCATAAAGCCTCATCTTTCTCCTGCAGACAGCTGGTAGTTTCGAACTGCTGACCCAGATTCATAACCACTACGCTAAATGCCATCAAATCAGTTTTGACTCTGAGCAACTCACTGGTGGGTTTGAACTTCAGACCTAAAGATTGGGAGTCCAGTGCTGATCCTGCAGCTCCTTACAGGGTAGGATTGTACAAAACTTGCTTCGGCTGATTGGGAAATCATATTAATTGATAGTTTTGTGGTGTAGTGGCCTAGGGAAGGCATAGCTGCCAAACTTGAGGTAAATCATACTTCTGGAAAGATTTTTTGACATCATCACAGATTTATGGAGTAGTGGTAAGAAAGTCATGGCTAACTAGCTGTGTTGTTAAGTCTCGTGGAGTCAGTTCCAACCCACACCGACCCTGTATAAGGTTTCCTAGGTGTGGCTGGTGAGCTTGAACCACTGACCTTTCAATTCAAACTGACTTTGCTGTCCAGCGCATTAACCCACAGTATCACACCAGGACTCTCTTGTTGTTGTTGTTGTTAAGTGCTGTCAAGTCAATTCCAACCCGTAGCAACCCTCTGAGGAGCAGCAGGTGAGCTTGAATTGCCAACTTTGCAGTTCAAATGGATTTGCAGTCTGGCGCATTAGCCCACAGCACCAAACCAGGGCTCCCTTGTTACCAAGTCCCTTTTAAACCATAGTGACCCTACGTAAAAAAGAAAGAAACAATGCCTGGTCCTGTACCAACATCACAATTGCTGCTACACTGGAACCACTGCTGCTGTCACTGTGCCAATCCATCTTGTTGGGGGTCTCCCTCTTTTTCACTCACCTTCTATTTTACCAAGCATGATTTCCTTTCCTTTTTTTTTTTTTTCCAAAGGTTTTTATTGTGGATTGAGTGAAAGTTTACAGGGCAGATTGTTAGTTTCACATTCAACAAATCATACACCTTATTTCATTACAATGATTATAATCTCCTCCCTGTACCATAAGTTAACAGTATTTCTCTCTATTTACTTTAGCTCCCCCCCCCCTTTTTTTTTTCCCCAAAACACTCAGGCATATATAATAATTTACATCTCCAAAGGGCACATTCTGCAAGTCTGCCTCCTGGCCACTATCTCTTAGGCCCTCTCTTCCCATAAATCTAGAGTTCTCAGCTGCTCCCCTTCTCTATGTCTCCATCTTTTCCTCCATCTCTGGTGTTGCTGCTTCTCTGGATAGGGTCCTGCCTTCAACTTGTGCTCTTCTCCCTTGATGGTCCTAGGGTCCTTTGTTTCTGGACTCCCCAATTTTTGTTACAAAACTTCTACCTTTACAATTGTGACAGTCACAATTAGTCATGATAATTTACTCACTATTGAATCATAATAATCTTATCACCATCTCTGTTAACCAGACCCATCTAGATAAGATGAAAATTATTCAGTGGGGACTCTTTATTCCCCCCCACACTGTTAAACTAAACTCCCTCTTAAAACCTTGTAAGCCAGTCACTTAGTGCCTTTATCACCTCGTCATTTTAGGTAGCCAGTGTCTAAGTTGCCCATCCATATCTACCCTATAGAAAGAGGGGATAGCATTGATACTTGATGTGAAGACTCCTTCCCTCTCTGTTGGTATTTAGAGTTACTACCTCCATGAATATAGGTCAGATTCATCAAATTGTAGCAATTTACCCTCATTTCCTTTATAAAAAAAAATATATATATATATATTTTTTTTATCTCTTCCTCTAGTCGAGCTCTGATTGTCAAGCTATTGAGGCTAGGTCAAATGGGTTCTGCAACAATGGGTGTTCTTGTACACCTCTCACTTCATATCAGCTAGGTGTTTCACTGTCAGGTCTAGCCCTCTGTGGCTATGTCCTTGTCCATGGTCTCAGATGCCCCCAGGTCTCACCACACTTTGGACCAACCAGCCTTTCCTCTCTTCTCTTTCATCTCCAGGTCAATGGGAGTCTGTGGTACGTGGTTGAACTCAGTCCATTTCTTCATTGCTGCCTTTCCATTCACCAGTAGACCATTGTGGTCATCAGCAAGTTTACATGCCTGCTCATGTGTTCCCTTTGAGTTTTAGTCTTAGAGGGGGGTTTGTCCTGAAGGAACCTGATTGTTTGCCTAGATGGCTTTCTGGTGAACAGCTTGCTTATTCTTGTAGTAGCCAGTCATATTGCCATTTTTGTTTTGGGTTTTTCCTGATGATCTTTCTTTGAAGATGTATCTTCTGCTGCTCTAGCTGTTCTAGGATGGTCTGCTTGTCCTTTTTAGTGGGAGTGTCCCACCGCAGAAGGTTCTGGATCAGGCTCAGGATTCTGCCTAAGGTCCTGGACACTGCAAAGGCTCTGCAGGAAGCCTATTACACTGGCCATGTTCTAGAACCCCCTTTAGGTATTCCAACCAGTTATAGGCTGAAGATGGGCTTACAAGCTTTATGTAATCATGGTTCTTGATATTCCTTTCTATCCCACTCATGTGTCCATTTTACAATAGTAGGCAAGGGAAACCAATATTCATAAGACAGTCCATCATCATCGAATTATTTCCCCTCTTCAAACTATGCTTTGATCCCTGTATCAGAGTCCTGTTATTTCAAGGTTGGGCACACATCACTATTTACTTCTGGCATGATTTCTTTTTCAGGGATTGGACCTTCTTGATAATATGTCTGAAGTATGAGAGACAAAGTCTGGCCATCTTGGCTTCTAAGCAGCATTTTGGATGTGCTTTTTTCAACACAGTTTTGTTTCTTCTTTTGGCAGTCCATGGTACTTTTAATATTCTTTCCCAACACCATAACTCAAATCCATCAATTCTTCTACCATCTTCCTTATTCATTGCCCAACTTTCACATGCATATGAGGTTGTTGAAAATATCATGTTTTGGATCAGGCACACTTTAGTCCTTAAACTGACATCTTTGCTCTTGAACACTTTAAAGAGCTCTGGTGCAGTAGATTTGCCTAATGCAATATGTCTTTTGATTTCTAGACTGTTGCTTTCATGAGTGTTGATGGTGGGTCCAAGCAAAATGAAGTCTTCCATAGTCTCCAACTTTACTTAATTTATCATGATGTTATTTATTATTCCAGTGGTGGGGATTTTTGTTTCATTTACACTGAGATCCAACCCATACTGAGGGCTGTGATCATTGATGCTCATCAGTATTTTTAGTCCTCTTTGTTTTCAGTAAACAAAATCGTATCATCTGCATATTGAAGGTTGTTAATGAGTCTTCCTCTAGTTCTGATGCCATGTTCTTCTTCATATAAACCACTTTCTTTCATTATTTGCTCAACTTACAGATTGAATAAATATGGTGAAAGAATACAACCCAACACATACCTCTCTTGATTTAAAACCATTCAGTGACCCCTTGTTCTGTTTGAATGACTGCCTCTTGGAGCATAAATTGAAATCATTCAAAAAACTGAGACAGCACTGGAGGCAGTAACTTATCTATACCAAGACATTTGGAAGGCAGCTAACTGGACAACTGACTGGAAGAGATCGATATTTGTGCCCATTCCAAAGAGAGGTGAATCAGCAGAATGCGGAAATCCTAACAGTATCTTTATTATCACATGCAAGTAAAATTTTACTAAAGATAATTTAAGAAATGGCTGCAACAGTACACTGACAGGGAACTGCCAGAATTTCAAGCCAGATTCAGACAAGGACATGAAATGAAGGATATCATATGGATGTTGGCTGAAATTAAAAAAATACCAGAAAGATGTTTCTCTGTACTTTATTGACTATTCAAAGGCTTTTGAATGTGTAGGTCATGATAACATTGATGTGAATGAGTATTTCAGAACACTTAGTTGTGATCATGAGGGACCTGTACCAAGAGGCAGTTGTTCAATCAGAACAAGGGATCACTGAATGGTTTAAAATTAAGAAAGGTGTATGCCAGGATTTTATTCTTTTACCATACTTATTCAATCTGTATGCTGAGCAAATAATCCAAGAAACTGGTTTATATGAAGAAGAATGTGGCATTAGGATTAAAGAAAGACTCATTAACAACCTGCAATATGCAGATGATACAATTTTGTTTACTGAAAGCAAAGAGGACTTAAAATACTTACTGATGAACATAAAAGCCCTCAGTATGGGTTGTACCTCAGTGTAAATAAAACAAAAATCCTCACCACTGGGACAATAAATAACATCACGATAAATGAAGAAAAGATTGAAACTGTCAAAGACTTCATTTTGCTTGGATCCACAATCAGCATTTATGCAAGCAGCAGTCAAGAAATCAAATGTCATGTTGTATTAGGCAAATCTACTGCACCAGACTTCTTTAAAGTGTTCATGAGCGAAGATATTAGTTGTGAACCCAAGCCATTGTATATTCAACTGCCTCTTTTGCATGTGAAAGTTGGACAATGAAAAAGGAAGACTGAAGAAGAATTGATGCATTTAAGTTATGGTGTTGTTGTTGTTAAGTGCTGTCAAGTCAACTCTGACTCATGGTGACCCTATATAAGGTTTCTGAGGGACAGTTGGTGAGCTTGAACCACCAACTTTGCAGTTCAAACAGCTTTGCAGTGCAGTGCATTAACCCATAGTGCCACACCAGGACTCCAAGTTATGGTGTAGGAGGAGAATATTAAAGGTACCATGAAAGTACCATGGACTGCTAGTAGAACAAACAAATCTGTGTTTGAAGAAGTACATCAGAATGCTCCTTAAAGCAAGGATGGCAAGACTTCATCTGTTATACTTCAGATATATTACCAGGCGGGACCAGGTCCTGGAGAAGGACATCATGCTAGGTAAAGTAGAGGCTCAGTGAAAGAGAGAAAGACTCCTAACAAGATGGAGTGACACAGTGGCAACATCAATAGGTTCAAGAATAACAGTAATTGTGAGGATGGTGCAGGACCAGACAGTGTTTTGTTCTGTTGTTCATAGGGTTGTTATGAGTCAGAACCAAGTCAATAGCACCTAACTCCAAATGACAACCATGTAAAAACTCAATATTGTCCAGTTGCAAAGAATTTTTTCCTGTAGATGTGAATAGGGAGAGCTGGTAAATTTATTATCTAAGTTTCTTCTAGTCACAAAGTTCTTGTACTGTACCTTTCATCCTTCTTGTGACCACAGGCACTTTTAGAAAACTGTGAGAAAGGCAGCCAAAGACTTTTTACCATTATTTTTATAATCTATTACCACAATTCTGAGACCTCAAAAATAGAAAAAGGTGAATAACTAAGAAAGTTTGGTGGAAGAGGAAAATATACCAATATGTGGTCTGTATTTTAGAAACTGTGTGCCCAAATTTGGTGTGACACCGGACTATACCAACTGCAGCTCACGTCCCAGCACATTCCACATCACTCTTTGTGTTCCAGTCACTCTGATGTATTTAACTTACTAGAAAAAAAAAAAAAATCAGAAACCCTGGTGGCACAATGGTTAAGTATTTGTCTACTAACTGAAAGGTCAGTGATTCAAACCTACCAGTCATATGCAGGAGGAAAAACCTGGTAATCTGCTCCTGTAAATACATATGGAATAGAAAATCCTATGGTTCTGCTCTGTCATATATGGTTGTTATCATTTGGAATTGAGTTGATGGCACACAGAAACATTAATTAACAAGAGAACAATGTTGAGTTCCTGGTGTTGTAAAAGTTAATAATATTGGCTGCTTAACGAAATATTGGAGGTTGGAGTCCACCTAGAAGACCTTAGAAAAAAACCTAAAGATATACTTTTTTGAAATATCGGTCATTAAAAACATTATGGAGTGGGGCTTGATGGCAGCTCGAGTGGAGGTGCAGTGAAGTTCGCTGCCAGCCATACCACAGAATGCCAGGCAAAGCAGATCCAGGGCAAAGCTCCGAAACTCAGAACCACAGAGATAGGAATATTTTAAAAGTTTGAAGGTTTATAGCTAGTGGAACTTGAAGCTGAATTTAAAAATCACATACTTTTGAATCTGCTGGGCTCAGAATCCCAGAGCTGACATCTTGGGTGAGACCAAATGGCAAGACCAAGCAGGGGAGCAGAAACACTACAGGAAAATGCTGTGGGAACCTTGGAGCAAAGGTGGACAATACACATTGTCGGTTTTTCTTTTCTTTTTTTTTTTTGGTATCTGGTCATTGCCCCCCACCCCCCCGCTCCCCACTGTTTGCACAGCTCCATTCTGGTGACTAATTGGGGTACTGAGTGAATGGACAGCCCCCACCCTCACCACTGGTGGGTTCTTCTGCCACACATGCGCACAGAAACTCAGCCCAAGAGCAGGCCCTGAACTTTTTTTTTTTTTTTAATGCGGGAAAAGGCAGGACAGGGCTGTAGAGAAGGAAAGAGAGTTTTAAAAACAAAACAGGTAGAAAATTAAATTAAAGCCTGAGGTATAGCATAACAACCAACAGTGGCATTTTGAAATCTCTCAGGCAGATTTGAAAGCAAGAAGCTAAAGAGAGGACATTAAAGTCATACT
>NW_006408689.1:6044694-6058251 GCF_000296735.1 Chrysochloris asiatica
GATCTCTCAGCAGAAACCATGCAAGCAAGAAGGCAATGCGGAGACATACATAAAATGCTGAAAGAAAAAACTTGCCAACCAAGAATCTTTTATCCAGCAAAGCTATCAATCAAATACAACGATGTAATCAAAACATTCCAGGATAAACAGAAACTAATGCATTTTTCCAAAGCCAATCCTGTGCTACAAAACATCCTAAAGGGAGTTCTGTGGACTGTGAACCAACAAGAACAGACAAGAACCAGAGATTTGCATATGTGGCAGAACCTCCCAGAATTAAATTGACAGAAGGAAGAGTCGAGAACAGAGCAAGCTGTAAGAACAAACTCAGAGAATCTGGTAGGTCAGTCTATGAACAAAACAAGTACAATGTAAAAGAAAGTAAACACGTAGGAATAGAGATCAGGATGGTGAGAAGGTGAGGTTGATTACAGGATAAAATAGACTGCACTAAATGGAGAGAAAAGTTAATGGACTATAAGACAATCTCTAAGAAAATTAACACTTCACAACATACCAAGAAAATGAAAATCCAAGAAGAACATGGAAACATTAAAACAATGAGGAAACTCACAAGAAAGAACACAAAAAAAGCATGAACTCAACAAATGACACACAAAACATAGAAAGCAGCACCACCACACAAAAAAAACAAACATAATGGCAGCAATTAATCCATACCTATCAATAATTACACCATATGTAAATGATTAAATGCACCTGTCAAAAGATGGAGATATGTCCTATATATAGAAAACCCCAAAGACTCAGTAAAAAGGCTACTAGACCTCATTGGAAGATTCAGCAAAGTGGCAGGATATAAAATCAGCATACAAAAATCAGTTGGATTCCTCTATATCAAAAATGACAGCATTGAAAAGGACACTAGGAAAGCAATACCATTTACAATAGCCACCCAAAGGATGAAATATCTAGGAATAAATGTAACCAGAGAAACAAAGGACTTATACAAAGAAAACTACAAAACGCTACTACAAGAAACCAAAAGAGACCTACAGAAATGGAAGAATGTACCATGCTCCTGGATAGGAAGACTTAACATTGTGAAAATGTCAATACAATTTACAAATGCCCAAAACAATTTACACATATAATGCAATACCAATCCAGATTCCAACAACATTCTTCAAAGAGATGGAAAAATGTTTACAAACTTTATATGGAAAGGAAAGAGACCCAGGATAAGCAAAGCACTGCTTAAGAAAAAGACTAAGGTTGGAGGCCTCTCACTCCCCACCTTCAAAATTTACTGCATGGCTGCAGTGGTCAAGACAACTTGGTACTGGTACAATGAAAGATACATAGATCAATGGAACAGAATCAAGAATCCAGAAATTAACCCATCTAAATATATCACATGGGGAGGTGATAGTCTCTTCAACAGATGATGCTGACAGAACTGGAAAACGATATGCAAAAGATTGAAACAAGACCTTCACCTCACACCTTATACAAAACCAACTCAACATGAATTAAAGACCTAAATGTGAATCCCAGAATTATGAAGGCCATCAATGAAAAAATAGGGACAAATGTGAGGGCACTAATTCAGGGCATACACAGACTAGCACACATTTTGAAAACTATACAAACAAAAGTAGATAAAATAGATGAGTGGGACATACTAAAAATTAAAAACTTATGTGCATTGAAAGACTTCACTGGAAGAGTAAAAAGGGAACCCACAGAATGGGAAGAAATCTTTTGCTATGACACATCAGACAAGGGACTTATTTCTAAAATATATAGGAAACTACAACACCTCTACAAGAAAAAGACAAATAACTCTGTGTATTCCTTCCATCTTCTTGTTCTTTTTAGTTTTTATTGTGAATTGAGTGATAGTTTACATGGGAGAATATCAGTTTTACACCATTGTTTCATTGCAATGATTATAATCTCCTCTGTGCATCATCATTCAATAGTATTTGCTTCTATTCCCTCTGTGGGTTTTTGTGTGTGTGGGGGTGGGGTGGGTGGCAGAGGATGTACGCAAAAACACTCAGGAATATATAATCATTCAAACAACCAAAGGTGGGTGCATTCTGCAAGCCTGCCTCCTGGCTACTAGCACTCAGTCTTTCTCTTTCCATAAATCTAGAGTCCTCAGTTGCTCCCTCTCTCCATGTCCTCATCTCTGCCTCTATTCCTGGTGTTGCTACTTCTCTGGATAGGGTCCCACATTACACTCATGCTCTTTCCCCTTGATGGTCATAAGGTCCTCTGTTTCTGGACTGTAAGATTAACTACTCCTCCCCTTTTGTTACAAAACTTCTACATTTACATTTGTGACAGTCACAATTAGCCATGATAACAATTATTCACTACTGCATTATCCTCATTTCTTTTCACTAGACCCATCTAGACAAGATTAAAACTATTCAGTGGGGACTCTACATTGCTCTACAAACTCTTGTACTAAATTTACTCTTGAACACTTGTATGCCAGTCACTTCGGGCCTTTATCACCCCATCATTTTAGGTAGCCAATATCTAAGTTGTCCATGCCCATCTACCCTGTACACAGAGGGATAGGATTGATACTTGATGTGAAGACCCCCCTTCCCTCCAAGTTGTTATTTTGAGCTACTACATCCGTAAGTATAGATCAAGTTCATAAAATTGTAGGAATTTACACTTGTTTCCATTATCAAAAATGTTTTTTTAAATCTTCCTCTAGTTGAGTTCTCATATGCGTGCGAAAGCTATACAGTGAATAAGGAAGACTGTAGAAGAATTGATGCTTTTGAGTTATGGTGTTGGAGGAGAATATTGAAAGTGTCATGGGCTGCCAAAAGAACCAATAGATTCATTTTGGAAGAAATGCAGCCAGAGTGCTCCTTGGAGGCCAAGATGGCTAAACTTCATCTCTCATACTTCATACATATTGTCAGGAGGGACCAGTTGCTGGAGAAGGATATCATGTTTGGTAAATTGGAGGGTCAGAGAAAAAGAGGAAGACCCCCAATCCAATGAGATGGATTGACCAAGTGGCAGCATTGATGGACTCAAGCGTGGCAACAGTAGTGAGATTGGCCTAGGATTGGGCAGTGTTTCGTTCTGCTGTGCATAGGGTTGCTATGAGTCAGTACCATCTCAATGGTACCTAACAACAACAACAAGTCGAGTTCTGATCATCAAGCCATCAAGACTAGGTCAAATGGGTACTATCTGCGAGTTTGGGTGTTTTTGTACATCTCTTCTCACTTCATATCAGCTGGATGCTTCACTCTCAGGTCTATCCCTCTGTAGCTATGTTCTTGTCCATGGGCTCAGGAGTCCCCAGGTGTCACCACACTTTGGACCAACCAGTCCTTTCTCTTTTCTCTCTCATTTCCAGGTCAATGGGAGTCTATGAAACATGGTTGAATTCAACACATTTCTTCATTGCTGCCTTTCCCCCTCTTCCATTCACCACTAGATCAACATGGTCGCAAACAAGCTTACATACCTGCTCATGTTTTCCCTTTGTGTTTGAGTTTTGGACGGGGGTTTGTCCTGAAGGGACTTGATTACTTGCCTTGTTGGCTCCCTGGCAAACAACTTACTTGTTCTTGTAGTAGCCAATCAGACTGCCGTTTTTGTTTTGTATTTTTCCTGTTGATCTTTCTTTCAAGAATTATCTTCTGTTGCTCTAGCTGTTCCAGGCTGGTCTACTTGTCCTTTAAGTGGGATTGTCTCACATCAGAAACTTCTGGATAGGGCTCAGTATTCCTCCTAAGGTCCTATACACTGCAAAGGCTCTACAAGAAGCCTATTTCACCAGGTATGTTCTAGAACCTCCTTTAGGTATTCCAATCAGTTATAAGCTGAAGACTGCTTGCAAGCTTTCTGTAATCATCTTTCCCAATATTCCTTTCGATCCCACTTAGGTGTCTATTTTACAATAGTAATCAAGGGAAACCAATATTCATAAGACCATCAAGCCTCTTAACGTTATTTCCCCTCTTCAAACTATGCCTTGATCCCTGTATCACAGAGCCCTGATGTTCCAAGGTTGAGCATACATCACTGTTTACTTCTGTCCCATTTAGCGCATGAAAACCTGCCTCACTGTTCCCTATCTACCTTGTTCTTTCATCCCCTTCTCCTTCCATCTTCTTTTGATGCTTTCTGTATCATTTAATATTTTGCCCATGTTGTTATTGTTAAGTTCTAGTGAGTCAGTTCTGACTAATAGCAATTCAGTATAAGGTTTCCAAGGAGCGGTTGGTGAGTTTGAATAGCCTAACTTGTGGTTCAAACCGACCTTCTGGTCCAATGCTTTATCCCACAGCACCATGCCATAGAATCCTTCAATATTGCAAATCAAGGCTTGAATTTTTTTCCTCAGTTCCCACAGCTTGAGAAATGATGAGCTTGTTCTTTCCTTTTAGTTTTATAACTAAGGATTTTGCACATTTCATTCTAATTGGTAACCATTGTTGTTAAGTGTCATCAAGTCAGTTCCCATTCATAATGACACTGTATAGTGTTTCCAAGGAGTAACTGGTGAGCTTGAACTGCCAGGAGTGTGGTTCAAATTGACCTTGTGGTCCATGCTTTATCCCACAGTGCCACACCAGGATCCCATAATACGAAACTAGGTTTTACTTATCACTTACAGTGTATTGTAGAAATGCTTCTGTAATGAGGTTTATAAAATGTTTTCTTGAAATATTTTTGGAGGAAAAACGAAGTCTGTGCTTCTTCTCTTGAATTGTGCATTTAGATACCGAGTTTTCCCTAGAAGATCTTGATAATGCAAAATTTCCTTTAATTTATGTCCCAGCCATTCCTCTAAATTTCATAATACTGAATGATCTAATTCAGGCTTTAAATGTCAAATTATAGAAATTATAGAAAGCACCTGGTGTTAGATAGAGAAAGAAAGAGCATCTTAAACTAGTGAAATTAAATTTTAACTAAAGGAGTTTTGTTGTTGTTGTTTTTTAGTGTGATTTGAAACCCATTTGCACTATGGATTTAGGATGTCATGCTAAGGATGATCCATGGAAGACTACACATGATTTTGCGTGGCTCCAGGTATCTCAGATAATAAGTTTTTATTTGGCATTCTTCTGGCAGAAGAGTGCAGACAAAAGAGCAGTCCTTTCTCTGTATATTCTCCTTTTAAATATTCAAGGTCTTCTTTGAATAGCTCTATCTGTGAGTAGTCCAAGTCATTTCAGACCTGGCACTGTCTAGTTAAGCCATGTGGCCTACTGTAACGCATCATTGCCACTGTCACTGGCTCTGAGAAATGAGCTTCTGAAATCCTATGGCTCCCTTAGCGTGAACAATTTGGCAGTACTAGCCCTAGGGTGCCCCAATGCTGGTAGGTAAACCCCAGTCTTCTCTGGCACACACAGCTCTAAGGACATTAAGAAAACTCTCAGAAACATTTTCTGTCTGAGCAAATTATTAAAAAACTAGAACAAACCTCCTCAAAGACCACAGGTCAAGTGGAGTAGATGTCCGGTTCAAGTAGGGAACTTATCTTTGACTAAATGCCCATGTGCACTACTACCTTGGCATCCCTTACACAGCGAACCCCAATGCTCTTCTTTTAGCAGGTAGATATTGCAGGTAAACTGCTTAGTTATTTCTACTCCTTGTTCTAACTACAGTTTCCTCCTTGCACAAAGAAGTGCTTATGCTAATAAGATATTTCAACCCTAAAAAGGGTGTAGTGATCAGTATCCATCATCTTTTCAAGTGCCTTGTCACTGCATCAATTAATACAATTGAGCAAAAAATGTCACGGGCCCAGTGGAAAAACCTTTTCACAGCCTTTCAGAGGGAAGTTTACTTCCAGCTTTTTTCCTTTGCATTAGCTCCTGTCATCTACAAAACAACAGAACCCAGTGGTGTCAATTATATTTGATTGACTGAGTAAAGCACACACACAAATAAGCGAAAACAATGAACACAAAAATCTATATATGACTCCCCTTGTCAGAGAGAATGCTTGTCTTCTCCATTTTCATGCGGCATGGTGTCCTGCTGCTCCTGGCTTAAATGTTTCCTTCAGCCCCCAAACTATCACCAATTAAGTTAGCAGGGTCTTCAAAGGTGTCAAACGACTCCCTAGGCAATCCGTTCTAACTGCTGTTCAATAAATGAGGTCTAATTTATCAGTTTAACTTCACTTCTAAAAACCTAATGCTTCACAGTGCTGGGTGCCTGTTACCTAGAGTGTGAGGTGCTGCCACAGACAGCTGTATGGGGGAAAGTTAATAGCACATATCTTAACAACTGTATGTTTTGTTGGGTACATTTTCTTTTTCCTTTTCCTGATTTTGATGTGCATTTTCCAAGTTTGTGTGTCTTTGCTCTGATCACCTTGCACACAAGCACAAACAAAATTCCCACGAGCCAACATAAAGCTGAGTCGGGACTATCTTAGGTTTTAATAATGGTCTAAGAGAAGCAGAACCCTTCTCTCTTATTCATGCTATGCCTTTGTGTTGTCACTATGTAGAAGCTCACATTTTAAAAAACTCCAGGAGGTTAACTTTGGCAACAGAACAGGAATTAATGTGTGCTCAGCTTCCTAATGCAGACATGAACGAATAGACCCTAGTTCCTAAATAAATTAAGCAAATGTAGATTTGCCAAAAACACAATTTATTATTTAAGTAGAATGTATTACAAATAAAATGGGTCAGAGATTTTAATTAACAGCTCATGAGTGGAAATCATTCAAATCCATCAGTGAGACAAAGAAAGCTATAATTTAAAATTCAAACATATTAACGATAGTAGAATTAGTCATAATTAAAATAATTTATCTTAATATTAAAGATAGATTACAAATATATTTCTCAATGGATTTGGATATAGATGAAGACTTACTGTAACAACAACAAAATTACGCTAGTGAAAATATGGGCTTATTTACAGAGTCTACGTATAAAATCTGAGATGATGGGAATGGGTTTATTAACAAAGTCTATGTAGAAAATCTGAGATGATGAGAATGGGCAATATTGTGCGTTAGCAAGGTATCCTGAGTATATGATGACCATGGAAATGGTTTAATTTTAATGAAAAAACATGCCATTTGCAAATATTCCTAAATTTGCACCTCAATCTTGGTCAAAGGATAATTTGAAATTAGATAAAATTCCAGTATAAACAAGTTTATATTACTCTGGAGTTCATGATCCAGAAATTTATCTTAAGGATATCCACTGATAATATACACTGGTCACAATTTTTTATGATAATATTTATGCTTTCTCTGTTGTCTTTGTGAGCACATTGACTTGGCACTAATCTATGTGAGGAATTCATTTGCATCGGGAAAATTAGAATTTGATTACAGAAAACAAGCCAGTAGAAAAAACATGTTCTTCAGTATCTGATAGCAAAAATATTTTTATAGCAAGAAGAATAATCATTATAAACCATGCTTGAGAGGGTATTTTACAGAGTATTTGTTTCTTCTTTAACCAAACCAAATTCACGGCCTTTAAGTCAATTCCAACAGAGTAGAACTGCTCCATAGGGTTTCTGAGGCTGTAACTCTTTATGGAAGCAGACTACTACACCTTTGTCTAGCAGAACAACTCGTTGGTTCAAACTGCCAAACTTTTGGTTAGCAGTACAATGCTTAACTCACGGCACCACCAGGACTCCTTTGTTTCCCCTTTACCTTATGAAAAAAACAGGACAGAAAGTTCCAGCTCGCTGAGTTCTCCTGGGGTGTAGAGAAGATTCCTACCTCTGTGACAACTACAAATGTCCTGTGGTAATATAAATAGAAGACAAGATGACATTTTCTCTTTCTCTCCCTCAATAGAAAAATTGAAAGAAGAAAAGAAGATCGGAAAAGAGAGGAAAATGAGTTCCCCTCTCTGTGTGTTGGCAAGGAGATGATAGGAGGGTGTGTGAGATAAGAAGGTATGATGATAAGAGAAGAAAGGAACAAACACACAAATTTGTCTTGGTGAGATCAAACCATCAGTTGCGATTTGGTTTACTGAAACTACCCTTGCTTTTCAACTTCAGTTGCTCCAAATTGTGAAGATTCCCTTTACTATCTACCACCACCTTGCTCTTGCTCTTATTTTCAATATCTTATAGTATGGGGTTTGGTTACTTCTTATTTGCTTTACCAAACACAGTCCTGCATTTCTTGCTAGGTTGTTAATTTATCAATAGCAGGTGTCATATTTTATTCTTTTATATAAAAACACAGCCTTTGGAGTCAAAGCCTGTGTTTTTATATAGGTTTGAATCCATGCTTTGCCTTTTGTGAGCTGTGAAAACTTGAATCTGATTCCTCATGAGAAAATTGAGATAGTTGCTTTGAACTTCAAGGTATGCAGATCAAGGTCACCAGCTGCTCCTTGGAAACCCTAATCAGGTTTGCTGTGGGTCGGAACCAACTCAATGGCACTTAACAACAACAACAGCTGGTCTCATAGAGTTGTTTTGAAAATTAATTAAATTCATTTTTGTAATAGGCTTAATACTGAAATTTTTCTGCTGAAAAATATTTGATGATTTCTCATTTACTCACAGAAGTTAAAAAATGTTAACATGCCTACCACTCTAATACCATCTGTCTCACTTCACAAAACTAAAAACCAGACATTTTCAGATTTCCCACAGGTCTATGAATGTGACATGCTATTTCATGTCTTCATTCTTTTGCTTTTCTACCCATTGTACTTGGAAAAACCCTTACAATTTTTTTCTATGAGATAGTTGTTGCTGTTGTTAAGTTGTCGTTGAGTTGGTTCTGACTAATAGCAACCCTGGGAGAGTTTGAGTCACTGACCTTATGATGAGTAGTCCACTGCTTTTCTGACAGCTCCACATGAGGACCCTCTATGAAATGGGAGCCTTCTCAAAGTAGCTCTCCTTGATAGCTCCCATAAATACTCAATAGAACATTACCACACTGCTTTGTTGGCTTGCTTTCCTTGTTCTTGTGAGTTCAAGTCTTATTCATCCTAGTATCTTGAGTTCACATTGTATAGTACATAAGTTTTCAGTAAATGTTTTGTTTTAATGAAAAATGGCCATTCCTTATCACTATAGCATCTAGAACATAGTAAGTTCTCAATTAATATATGACTGATAGGACTTGGATAAAAAAAATATTTTTATTAGAAGTAGCACTGAGCAGACTGTGTAGTCATAGAGACACTGACAACTTTTAATGTGTCAGTTTTGAATGTCTTAATATTTCCTCTTAAGCAGTATTTCAAATATTTCAAAGGCTTGCAATTCACTCCTCCATAAATTAAATGGCATTATCTCAGTAAGTTCTTATTTTTAGTTGCTGTTGTTAAGTGCCATCCAGTTGGTACCAAATCATAGCAACCTTCATGCAAAAGAACAAAACACGGTCCAGTCTTGTGCCAACTTCACAATTGTTTCTATGTTTGAGCCCAGTTGGTACCAAATCATAGTGACTTACATGCAACAGAACAAAACACGGTCCAGTCTTGCGCCAACTTCACAATCGTTGCTATGTTTGAGCCCATTGCTGCTACTACTGTGCCAATCCATATCATTGGTAGTCGTCATCTTTTCTCCGACCTTCCACTTTACCAAATATGATATTCCTCTCAATGCACTGGTCCCTCCTGATAATATTTCTGAAGTATGAGAGACTAAGTCTGGCCATTCTGGCTTCCAAGGAGCATTCTGGATATACTTCTTCCAATAGAGATTGGTTTGTTCTTTTGGTGGTCCATGGTACTTTTAACATTTTCTTCAAACACCATAGCTCAAATGCATCAATTCTTCTATGGTCTTCTTTATTCACTGTCAAACTTTCACGTACATATGAAGTTACTGAAAATGCTACTTGGGTCAGGTACATCTTAGTCCTCAAACTGAAATCTTTGTTCTTCAACACTTTAAAGAGGTCTTGTGCAGCAGATTTGCCCAATGCAATACATTGTTTGATTTCTTGACTGCTGCTTTCATGAGTGTTGAGGGTTGATCCAAGCAAAATGAAGTCTTTGGCAACTTAAATATTTTTTCATTTATATGGTTCTGTTTATTGGTCTGGTGGTGAAGACTTTTGTTTTCATTACATTGAGGTTCAAACCATAATGAAGGCTGTGGTCTTTTATCTTCATCAGCGAGTATTTTAAGCCCTCTTAATTTTCAGCAAGCAAGGTTTTACCATCTGTATATCACAGGTTGTTCAGAAGTTTTTCCTCTAATCCAGATACCACATTTTTTTCATTTAATCCAGATTCTTCAATTAGTTGGTCTTATAGATCTTGCTTGTTAATCCAGTCTGTTCTTTTTTTTTTTTTTTTTTTTCCCACTCTGTTCTTGATTTGAAGTTTTGATTTAGTATCAATATTAATAATTTTTGGTGCTATGACTCTGAAAGTAGAGAATACCAGACTGGCAAAAGATATTTACCTGTACCTTATTGACTATATAAAGACTTTCAAAGCTTGGGCAACACTATGGAAAATGAGCATTCTAGAACACTTAATCACGCTCATGAGGCGTCTGCATAGACCAACAGGCAGTCGTTTGAACAGAACAAGGGAACACTGAATGGTTTAAAATCAGGAAAGGTGTGTGCCTGGGTTGTATTCTTTTAACACACTTTTTCAATCTGCATGCTGTGCAAATAACCCAAGACCCTGGATTATATGAAGAAAAACATGGCATCAGGATTGCAGGAAAACTCATTAACAACCTGTGATAGCTGATGATACAACCTTGCTTGGGGAAAGTGATGACAGCTTAAAATACTGAAGATCAAAGATCATAGCCTTCAGTATGGGTTGTACCTCAGAACAAACAAAAAACAAAAACAAAAAAACCCTCACAACTGGACCAATGAATAACATTATGATAAATGGAGAAATGATTTAAGTTGTCGAAGATTGTACTTTGCTTGGATCCACTATCAACACTCATGGAAGCAGCAGTTAAGAAATGATGTATTGCATTAGGCAAATATGTTGTGCAAGACCTCTTTAAAGTGTTCAAGAGCAAAGACTTAAATTTCAGGACTCAAGTGCACATGACCCAAGCCATGGTATTTTTAATAGGATTATATGCATGTGAAAGTTGGACAATGAATAAGAAAGATGGTAGAAGAATTAATGCATTTTAGTTATAGTGTTAAAGAAGAATACTAAAGGTACCATGAACTTCCAGATGAACAAACAGATCTATGTTGGAAGAAGTACAATTATATGCTCCTCAGTAGCCAAGATGGCCAGACTTTGTCTCTTTTGGACAGATTGTCAGGAGAGACTGTCATGGAGAAGGACATATGCTTGGTGAAGGAGAGGGTCAGTGAAAAAGGGGGGAGACACCCAAATGAAATGGCATGGCACAGTGGCAGCAAAAATGGGGTCTAGCATAGCAGTAGTTGGGAGGACGGTATAAGACTGGGCAGTGCTTTGTTTTCCGTGCATAGGGTGGCTACGAGTTGGGACTGACCTGATGGCACTTAGTAGTAACATGATTCTTTTCATCTTATCTGTAAGGATATAACCAACTATTGGTTATTATTTGACTTTTGAACTTCAAAGAGCAATAACAAAGCTGTGATCAATTGTTAAGTCTGCTTTTAGAATGACTTGATACCATGTCTTCATATTCTAAAGAGGAGAGCAACTGGCAAGGGCTATTTTAGTTAAGTATCTGTCCTCAGAAACATTCTGCAAATTTAGTAGCATGGCCAGTGGAACCTAGTATAAATGATTCTGTTGGAGACAGAATTTTCAGATAAAGACTTTAACCCATGTGAATTTGTCCAAAAATCAACCTTAAATGTATGAAGATGGTGAGGTAAAGCAGAATTTCCCAATTTTTTAATGTGGGGAATCTTGTGATCAGAACCAGAAAAGATAAATTCTAGTACAAGAATGATTGGGTATTTCTAACAAGCTGCTTAGGGGTGATACATGAGATGCCATTGCTTCTTTGGTAAGTAAGAAGATAGAACCCATGCTGTAGGTTGTGAAATCTGAAATACTGAATTTGTCATAATGCAAAAGGCGAATTTAGTAGTAGAAAACTGTCTTTGTTATCTTGTACTACTAGAATAACAAGGCTACATGTTGGGGTGTCTTTAACAAGCAAATGCATTTTCTCACAGTTTGTTGTTGTTAAGTGCTTTCTAGTTAGTACTGACATACAGTGACCTTATGCACAACAGAATGAAACACTGCCTGGTCCTGCACCAGTTTCAAAATTGTTGCTACATTTGAGCCCATTGCTGCTGCCTCTGTGCCAATCCATCTCATTGGTGGGGGTGGGGGTGGGGGAGTCTTCCTCTTTTAATCTAACCCTCCACTTAACCAAACATGAAATTCTTCTCCAGGCACTGGTCCCTCCTGATGATATGTCCAAAATATGAGAGAAAATGTATGGCCATCCTGGCTTCCAAGGAGCATTCTGGATGTCCTTCTTCCAACACAGTTTGGTTTGTTCTTTCGGCAGTCCATTGCATGTTTAATATTCTTCTCCAACATCATAACTCAAATGCATCAATTCTTTTATGGTTTTCCTTATTCACTCTCCAAATTTCACATGTATTTGAGGTTACTGGAAATACTATGATTGGATCAGGCCCACCTTAGTTCTCAAACTGAAATCTTTGTTTTTCAACACTTTAAAGAAGTCATGTGCACCACATTTACCTAATGCAAAATGTCATTTGCTTTCTTGACTGCTGCTTCAATGAGTGTTGATGGTTTATCTGAGCAAAATGAAGTATTTGACAACTTCAATATTTTCTCCATTTATATGGATGCTATTTATAGGTCCAGTGGTGAATATTTTTGTTTTCTTAATACCGAGGTTCAACCCATACCAAAGCCTGTGGTCTTTGACCTTCATCAGTATTTTATGTCCTCGTCACTTTCAGCAAGCAAGGTTGTATCACCAGCATATCTCAGGTGGTTAATGAGTCTTCTTCCAATCCTGATGCCACATTTTTCTACATATACTCCAGCTTCTCGGATTATTTGCTCAGTATACAGATTGAATAAGTATAGTGAAAGAATACAACCCTGGCACACACCTGTCTTAATTTTACACCATGCGATGTTCCCTTGATTATTTGGAACAACTGCCTCTTGGTCTATGTACAGGTTCTTCAAGAACACAATTAAATGTTCTGGAATACTCATACTTCGCAACATTGTTCATAGCTTGTCATGATCCCCAAATAAAAAACCTTTGCATACTCAGTAATGCACAGCTAAGCATCTCTCTTGTATTCTCTGCTTTCACCCAAGATCCATATGGCATCGGTAATGATATTCTTTGTTCCATGTCCTCTTCTGAATCTGGCTTCAACAGCTGGAAGTTCTCTGTCAATGTATGGTTGCAGCCATTTAAAAAATTATCTTTAGCAGAATTTAATTGTATGTGAGATTAATGATACTGTCCAATGATTTCTGCATTCTGTTGGGTCACCTCTCTTTAGAATGGGCTCTTCCAGTCAGTAAGCCAGGTAGTTGTTTTCCAAATTGTTGGCATAGATGAGTGATGCCTCAAGTATTGCACCAGTTTGTTTGTTTGTTTATTTATTTATTTATTTATTTA
>NW_006408689.1:6060213-6063981 GCF_000296735.1 Chrysochloris asiatica
GCCATCCGAGGAAGGCAGGGAGGGAGGAGATCGGCTGGGGACCCCATACGCAAGACGTTGCCAGCCCACCACCTGCTCCAAGGTTGCACCAGTTTATTGAAAGATTTCAATTAGTATTCCATCAATTCCCTGCGCCTTGCTCTTTGCCAATACCTTCAATATACCTTGGACTTCTTGCTTTAGTATCATCGGCTTTTGATCATATGTTACCTCTTGAAATGTTTGAATATCAACTATTTCTTTTTGGTACAGTAACTCTGTATATTCCTTCCATCTTCTTTTGAAGCTGTCTGCATCATACAATATTGCAAGTCGAGGCTTGAAATTTTTCTTCAACTCCCTGAGCTTGAGAAATGCTGAATATTTCTTTTCTTTTGGTTTCGAACTCCAGATCTTGCACATTTTGTTTTAATATTTGATTTTGTCTTCTCATGCTGACCTTTGTAATTTTTCTGTTCAGCAATTTTATCTTCTCATTTCTTCCATTTGCTTTAGGATCTCTGTGCTGGAGAGCAAGTTTCACTGTCTCTGCTGACATGTATTTTGGCCTTTTCCTTCTTTCTTGTCTTCTTAATGACCTTTTGCTTTCTTCCTGTATGTTGTTCTTAATGCCATCTCACAACTCTTCTGATCTTCAGTTTCTAGTGTTTAATGCATCACATCTGTTCTTCAGATGATCTCTAAATTCCGGTGGGATATGTTCAAGCTCATATTTTGGTTCTTGTAGACTTGTTTTAATTTTATTCAGCTTCAACCTGAACTTGCCTATTGATAGTCTAGTCCACAGTCTGCCCTTGGCCTTGTTTTGGCTGATGATATGGAACTTTTCTACCATCTCGTTCCATAAATGTAGTCAATTTGATCTTTGTATTCCATCTGATGTGGTCCATGTGCCCTTTATGTGTTTAAAAAAAAGATGTTTTCAATGAAGATTCCAATGGTCTTTCAAGTATTTCCAGCATTGTTTCTATCACCAAGGCTGTATTTTCCAACTATGTTTGATCAATTTCACACTGAAGAAATTGTTAGAATTCTTAATTTCATCACCAATGGCTTTAGTAGGTGTGTAAATTTGAATCATAGTGGTATTAACTGATCTTTCTTGTAGGCATATGGATATTATCCTATCACAGATAACATTGTACTTCAAGACAGATCTTGATGTGTGTGTGTTTTTTAGATGATGAATGTGACGCCATTCCTCCTGAATTTGTCATTCCCAGCAAAATAAATCAAGGGATTATCAGATCCAAAATGGCCAATACCAGTCCTTTACAACTCACTAATGCTTAGGATATTGATGTTTATGAATTCTATTTTATTTTTGACAATTTTCAATTTTCCTTGGTTCATACTTTTTACATTCTATGTTCTGAGTTTTATTAGTTGTTTACAGCTGTTTCTGCATTTTGAGTTGTGCCCCATAAGCTTATGATGGTTCTGAAGGCTTTTCCCCATTTGTGTAATCATGGTCAAGTCTACTTTGAGGAGGCATTTCTTCCTCAATTGTATTTTGAGTGCCTTCCAACCTGTTGGGTTTATCTTCTGGCACTATGTCTAATATTTTGGTGCTCTTCATCATGGTTCAATATTCTGGTGCTGACAATGTTTCACTGCTATTCATAAGGTTTTTACATGACTAAATATTCAGAAGTAGTCTGTCTCTCCTTCTTCCTTGTCTTTCTTTGTCTGGATGCTTAGCTGAAATCTGTCTACCATCGGTGACCCTGATGGTATTTAAAATACCCATGGCTTCCAGAATCACAGCAACATGCAAACCACCACAGTAGGGCAAACTGACAGACAAGTGATGATCTCACACTTTAGGAGGCTTGAAGTCTGAATTCAGGGCTAGGGCTCTAAGGGAAGTCTCTCTCTATCATATCTGGAGGAAGATCCTTATGTTTTTGAGCTCCTGCTCCTAGACAATCTTCATGTGCCTTGGCATTTCTCCTACTTCCTGTCTGGTTCTTCTTTCTTGTTTAATCTCTTTTATCTAAAGAGAGATGGGGTCAAGAGACAACCTACACTAATCCTTCCTTAACAGTATAACAAAGACAACCAATTTTTAAATGGAATTCTACCCATTGGCATAGAGGTTAGGATTTACAACAAATATTTTGTGGGGATAAAATTCAATCCACAATATATGCCAAAGAATTATTGTTAAGAATCTTTAATAAAAGATAATTTTGCCAATGCCAAATTTGGCCAGAGTTCTTGATTCTTTTTTGGTTTTGCTTTTTATATGGTAGGCAGAGATAAGGTGAACTGTACATGGAGCTTCTTAAAAACATAATTTTTTTAGATCAAGAATCACAATGTGTAGAGGTGAATATCCAAATTTATATAGCTTCACGCATAACTCTGATGATCAGTCAGGCTATACTACCTGAGCAGGAGCTGGTGTTTGGTCACTGTGCTGGGGAAGAAGCATAGGACAAGAGAGTAAGAAGGAGCTTGGCATTTTGGTATTTATTCTGTAAGTTTACTTTAGCATGCTAGCTTTCAGTATCTACAAGATAAGCAATTCTTGTAACTTGGATTTTATTAATCAATATTGCCTGCAGTTCAAAACTACCAGCTGTTCCATGGGATAAAGATGAGGCCTTCTGCTTTTGTAAAAGATTTACAACCTTGGAAACCCTATACAGGGTTACTAGGAGTTGGAACCTACTCCACCACACACCACCATTGCCTGTTTTGATTTCCTTTAGTCCTTGGCTAGTATCATCATTTCATTATAGTTTTAGTTAAAAGACACTGAAAGCTTCTGACTTATAGCTTAAATCATCTTGGACAAAACTTAAAATTAATGTGCTAGTCATAGTTCAGGAAGAAACAGTTGAACCAAAGAAGCTTAAGGCAATACATGATGTGTCTTTTTTGTTTCTAACCAGCAACTTATTCTTATTTAGCCTAGAGGCTGATTTCCTTGGACTTAATTGAGGAATGATTAAGTTAAGAAAAGTTCTTAACTCAGTGGGAGCCGTTTCTGTGAACTGAGAATGATTTGGGATCCAGGAGGCGCGTTCTCAAGACTTCTTTTTATGAAGCGATTACTCAATTTTTCACATGAAAAGACATCCCCTAGACAGAATCAGTAGAGACAGGATAAGATGAAGAAAAATGACACCACAGTTCTTGAAGAAAACAGAACCCAATTTCAAATACTGCCCATCAGCTCAAGTCATTCATCTTCTCTATACCTTTGTGTCATCTTATTTTATTTCAATCGAAAATCTACCAGACAGGGATATACCTTCTGAGTGATCTGGATAACACTGTGGATCCAATTGCTGTTCAGTGCTTGTAAGCTCTGAGACCTTTAATAACATTTAAAGGAAAGGAAGATCTAAAGGGGGACTGTCAAGTTAGAAGAAATGCCACCAAAAAAGTATTGAAACAAATAGAAATAATAGTTGGGGCAAGAAAGAGAATGAAGTAGACTTCTCTGAATTACTATGTCATCAAGATATTTATATTTTTATAAAAAAATGTAATTTGTTTCAGATTTAAAATTTTAGTTCTCTGGTAGGATTTCAGGTAAAACCTATTTAAAACAAACTGACTATGTATGTTGTTGTTGTTGTCAGGTGCCATTGAGTTGGAACCCACTGATAGTGACCCCATGCACAGCAGAACGAAACAATGTCTGATCCTGGGCTAACCTAACTACCGCCACCACACTTGACGCCATCAATGATGCCACCTGGTTGATCCATCTCGTTGGGGGTCTTCCTCTTTTTCTCTGACCCTCCACCTTAC
>NW_006408689.1:6066382-6081997 GCF_000296735.1 Chrysochloris asiatica
CTTCAATTTGTCATTCCCTGCATAGTAAACCATGTGGTTATCAGATTCAAAATGGCCAAAACCAGTCCATTTCAGCTCACTAATACCTAAGATATCGATGTTTATGCTTTCCATTTCATTTTTGACAACTTCCAATTTTCCCAGATTCATATTTTGTACATTCCATGTTCCGATTTTCAATGGATGTTTACAACTGTTTCTCTTCATTTTGATTTGTGGCCCATTAGTAAATGAAGGTTCTGTGAGCATTTCTTCCCTGAGCTTAACTCTATTCACGTCATCATGGTCATCTTGGTCAATTTTACTTTGAGGAGGCATTTTTTACCCCAGTCGCATTCTGAGTGCCTTCCCACCTTCCGGTCCTGTATCTGACAGTGTTTCTCTGCTATTCATAGAGTTTTCAGTGACTAGCGATTCAGAAGTAGTTTGTCACTCTTTCTTCCTAGTCAGTTTTTGTATGGACGCTCATCTGAAACCTGTCCACCATGGGTGACCCTGCTGGTTAATTAAAATACTGGTGGCATAGCCTCAGAATCACAGCAATTCAAACCACCACAGCACAACAGACAGACAAATGGCAGTTGTGTGGTTGCTGTTAAATAGGAATCTCCTTGTGCTAGGGCCCTTAAATCCGGCTCAAAGGCTGGATTTCCATCCTCAGATATCAATCAAGAGGCGAAAGCGCAGCAGGGGTGACTCGGTTGTAGTGAGACGCTTTGGGCTGCACTTGTGGGTCTCTAAGTTGGTCGACCCCGCCTCAAAACAGGATCCAATGGTTAGGCTAGGATGGAGCTCTCGCGTCCGAGGTAAGTAGGACAGCCTGGCCGGCCTCTGCAGTCTCTTCCCGCTAGGCAGCGTCTCCCCATAGACCTGGTCTCCAGTCACCTCTCACCCCACCGCTCAGTGGTCTGGGTTTCATTGAACACCTCCACCAGGTCTGCGCAGTTCTCACACATCGTTTAACTGCCGCCCTCCATGATAGAAGCCCTCGTGCTTCTGACTATGTATAATCCATATTAATTAATTAAATAAATTGAAGAGAACATCAATCTGTTCTCTATCTTTAAAATGAGAACAATGAAGCTTACTCTAGGTATATATAGGAGCTCTTATGGTGCCGTGGGTTAAGCATTGGACTGCCAACTGGAAGATCAATGGCTCAAAACCACCAGTCAATCCACAAAATAAAGTTGAAGTCTTCTGCTTTAGAAAGATATACAGTCTCAGAAACCCTAGGGAGCAGTTCTATTCTGTGTTATCAGGTTGCTATGAGTTGGAATCAATTTAATGACGGGGGATGGGATCCTAGTTATGCATACATAGCACTTAGCATGGTGACTAATGTAGAGCAGATATTCAGGAATTGTTTGTGGTGCTGTAGGATAAGCATTGGACTGTGAACTACAAGGTCAGTGGTTCGAGCTTACCAGCTGCTCCTCAGAAACCCTATACAGTATCACTATGAGTTGGAATCGACTCAATGTCACTAACAACTACAAACAACATAAAAGCTATTTAAAGACCCCTGGCAGTGCTGTAGGATAAGTACTGTCCTGCTAATCACAAAGCTGGCAGTTCAAATACACCACCACTCTGTGTGAGAAAGATGAGACTTTCCGTTCCTGTAAAGATTTAGTCTCACAAACACTATGCAGATTAACTGTGAGTCAGAATCGACTTGAAGACAGTGAGTTTTGTTTCAGTTATCAAAGCTGTTTAAAACACCGCTTCAGTGTAAAACAACAACAACAACAACAACAAAAAACAGTTAGCAAAAGATTAATTTAAATAGTCAACTTTATTGATATAACTGACATTGTTGTTGTTAAGTGCCGTCGAGTTGATCCTGAACCATAGCGACACTGTGCAAGGTTTTCAAGGAGCAGCTGGTGAGCTTGAACCACCGATTTGTAGTTTAAATAACTTTGCAATCTGACACATTAGCCCACAGCGCCACACCAGGACTCCATAACATGTTTGTATATGTCCATAACTGACATGGACATATGCAAATTGGAGTAGATTCTTAAATTATCAGTAGCTCAGTCAAGACCAAGATATTTATACCAATAACTTCACGTTCATGTTTTAACATAGGCTTTCTGCTCTAGCAAAGATTTTGAAACTTTGGAAACTCTATACTTTGAGCTTTGGAAACTCTGTATATGGTTCATATAAGTTGGAACCAAGTCCATGGCTCTCAACAGCAAAACCAAGAAACCAAGAACAGAGGGTTCTATATTATTTGGAGTCCTGGTGACACAGTAGTTAAGCACTCAGTTGCTAACCAAATCCCACCAGCTACTTGTTCCATGGGAGAAAGATATAGCATAAAAATATGTCCACAAGAAAGCACCTAACAAAAGGAAGCTAAGTTGTAAATGTTTAGACATCATTCAATCTACTCCATAGTTTCCAGCACATATTATTTCACGTAGTTAGTACTCAGAATATGTTGTGTGCACCTAATACGATGATGTCCCATGAGTGAGATAGGTCAGTAAATTAAAATTAAATACATAGAGGATGTTGTTGTTGTTATGTGCCATAGAGTCGGTTCCGATTCATGGCAACCCTGTACAGGGTTTCCGAGGTTGTAAATTGTTACAGGAGCAGAAGCCTCATCTTTCTCCCACAGAACAGCTGGTAGTTTTGAACTGCTGACCCCGAGGTGAGCAGCCTGATTAGTAGCCACTACACTACCAGAGCTCCTTACATAGAGGATAATAACCATTATACATAAGAGTTTATGGAACCACTGAGAAGAAGAATCATAGTCAACTATTTCTTAGAAGAGATAAATTTTAAACCAATTAAAGCTTTGACAGGAAGTAAAATTACAGGCTGAAGAATCAGCATGGGGAAAAACACAGAAATATGAAGTGTACAATGCATACCAAAAAGTAAAGTAATTGAACATTACTGTATATGTGGTTAAACTAGAGACATAGGGAACAGTGAGATTCCAGAGTTCCAGCTAAGATGCTGCAATTCTTTAAATGATAGAAATGACCTGTTTACATTTACTCTTTAGGAAGCTCACCCTAGTCAGCAGTATGAAGGATAAGCTGGTTAAGTCAGTCTGTGGTACAGGAACATAATCTATGTAGAGATAGTTTATTAATAATTTCAAGTTAATTTCTATTCATTGTTAATTATAGATTTGTATTGTGACAATATAATCAAAATGAATATTTATAACAAACTAATACTTCTTTAAGAAATAGCTCGTCAAAACTTTTTGCTAGTCTGTCTTAATCTGGAAGCTCCACTGAAACTTGTTCACCATGACTGACCCTGCTGGTAGTTGAAATACCGGTAGCATCGTTTCTGGTATCATAGCAACATGTAAGCCACCACTGTATGAAAGACTGACAGATAGGTGATTACTATCACTCAGCTGGAATTGACAAAATGCAAATTGAAAATTTCCAACAAACTGATGCAGAACTGGAAGCCTTTACTCATCTATGCCAAGAAATTTGGAAGACAAAAAACTGGAAGAGAACCATGTCTGTGTCATTTCAAAGAAAGGTGACCAAATGGAATCCAGAAATCTACCCTGGCCAGCAGTATGAAAGATGGGCTGATTAATATAACATAAGCAAGAAAAAGTTTGCTTAAGATAATTAAAAAATGGTTGCACAGAGAAGAGCTGTCACTAATTTTACCCACTTTATTCCAGAATATAGAAGAGCATGGAACACTCCCTAAAACATTCTATAAGCTCTGGTAGTGTAGTGGTTATGAATTGGGCTGCTAATCTCACAGTCAGCAGTTCGAAACTAACAGCTGTTCCATGGGAGAAAGATGAGGCTTTCTGCTCCTGTAAAGATTTATAGCCTCAGAAACCCTGTACAGAGTCACTATGAGTCGGAACCGACTCCACAGCACATAATAACAAAAACAACAATAAAGAAAGAAAATTATATACCAATATCCCTCATGAACCTAGATGCAAAAATTCTCAACAAAATTCTAGCCAACAGAATTCAGCAACACATCAAAAAGATGATACATCATGATCAAGTGGGATTCATATCAGGAATGAAAGGATGGTTTGATATTAGAAAAACAATAAATGTAATCCACCATATGAATTAGAAAAAGGAAAAGAACCACACGATCATAACGATTGATGCAAATAAGGCATTTGATAAAATCCAACATCCATTCCAGATAAAAACATTCAACAAAGTAAGAATTGAAGACGAATTCCTCAACATAATTAAGAGCATTGATACAAAACTAACAGGTAACATCACTCTCAATGGAGAGAAACTGAAAGCCTTTCTATTGCGAACAGGAACCAAACAAGGATGCCCTTTATTATCAAAATAATAATGCCTATATTATTTTGGAAGTCTTAGCCAGAGCTATAAAGCAATATAGGAAAATTAAAGGCATCCAAATAGGCAAAGAGGAAGTAAAACTCTCTCTATTTGCACATGATATGGTCCTATGCATAGAAAATCCCAAAGACTCAGCAAAAAAGCAATTGAAACTCATTGGAAGATTCAGCAAAGTGGCAGGGTATAAGATCAACATTCAAAATTCAGTTGGATTCCTCTATACTAATAATGACATACTGAAAAGGAAATTAGGAAAGCAATACCATTTTCAACAACAACAAACCATTTCCAATAGCCACTCAAAGGATGAAATATTTAGGAATAAATATAATCAGAGAAACAAAGGATCTATACAAAGAAAACTACAAAACACTGCTACAAGAAACCAAAAGAGACTTACAAATATGGAAGAATATACCATGCTCCCAGACGGAAAGACTTAACATTGTGAAAATGTCAATATTACTCAAAGCAATCAACACATATAATGCAATGTAATGCAGAGTCCAATGACATTCTTTAGAGAGATGAAGAAAACAATTACAAACTTTATGTGCAAATGAAAGAGACACAGGATAAGCAAAACACTGCTAAAGAACAAAGTTGGAGGCCTCCCATTCACTGATTTCAAAATGTACTACATAGCTACAGTGGTCAAAACAGCCTGGTACTGGTACAATGAAAGATACATAGATCAATGGAACAGAATTGAGAATCCAGAAATTAACCCATCAACATACAGCCAGCTGATCTTTGACAAAGGGCCAAAGTACATCAAGTGGGGAATACATAGTCTCTTCAACAGATGGTGATGGCAGAACTGGCAACTGATATGCAAAAGATTGAAAATCAACCTTTACCTTCTGCCATAGACAAAGACCAACACAGCATGGATTAAAGACCTAAATGTGAATCCCACAATTATACAGGTCACCAATGAAAAAATAGGGACAAATTTAATAGCTCTAACCCAGGGTATAGAGATGAAGTTTGGCCATCTTGGCCTCCAAGGAGCAGTCTGGCTGCACTTCATCCAAAATGGATCTATTGGTTCTTTTGGCAGCCCATGGCACTTTCAATATTCTCCTTCAGCACCGTAACTCAAAAGCATAAATTCTTCTGTGGTCTTCCTTATTCACTGTCCAGATTTCTCATGCATATGAGGTTATTGAAAATACCATGGCTTGGGTCAGGTGCACCTTAGTCTTCAAGCTGACATCTTTGCTCTTTAACACTTGAAAAAGGTCTCGTGCAGCAGATTTGCCTAATGTAAAACATCATTTGATTTCTTGACTGCTGCTTCCACGAATGTTGATAGTTGATCCAAGAAGAATGAAGTCCTTGACAACTTCAATCTTTTCTCCGTTGATAAGAATGTTGTTTATTGGTCCAGTGGTGAGGATTTTTGTTTTCTTGACATTGAGATGCAATCCATACCGAAAGCTGTGCTCTTTGATCTTCATCAGTAAGTATTTAAGTCCTCTTTACTTTCAGCAAGCAAGGTTGTATCATCTGCCTATCACAGGTTGTTCATGAGTCTTCCTCCAATCTTGATGCCACATTTTTCTTCATATAACCCAGCTTCTCGATTATTTGCTCAGCACACGGATTGAGTAAGTATGGTGAAAGAATCCAATCTTGTCACATAACTTTCTTAATTTTAAAACATTTAGTGTTCCCATATTCTGTTCGAAAAACTGCCACTTGGTCCATGTACAAATTCCTCATGAGCACAATTAAGTGTTCTGGAATACTCATACTTCACAACATTGTCCATAGCTTGTCATGATCCACACAATCGAAAGCCTTTGCGTAGTCAATGAAGCACAGGTAAACATATTTCTGAAAGTCTCTGCTTTCAGCCAAGATCCATCGGGCATCAGCAATGATATCCCTCATTCCACAGCTTCTTCTGAATCCAGCTTGAACCTCTGGAAGTTCTCTGTCAATGTATGATTGAAGCTGTTTCTGTATTACCTTAGATAAAACTTTACTTTCATGGGATATCAAAGAGATTGTCCAATGATTTCCGCATTCCATTGGGTCACTTCTCTTTGCAATGGACACAAATACCTATCTCTTCCAATCAGTCAACCAGATAGTTGTCTTCCAAATTTCTTGGCAGAGATGAGTGAGTGCCTCCTGTGCCACCTCACTTTCTTGAAAGATTTCAATTTTTATTCTGTAAATTCCTCCTGCCTTGTTCTTTGCTAGTTCCTTCAATGCACCTTGGACTTCCTCCTTCAGCATCATTGGCTCTTGAAAAGGTTGGACATTAACCAGTTCCTTTTGGTACAGTGACTCTGTCTATTCTTTCCATCTTTTGATGCTTTCTGCATCATTCAATAATTTGCCAAGAGAATATTACAGTAATGAAAGTCGAGACTTGAATTTTTTCTTCAGTTCCCCCAGCTTGAGAAATGCTGACCGTGTTCTTCCTTTTTGGTTTTCTGATTCCAGATCTTTGCACATTTTATTGTAATATTGGCTTTATCTTTTTGAGCTGATCTTTGAAACTTTCTGTTCAGCTCTTGGACCTCCTCATTTCTTCCGTTTGCTTTAGCATCTCTCTGCTGGAGAGCAAGTTTCGGTGTCTCTTCTGACATCCATTTTGACCTTTTCCTTCTTTCTTGTCTTCTCAATGACTGTTTGCTCTCTTCATGTATGATGTTCTTGATGTCATCCCACAACTCTTCTGGTCTTCAGTCTTTAGTGTTCAATGTATCAAGTCTGTTCTTCAGATGATCTCTAAATGGGATATATTCAAGGTCCTATTTTGGCTCTCGTGAACTTGTTTTCATTTTCTTTATGAAAATTTCAGTTTCAGTTTGAATTTGCATAGGAGTAATTGATGGTCTGTTCCACAGTCTGCCCCTAGCCTTGTTTTCACTAACGATATGGAGCTTTTCCATCTTCTCTTTCCACAGATGTAGTCAATTTGATTTCTATGTAATCCATCTGGCGAGGTCCGTGTATATAGTCTTCTCTTATGCTGTCTAAAGAAGGTATTTGAAATAAGCAAATCATTGGTTTTTCAGAATTCGATCATGTGTTCTCCAGTATCATTTCTATCACCAAGGCCGTATTTTCCAACTACTGATCCTTCCTCTTTACTCCCAACCTTTGCATTCTAATCATAAGTAATGATCAATACATCTTGATTGCATGTTTGATTAATTTCAGATTGAAGAAGTTGGTAGAATTCTTCAGTTTCATCTTCACTGGCTTTGGTGGTTGGTGCATAAATTTGAATAATAGTGGTATTAAATGGGCTTCCCTGTAGGTGCATAGATATTATCCTATCACAGACAGCGTTGTACCTCATGACTGATCTGAATATGTCTTTTTGGCAATGAATGCAACACCAATCATCTTCAATTTGTCGTTCCAGCATAGTAAAACTATGTGGTCATCTGTTTCAAAATGGCTAATAACAGTCCATTTCAACTCACTAATGCCTAAGATATCAATGTTTATGCATCCCTTTTCATTTTTGACAACTTCCAATTTTCCCAGATTCATATTTCATACATCCCATGTTCTGATTTTCAATGGATGTTTACACTTGTTTCTCTTCATTTTGAGTTGTGCCCCATCAGCAAATGAAGATCCTGTGGGCTTTTCTCCCACAGACTTTAGTCCATTTGCATCATCATGGTCAACTCTACTTTGAAGAGGTACCTCTTCCCCAGTCACATTTTGAATACCTTCCAACCTGAGGGGCTCTTTTTCTGGCATTATATCTGACAGTGTTTCTCTGCTATTCATAAGGTTTCCAGTGACTAAATATATGGAAGTACTTTGTCACTGCTTCTTCCTAATCTGTCTTCATCTGGGAGCTCATCTGAAACCTGTCCACCATGGGTGATCCTGCTGGTATTTAAAATACTGGTGGCATAGCTTTCAGAATCACTGAAACTCTCAAGCCACCGTAGTATGACAAACTGACAGATGAGTGATGTCCATTAGCCATTAGAGAGATGTAAATCAAAACAACAATGAGATATCATCTCACACCTACAGTAACTGTGAAGTACAAAAATGCAGAGGATAAGTGCTAGTAAAAATGTGGAGAGACTGGGATCCTCCTATATTGCTTAAGGAAATGCAAAATAGTCCAACCACTCTGGAAAACAGTATGGCACTTCCTCAGAATATTGGAAATAGAAATACCATATGATCCAGCAATTTCTCTACTGGATCTATATCCATAAAAACTACAAGCCATCACATGAGTATATATATGCACCCCAATCTTCATAGCAACACTATTCATAATAGCAAAGATGAAGACAACCTAAGTGTCCATGAATGGAAGAATGGATATAAACAAATTTTGGTACATGTGCATGTGACAGCTGGACAATGACTAAGGAAGACTGTAGAGAAAATTTGTGTATTTGAATTATGGTGTTGGAGAAGGAAATTGAAAGGACTGCCAGAAGAAGAAACAAATCTGTGTTTGATGAAGTACAGTGAGAGTGCTCCTTACAAGCCAGGATAGCAAGATGGTAACTATCATACTTTGTACATCTTATTAGGAGGAACCAGTCCCTAGAGAAGGACATTATGCTTGGTAAAGTGGAGGGTCAGCACAAATGAGGAAGACCCTCAACGAGATGAATTGACATGGCGGTAGCAGCAATGAGCTCAAATGTAACAACAATTGTGAAGATGGCACAAACCAGGCAGTGTGTTTTGTTCTGTTGTAGATAGTGTTATGAGTCGGAAGTGACTCATTGGCACCTAACAGCAATAACAAATGACTCACAATGACATAGAGTTATCAAGGATTTCATTAACATCACGGCTTTCCTCAGGTTCTCTAAGGGCAGACTGAAACATAAGGTTCTTTAGGAAGGGGTTCTCCAACCATGAAGTTGTTAGATGCCATGAAGTCGAACCATGAACTCTTTACAAGTAGAACAATGAAAACACCAAGTACCTATGCATTCATTAATTTACTTCACTATTAAATTTAATCATATGATATTGTTGGTTTTTGACAGATTTTTAACCTCAACATTTGCACCTTAATAAAGTTTAGCAAAATATATTTTTGAAATATGAATTTAGAGGCAGATTCACACTCAAGGATACCTAACAACAATACATAATTAATGAAAGGCCATTCTCTTTATAGAAGAATGTCATTGTTAAGTGCTGTTGAGTCAGTTCTGACTCATAGTGACCATGTATAAGATTTCCGAGGAATTTCTGGTATGTTTGAACTGCTGACCTTGTGGTTAGCAGTTCACTGCTTATCCAATAGGACCAAACTAGGATTCCCTGAGATATATAGGTGCAGATAATCTCATTTGGAGAAGGTGAAAACTTCTACATTTCTAGGTCTCATGCTAAATTCTGAGATGGTTGAGACTGTTTTGCTAACCATGAAGAAGGACAAGTCAGTCCAGTTAGAAGCTACTGTCAGTCTTGCAGGCCTCCAAATGAAAATCTAGTGGCTCCTATTTAATTGCTCCCTGTGACTACTACTTATTAGAATCCTGGTGTGGTGATGTAGGATAAGCATTGGACTGCTAGCCACAAGGTCAGTGGTTCAAACACACCAGCCTCTCCTTAAAAACTCTCTATAGCTTATCTGTCAGAACTGACTTAACAGCACTGTTGGATGAGCACTGGACCACAAAGTTCGTTGAATTGAAAGGTCGGCAGTCCACACTCAATAATCACTCCTTGGAAACTCTATACAGGATCACTATAAGTTGGGACTGATGTGATGGCACTTAACAACAACAACAACTACTACAACACTCCTCTCTGTGACACTCGAAGTTATCTGGGGTTAGTGCACTTCTTCTCAGCCCTTATCTAGATCCTCTCAGATATGAAAAATTCCCAGGTATCCTTAGGACCAAATCCTTTCTACCTTGGAGTTCCCTACAAGACTCTCAGGTCATGTGGAAGATCCCAAAGCCTCAGTCCTCACACCCCTGTCTTTCCACTCCATCAGTCCATATCCTTTCCTCCTCTCTCCTTTAAAACTTTCCAGGGTATTTTAAAAACTCCTTTACAAATCAGTCACAACTGTTATTGTTGTTAGTTACTGTTGATTAGGCTCTAACAGTGACCTTATGTATAATGTAACCAAATGTTTCCTGATCATAGATCATCTTTAAGATGTTTGAGTCATTGCTTTTGGCTAATGTATCAGTTCATTTCTTTTAAGAACAACTCAGCCCAATTCAAAGTGTGAGTAGTTTTAATTACATTCATTCTGGCCATAGGCTCAAGTTGCATTAACCAATTTCTCTTTATCAAAAGTTACTTTGATATTTGAGGTTTATTTCTGTGTCTGGTCTAGAACCTGTAGGGCAAAGGTTATGACTGGTGTCTCAGTAACTCTGAAACAGTCCATCTTATCTACTGACACCTTCTCACCTCTACCATGTTCTCTCGGAAACCTGAACCTCAGACTTCACTTTCTTTCTTTGTCCTACTTAAAGTCCATAGTATATCATGATATTCATTCTCAGGAAAATACCCTTGTTCCTTGCATTAAAAACTGAAGTGATTGATTCATTATTATCTAGTTAGGAAAAGTTTAAATCTAGGAATCTAAGTTCTTTTTCATTTTGAGAAAGAGAAAAACAGGCAGAAAGATGATCAGAGACACAAATGGTAGCTGAAAAGTAACTTTTTATAACAGAGTCTAGTATTTTTAGATAATATTCTCCATCTTCACACCATCTACTTAACGATGGGTGGTTTCACAATTTCCTGTAGTATTGCTTTTCAGTTAAACACCAAACAGTGCAGCCAAGTCTTGCATTCTTTGTTCCCAATGGTTTCTCTACTTTCAAAGTATTTTGTGGCAAAGTCAGGAACCACCTTCCAGAATGATGAGAAAAGTAGGAGTATAACTTAAGTTGGTTTGGGGCCCAAAGGCCTCAAAGTCTAGAGTTCCTAAAACTCTTTGTGGTTGAAAAATTGCATCCATTTCAAATCATTGCCAAGGTGTATAAAAGTTTTCACATAAAAATTCTAGTATGTCTATGGCTTCTAGGGTACTGTATTGATTGCAAGGAATGGATCTGTCATATGCTGGCCAAAGACTTTTCTCCAATGTTATCACCAAGTCAATATGACAGAAACAGTTTCCTTTTACTGTGAGTAAAGTATTAGATATAAAGGATTAGCCATAAAGGAAAAGCACTCTGTCCTTTGTAAGGAACTCAGGACTCTGTGGGGTACAGTGTAGGATGGAAAAGGTGGCAAGTGGAAGATAGGTCACATTTCCTAGTCTTTTTCCCTTCTTAGTCTTACTTCAATTCTACTGCAGATCCTGACAAAGAATTTATGTAACTAGAAATCTTATCTGTAAATAAGGATTAATAGAGAATGTTAACTGTTTATTATGCTTTTCTTTTCTTTCTAGCTACAACCTATTTCTTGAGTTCAACTTCTGAAGTTGGATGTGGATATGTGCTCCAGTTTTAGACAATACAATGATAGTAAGTACTGTATAATTTCTGGGTCCTGGCTTTAAAGGCATACCTGTATCTCCTTCATTCTTTTCCCCATTCACTCACTGAATGCAACTGACAATGAGACTCTCAAGGACAGTAGTATCACAGAAGCTTGTCCTTGAGGCCATGTGTGCAGGAGAGCCACCATTAACCTGGAGAACCTACTTGTATTCTTCAAGAGCAAGAAATAAATATCTGCTAACTTTGTCTTCATCTGTCAGTTTGTCACACTGTGGTGACTTGTGTGTTGCTGTCATGCTAGAAGCTATCACCAGTATTTTAAATACCAGCAGGGTCACCCATAGTGGACAGGTTTCAGTTGAGCTTCCAGATTAAGACAGACTAAGAAGAAGAAGAGTTAAACTACTTCTAAATGTTTATCCACTGAAAATCTTATAAAGAGCAGTGGAATACTGTCAGATAGTACTAGAACATAAAATATTGAAATATCATGAGCAGGACCATCATGTTGTCAGATGTAGTACTAGAAGATGAGCTCCTCCGATTGGAAGGCACTCAAAGTATGATTAGGAAGAGCTGCATTCAAAAAGTAGAGTTAACCCTGATTGCATGAATGCAGTAAAGCTTTGGGGACCTTCATTTGTTGATGGGACACATCTAAAATGAGGAGAAGCAGCTGTAAACATCCATTAATAATAGAAATATGGAATGGATGAAGCATGAATCTAGGAAAATTGCAAGAAGTCAAAAATGAAATGGAGCACATAAAGTTGATATCCTAGGCATTAGTGAGCTGAAGTGGTATTGGCCATTTTATATCAGATAATCATATGATTTACTATGCCAGAAATGACAGGTTGAAAAGGAATGGGGTCACATTCATCATCAAAAAGAACATTAAAGATATATCTTGAAGTATAATGCTGTCTCTGATAGAATAAAACCTATAAGTGTATTTTGCACAAACCACTAAATCCAGTGATGACGAAATTGAAGAATTATATCAATTTACTCAGTTTGAAATTGATCAAACATGCAATCAAGATGCATTGATAATTATTAGTGATTGAAATGCAACCGTTAGACACAAGGAGGAAGGATTAGTAGTTGAAAAACATGAGCCTGATGATAGAAATGATGCTGGAAATTGCTTGACAGAATTCTGCATACCAATGACTTCTTCATTGCAAATACCTTTTTAAAATAACATAAAAGGCAATTATAAACACGGGCCTCACCAGATGGAATACACAAGAATCAAATTGACTACCTCTGTAAGAAGAAATGTTGGAAAAGCTCAAGCTCACCAAAATAAGGCCAAGGGCTGACTGTGGAACAGACCATCAATTGCTGACATGCAAGTTCAGGCGGAAGTTAAAGAAAAATAAAAAAAGTCCATGAGAGTCAAAATATGAACTTTAATACATCCCATCTAAATGTAGAGATCATCTCAAGAACAGATTTGATGTATTAGACACTAATTACCAAATACCAGAAGAGTTAAAGATGACATCAAGAATAACATATAAGAAGAAATCAGTGTGATAAAGAAAACAAGAAAGAAGGACAGACCAAAATGAATGTCAACGAACACTCTGAAACTTACTCTTTGCATAGAGATACCAAAACAAAGGAAGAAATGAGGAGGCAAAAAAATATGAATAGAAAACTTCAAAGGGCAGTTTAAAAAGTCAAGTATTATATAAAAAGGTGCAAAGACCTGAAGTTAGAAAGACAAAAGGGAAGAACATACTCAACATTTTTCAAGCTGAAAGAACTGAAGAAAAAATTCAAACTTTGACTTGCAATATTGGAAGATTTTATGGGCAAAATATTGAATGATGCAGAAAGCATCAAAAGAAGATAGAAGGAATACACAGATTCACTGCACCAAAAAGAAATGGTTGATGTTCAACTACTTCAACAGAACAATGGTACTCAAGGATGAAGACTAAGGTGCACTGAAAGTGTTAGTAAAGTACAAGGCTCCAGGAATTGATGGAATACAAATTGAACTATTTCAACAAACTGCTGCAGCACTGGAGGCACTCATTCATCTATGTCAAGAAATTTGGAAGACAGCTACCTGACCAACTGAGTGAAAAGTTCCATATTTATGCCCATTGCAAAGAGAGATGACCTAATGAAATGTGGAAATAATCAGACAATATCATTAATATCACATGTAAGTAAAATTTTGCTAAAGATAGTTCAAAAATGGCTGCAGTAGTATATTGACAGAGAACTTCCAGAGGTTCAAGCTGTATTCAGACAAGGATATGGAATGAAGTGTGTCATTGCTGATGTCAGATGGAACTTGGCTGAAAGCAGAAAGTACCAAAAAGGTGTTTACCTGTGCTTTATTGCCTATACAAAAACTTTTGACTATGTAGATCATGACAGTCATGATCATAACATTGTGAAGGATGGATATTCCAGAACACTTAATTGTGCTCAGGAAGAACTTGTACATAGAACAAGAGGCAGTCTTTCAAACAGAACAAGGGAACACTGAATAATTTAAAATCAGGAAAGGTGTGTGCCGTGGTTGTATTCTTTTACCATACTTACTGAATCTGTATGCTGAGCAAATAATCCGAGAAGCTGCATAATATGAAGAACATGGCATCAGGACTGGAGGAAGACTCATTAACAGCCTGTGATATGCAGACGACATATGTTGTCTTGTTGAAAGTGAAGAGGACTTAAAATACATACTAATGAAGATTAAAGACCACAGACTTCGGTATGTGTTGCAATTCAATGTAAAGAAAACTAAAATCCTCACCCCTGGAGCAATTAATAGCATAGTGATAAATGAAGCAAATATTTAAGTTGTCAACGTCTTCATTTTGCTTGGATCCACTATCAATGCTCATGCAAGCTGCTGTCAAGAAATCAAACGATGTTAGTGAGAACTAAGGTGCGCCTAACCCAAGCCATGGTATTTTCAATAGCCTCATATACACGTGAAAGTTGGATAGTGAATAAAGAAGACAGTAGAAGAATTGATGCATTTGAGTTGTGGTGTTGGAGAAGAATATTAAAAGTACCATGGACTGCCAAAAGAACAAACAAATCTGAGTTGGAAAAAGTACAGTCAGAATGTTCAATAGAATCTAGGAAAACAATACTTCATTTCTTAGACTTCGGATATATTATCAGGATGGACTAGTCCCTGGAGAAGGACATCTTCTGGAGGGTAAACAAAAAAAAAAGGAAGACACCTCCAACAAGATGGACTGGCAAAGTCACAGCAGTCATGGGCTCAAGCATATCAATGATTGTGAGGATGGTTCAGGACTAATCAGAATTTTGTTCTCTTGTGCATAGGGTTGCTATAAGTTGGTATTGATGGCACCTAATAACAACTACAAATATGTTTGTTTTTACACAGTTTTCTTACTGGGTTTTAACTTACTTTTGTGGAACTGTAGGATTAGCACTGGACCATAAATTCAGTTGAATTGCAAGGTTGGTGGTTCAAACTTACTAGTTGCTCAATCTACTCTTCGAAATCCCTATACATGGTTGCTATGAGTCAGAACCAATTTGATGGCAACAACAACAACTTACCCTACCTCATTCAATATGCTCACTAGATTTATCTCATTCCCTAAAAATTTAACACATCTTTTGCATTTAAAATGAAAATATATTTTGAACGGCATGCAAAAGCACTGGCCTATCAGTATAAGAGATCTTTTCAAGACTCTAGAACTTAGGAATTGTTGTTGTTGTTAAGTGCCGTCGAGTCGGTTCCGACCCATAGCTACCCTGTACAGGGTTTCCGAGGGTGTAAATCTTTACAG
>NW_006408689.1:6082269-6085557 GCF_000296735.1 Chrysochloris asiatica
AGTAGAAAGCCTCATCTTTCTCCCGCGGAGCAGCTGGTAGTTTCGAACCGCTGACCTTAAGGTTCACAGCCCGACTCGTAACCACTACGCTACCAGAGCTCCTTAGGAATAGTGGTGGTTATGTGCGGTGCAGCTGGTTCTGACTTATAGTGACCCTGTATAGGGTTTGCGAGATACAAATCTTTATGGGACAGAAAGTGTCAACTTTCTCCTGGTAGTTTCGAACTGCTCACCATGCTATTAGCAGACTAACTCGTAACCACTACGCTACCAGAGCTCCTAGAGTTCAGGGACGGGGAAGGTTTTCTCTGCCAAAATTTGTAGCATAATTCACAGGCCATATGAAATTATCAACTTAAAAAATTAGCCTGTTATATTTGGTCAAACATTTAATTAACTCACCCCTAATGTGATGGCTGGAGTCCTGGTGCGGCGCTGTGGGTTAATGCACCAGACTGCAAAGCCGTTTGAACTGCAAGGTCGGTGGTTCAAGCTCACCAGCTGATCCTCAGAAAGCCTCTTCAGGGTCGCTATGGGTCAAAACTGACTCGACGGCACTTAACAACAACAACATATGGACTTAGGGCCGGGATGTTCCCCACCCCTGCTAGATCTGCGATTCACAGCACTTTGTTATTTTTAAGTGCTGTTGAGTCAGTTCTAGCTCATAGCAAACCTGTATAGGGTTTACAAGGAACGACTGGTGGTTTGAACCATTGAACTTGTGGTTAGTAGTATAGTGCTTATTTTATAGCACCATAGTAGGATTCCTCACAGTACTTATGATGGACTATTTATTCTGCCTAATATCTATGCTCATTTTAACAGCTCAGATTTCACTCTAAATTTGCTAATTTGGTTTCTGAACTTGTTTATGTTTATGGCAAACTAATCCTAAAAGGAAAGACAACTGAGAATAGTAGTGTATATTCCCTTTTATAGATATGAACACCTAAACTGAAACTAGAGTCTATGTTAGGCCCTAATTATTGTTAATTACATAATTACCATATATGTATTTGTATTTGATTTTGTGAATTTTAAGGGGTTGAAAAAGAAAGGGATAAGAGAGTTGCAAAACTCAAATCAAGATCTCCTTTACACAATTGTAGAAACTTCTTGCCATAATATGTCAAGGTAGCCTTAGACCATTTTGTTTAGGAAGCAGGCTAGGCTAATGAATGTGTAACTAATGATAACTAAATTTGCAGATTCTTTTGTAGCATAAATGTTTTCTTTAATACTCGGAACAATCCTGGGGCACAGTGGGGAGAGTATTTTTACTCTGACTGGTTTTGCATCTAAGGAAACTAAGGTGCAAAATAATGAAGTGATATTCCTAAGGAGCTAGGACTGTATCACAGGTGGCCTATGTTGGATCCTTTGTTTCTGAATTACACAATAGAGTGATTCTTGGTCTCAAAGTCTATCATTCACATTTATGTCCTCTGGCATCATTTTCTTTAAAATGGGGATTCAGTTGGTTTCCAAGGGTTCTTCAATTTATGCATTATTTTGACTACATTAGACTCTCTGCTTTCATATAAAAAAAGTGTCTATCTAGGTTTTCACGTTGTTAAAGATCTAAGGCTTTCTCTTCTGTTAATTTTCTTCACAATGTGGAAAATGATTCTTTTATTTACAGAAGATTCCTCTGCTCTTTTTCTTTAACTGGCATTGATTCCATGCCCTTAAATATATTATGTTTGAAGCTGTGATTTCTTTTTTTTTTTCTGGAATCAAGCCAGGAATGAAGTTAATCTCAGCCCATTACACTACTAATGCTTATCTTCACCTCAGGATGTTTTCCAAAGTACTTAGAAGTCATTATCCCTTATAGGACCTAGCACTTCACTGAAGTTTCCATGTTGTTTAAAAGTAATGTGACTGTATGATTTATTATCTTATGGTTAGTGGAAAAGGAGGATCTATTAATAATTATGCCAGAACAACTGGAATTAACTGAGAATATCCCAATCAAATGGGCATGCAGGCTCACCCTAGTTAAAAGGCATTTCTGTGAGGGATAACTTCTCAATGTTACAATATAATGTTGTTTCCCTTTCTTGTTATTTTGCACTTTAGATCTCAATTATTGTTTTTCACCACTCTTGTCACAATATATAAGAACACATTACTTATATACTTTTAAAAATATCCGTATCCTTCTCTAGAATCTTTGATCCATAAGGCATGATCTAGCACCTAAAAGCATTTAGCTTGGAATTTTTGCTCAATAAATGTTTGTTAGATGAAGGAATAAATAAACAAATACAACTACTCGCTTAAAAACACTTGATGGATTACCCAAGAATATTTGAAAATAGTCAGAAAAGAAAACAAGAGATTGTGCTACTTTAGTGGAATTCACATACTCTAAACACATCTTTCTATTTTTGGTGTCTGGAGTAAACATTGCTATTTTCCTCACTATAATGACATAGATATTATATGGAGAAATATTCAAGTTGTAATGGAATATCAAAACACACTAACAGTGGACATTAAAGTTGTAATGAAGTGTTTCCCTTTATGGTTAAACACTTGGCTGCCACTAGAAAGGTTGGCAGTTTGAATCCCCCTAGCAGCTCTTAGGGAGAAAGACCTTGTGATCTGCTCCTGCAAAGATTATAGTCTAGGAAACTCTATAGGGAAGTTCTACTCTGTCTCATGGAGTCGCTGTGAGTTAGAATCGACTCAATGACCCCCACAACAACAATGTAAGGAGTGTTGCAAATAAAGTGGGGCCAAAGACTGGTTTCTGGCTGCTCCTTGAGGCCCAATTAGTACAACAGCTTCAGGAATTGTTCACACCTGCATATGATCAGCAACTAAATTCCACCAAAATGGCTAAATTGGTAAGGTTTCAGAAAACTGTCTTTTGAGAAACTCAAAAGACATTGATTAAAGAACAAGAACTCCAACTTCAAAATTTGCAGAGAAAATTGTATTGAGCATAGCAGAATACTCATATCAGTTGATCAGCACACTGTCTCCTAAGGAGGAATGTAAACTAGTGCCAGCTAGATAGGTAAATGAGCTAAATGCCATTGGAATCAAACTTTGAAAGTCTGGTGTCCTCATTTACTCTATGTAAATGATGCCAGACACTTGAAGATGCACTTAACAAAAATACACCTTACGCTTTCTCCTATAGAGAGCTTATACACAGATGTTTATAATTTTAACAAGGAATTTTTGTACTTTTAAAGGAGCTCTGGTAGCGTAGTGGTTACGAATCGGGCTGCGAACCTTAAGGTCAGCGGTTCGAAACTACCAGCCGCTCCG
>NW_006408689.1:6087242-6088935 GCF_000296735.1 Chrysochloris asiatica
TAAAGCAAATGGAAGAAATGAGGTGGTCCAAGAGCTGAACAGACAATTTCAAAGGTCAGCTTAAGAAGACAAAGTCAAATATTGCAATAGAATGTGCAAAGATCTGGAGTCAGAAAACCAAAAAGGAACAACACTCTCAGCATTTCTCAAGCTGGGGGAAATGAAGAAAAAATTCAAGCCTTGATTTCATTATTGAAGGATTCTCTGGGCAAAATATTGAATGACTCAGAAAGCATAAAAAGAAGATGGAAGGAATACACAGAGTCACTGTACCTAAAGAGAACTGTTGATGCTCAACCATTTCTAGGGGTAGCATATGATCAAGAGCCAACGATACTGAAGGAAGAAATCCAAGGTGCATTGAAAGAATTGGCAAAGAACAAGGCTCCAGGAATTGATTAAATAAAAATTGAAATCATTCAAGAAAGTGAGGTGGCACTGGAGGTACTCACCCATCTATGCCAAGAAATTTGGAAGACAACTATCTGGTCAACTGATTGGAAGAGTTCTGTATTTGTATCTATTCCAAAGAGAGGTGACCCAATGGAATGTGGGAATCATCGGACAATATCTTTGATATCCCATGCCAGTAAAGTTTTACAAAAGGTAATACAGAAACCACTGCAAGCATACATTGACAGAGAACTTCCAGAGGCTCAAGCTAGATTCAGAAGAGGATGTGGAACCAAGGTTATCATTGCTGATGTGTGATGGCTGAAAGCAGAGAATACCAGAAGATGTTTACCTGTGCTTTATTGACTATGTAAAGGCTTTCCAATTGTGTGAATCATGACAAACTATGGACAACATTGCAAAGTATGAGTATTCCTGAGCACTTAATTGTGCTCATGAGGAATCTGTACATGGATGAAGAGGCAGTTGTTTGAACAGAACATGGAAACACAGAATGGTTTAAAAATAAGAAAGGTGTATGGCAGGGTTGTATTCTTTCACCATACTTATTCAACCTGTATGCTGAGTAAATAATGAAATAGTTCCAAATCTTTGATTTTATTATAGTACCTGGTTTTATCTTCTCAAGTTGATCTTTGAAATTTTCTGTCCAGCTTTGGGACCTCCTCATTTCTTCCATTTACTTTAGCATCTCTATGCTGGAGAGCAAGTTTCAGTGTCTCTTCTGACATCTATTTTTACCTTTTCCTTCTTGTCTTCTCAATGACTGTTTGCTTTCTTCATGTATGATATTTTGATGTCATCCCACAACTCTTCTGGTCTTCAGTCTTTAGTGTTCGGTGTATCAAGTTTGTTCTTCAGATGATCTCTAAATTCAGGTGGGATAAATTCAAGGTCTTATTTTGGCTTTTGTGGACTTGTTTTCATTTTCTTCAGCTTTAGTTTGAATTTGCATATGGGTAATTGATGGTCTGTTCCACAGTCTGCCCCTGGCCTTGTTTTCACTAATGGAGGTTTTCCATATATTTTCACTGATGTAGTCTATTTGATTTCTCTGTATTCCATGTGGTAAGGTCCATATGTATAGGCTCTAAAGAATTTTTAAATCATTGAATCAGGACCACCAAGCTTATTTAGGATAATTTGCTCACTATATAGAAGAACTGAAAAGGTCCAAGAGCTGAACAGAAAATTTCAAAGATCAGCTCGAGAAGATAAAACCAGGTACTATATTAAAATATGCAATGATTTGGAACTAGAAAACCAAAAGGGAAGAACA
>NW_006408689.1:6090576-6092035 GCF_000296735.1 Chrysochloris asiatica
GTTCTGCTGTGCATGGGGTCGCTATGAGTCGGTTCCGCCTCGATGGCACCTGTCAACAACAACATAGCTAGATTAGTGTTTGAATAACTGAGTATTGTAGTCTAGCCAGAAAAAGCCTTGTGGCACAGTGCTTAACGTGAACAGTTGCTAACTGAAAAGTTAGCGAATCAAACCCATGAGCAACTCCACAGAAGAAAGAGGTCACCATCTGCTTCTGAAAAGATTTCAACCTTGGAAACCTTATGGGCAGTTCTACTTAGTTCTGTAGGGTCCGTTTTAGTTGAAATCAACTTGATGTCAATATTGTTTTGTTTTTTGTAGTTATTGTTTGGTAGTCTAGACAAGTTGACACTCAAAAACCCATCCAAATGACCAATACGTAAAACTATTTCAGTTCAGAGTGAGTGCCCTTATCTATATTTCTGTAGGCATTTCTCTCACTTTAGCCTCTGAATTGGCTATTATCTTCATGCTCAGATCCAATATCATAATCATGGAATTCAAGGCTCATTGTTGCAGTCACTGTGTCAACCCATCTCATTGAGGCTCTACCCCTTTTTCATGGACCCTCTATTTTACCAACCATGGTGTCTATCTCCACAGACATTCTCCTCCTGGTAACATGTCCACACCTACATCCTCTGTACACCTTTTTCTACCTCTTCTTTCAGTTTCCTACTCCCATCTAATTCTGTTGTGTGTGTTTTTGTGTGTTTGTGTGTGTCTGTGTGTGAGTGTGTGTTTAATTTGGCATTCCAGAGGCATGTTGGCTTTGAGATCTTTGATAAAATAACACACAAAAATAATCCTTTAACTTTTCAACAGCGTGTTTTTCCATTAAGCTCTTATTTCTTCAGAAACTGCAGCCAAGCAATTCTGTATAAAGTGGGTTACAGAAAACAATCATGAAAAAAATCCAGAAAAAAAGAGGAAATTTATCTGTTTTAAAAATACAGCTTCTCCTGTTTTCCTTGTAACATAAAATCTTTTATCTTTGGCATTATAACCTGTTTTCATGTGAGAGAGTAGGCAAAGATTCTGGGGGATGATGAAGTCTTTTGAAGGGTTATGCGCACTTGTGTGGTTTCTTCAAGGGCTCAGATTGCTTGTGCTTTTTTATATTTTACCTCATGCAGGCCTGATAAGCAGATAGATGATCATGATAAATCAGTATAATGGAATAGTGACAAAAATCCAGGGATTTGGCATGAGTTGTGAAGAGTCTCTTATCTTTATTCTTTAATTTCTTAATTGATATATATATGTTGCTATTGCTGTTAAGTGCCATAGTGTCAGTTTAGACTCATAGAGACCCTGTATAGGGTTTCTGAGGAACTACTGGTGGGTTTGAACTGACAACTTGTGGTTCACAGTCCTGTGATTAACCTGCAACACCACACCAGGACTCTCTATCTATCTATCTATCTATCTATCTATCTATCTATCTATCTATCTATCT
>NW_006408689.1:6092200-6093537 GCF_000296735.1 Chrysochloris asiatica
TATCTATCTATCTATCTATCTATCTATCTATCTATCTATCTATCTATGTGTGTGTGGGAAGCCTGTTTTTAAGATTATATATAAACCAGGAGGACATTGAGTAGAGACTAAATTTCAGCCACATTTGAGACACCTAAAAAATACAATAATCATGTTAAGTAAATTTCATGTCCTTATTTGCTATGTCTATCCTGGTGTGGTACTTGGGGTAAGCACCATAAGGTTGGTTTGAAATGCAAGGTAAGAAATCTTATCTCAAGGTCAGCAGTTCGAAACTACCAGCTGTTCCACTTGAGAACAGGAGGCTTTCTGCTCCCGTAAAGATTCACAGCCTTGGAAACCCTGTACAGGGTTGCTATGAGTCAGAACCAACTCCACAGCACATAACAACAAAGCACATATTCACCACTTGTCTGTCAGTTTGTCGTACTATGGTGGCTTGTGTGTTGCTGTAAAGCTGGAAGCTCTGCTGCCATCAGTATTATATTTTTACTGTTTATATATAACGGAGAAAAGATTGAAGTTGTCATGGACTTCATTCTTCTTCAATCAACTATCAACACTTGTGGAAGCAGCAGTCAAGAAATAAGACAATGTATTGCATTAGGCAAATCTGCTGTACAAGACCTTTTTAAAGTGTTGAAGAGCAAAGATGTCAGCTTGAGGACTAAGGTGCACCTGACCTTTTCAATAACCTCACATGCATGCGAAAGCTGGACAGTGAATAAGGGAGACCTTAGAAGATATGACACTTTTGAGTTATGGTGTTGGAGGAGAATATTGAAAGTGTCATGGGCTGTCAAAAGCACCAATAGATCCGTTTTGGAAGAAGTGCAGCCAGAGTGCTCCTTGGAGGCCAAGATGGCCAAACTTTGTCTCTCATACTTCTGACATATTGTCAGGAGCAAGCAGTCGCTGGAGAAGGATATCATGTTTGGTAAGGTGGAGGGTCAGAAGAAAAGAGGAAGACCCCTGAAGAGATGGATTGGCCAAGTGGCAGCATCGATGGACTCAAGTGTGGCAACAATACTGAGGTTGGCCCAGGATCAGGCAGTGTTTTGTTCTGCTGTGCATAAGGTTGCTATGGGTCGGTACCGACTCGATGGCACCTAACAACAACAACAACATATAACACCTCAGGAGTCCTGGCATTGCACTCTGGGTTAATGCGTCAGACTGCAAAGCTGTTTGAACTGCAAGATTGGCTGTCCAAGCTCACTAACTGCTCCTCGGAAAGCCTATACAGGGTGGCAATGGGTAGAAATCGACCCGACAGCACTCAACAGCAATATATAACACTCTATATATTACATATTTAATTTAGATAGTAAATATGA
>NW_006408689.1:6094114-6109438 GCF_000296735.1 Chrysochloris asiatica
GTCATCGAAACTCATTGCAGCATGGCAATGGCTCTGTCTTAGGTTGCCGAGGTTCCACATGATCCTTACCCATCTCTGGCCACACGTCCAGCATAAACAGCCACCATCCGAAGAAGGCAGGGAGAGAGGAGACCGGGTGGGGACCCCACACCCAAGACGTTGCCGGACCACCACCTGCTCTAAGTTGACCGAGCAGGATCACTATGCTGAGGTTCAATCAAGTTCTTAGGGGATCTTAATCTCTAGCAGAGGTAGCAAACTAGAAGCCACTCAGTGCTCAGCTTGAGAATTACTTATATCAGAAATTTGAGCATGTAGCTGATGAATATCCACAGACAGGTGGCTATTATTCCACAACCTCCTAAATGCTGTTGAATTAAGTTCCAATCAAGTTCTGGGTTGCTGAAAGATATCAAAAATCTACTTATATAGTGAATAACCTTAGCTGGGAGTGTAAACTGGATACATGGAATCTTATTTCCCTTAAGCGATCTTCCTTTTTCTAAAGCATTTAGTCTGTTTTGTAAACCTTTGTCTATTTACTCTTGGATCATATGAGCAAGACTAATATCCCTGGACAGTTGATTTACATGGTGGGCAGGGCAAAAAAGGTAACAATTCCTATTATTGTAGTGATTCTTGACATGAGAGTAAAGACACATGGCACGTTTAAGGGCCAGGCACCACAATGATTTGCCGAGCTTCTGAAAACATTAACAGACAATAAAGCATACAATGGTTGATGAACAATTGCAAAATCAGTAACATCTGTTAACTCCCCATTCCCCACGCTCGACAAGCAAAGCAGCAGAAAGTTTCTGGAGTTTAACAAGTACTCTAATAGTTAAACAGTTCTTAAAGTATTCTCTGCTTGCAATGTTGTTTTGAACCTCAAGGTTGGCATTCAAGCTCATCAATTGCTCCTCGGAAAACCTTTTACAGGGTCACTTGGGTCAGAAACGACTCGATTGCACGTAACAACAACAAATGGTATTATATATTGTTATTGTTGTTGTTCAATACCATCAGGTCAGTTCTGACTCATAGCGACCCACTATAGGGCTTCTGAGGAGCAGTTGGTAAATTTGAACTGCTACCTTGTGGTTCACACTGAACTTGAAGTTGAGTTATTTTCCTATAGTGCCATATATAGCTATAGTAATTAAAAAATTAAAGAGGAAAGGCTTCTGGTGTTCTATATAACTAGCATTGGACTTTGAACCACAAGGTCAGCAGTTCAAACCCACCACCTTCTCCTTTAAACTGTGGCTATTGTCTGATACCAAAATGCTTTGCTCTAGTATCCATTCTTTGCTAACTTTTTTGGTTGTTTTATTCATTTTATTTTTTGATATAGTTTTTAATACACGATAAGATACTCTACTAAATATTTAAGTGTTGTGGCTGCACTTTGCCAAGTCAGTTCCTTCTCACAGAACACTGTATAGGGTTTCCAAGGCTGTACATCTTTATGGGAGCAGAAAGACAATCTTCCTCTTGAGGAACAACTGGTAGATTCGAACTGCTGACCTTGCGGTTAGCAGCCCAACACATAACCCACTACACTATCAATATTCCTTTAATATTGAAGTTATTTTCCTTTAATAGAAACACCGTGTTACTGAGATTGCAAACAAGAAAATATTGCTGTTTAACTTGGGCACTACTGATGTAACCTAGTCCTATCAATAGAGTATTTATTTCCTCTGGTCTCACTGTTAAAGTCCTTAATTGTGTGCAAGTGTAAATTCAAACTCAAATCTACCTCCTCATCCTCCCTTGTTTCTTCTGCTTGCAGAAGAAATAGACTCAGTTCTTTATTCTTTTACTTACCATTGTTTTCTGGTAGCAAATGCTTCTTTGGCACAGAGGACACAGTAGACTCAGTAGGGAAAAGAGAGAAGACAGGAATATGTTCAGGCTGTGTGTATGTTCCTTGGAGTGTCATATTGTTCCCTCATTGTTTTTTCTTTTGTCTACAGATTGTCAAAATGTACTCTTTGCTGTTATTTTCTTTTCAGAAAGATCTCCTCTTCTCTTTGGTTAGAATTAATTGTTGCCTTCTTTCTTTTCCTATAACATAGGATGAAGAAGAGAATGGATACTATCATTTTTCAGGACTGATTTAAAATATGGCTCTGCCATTTATTAGCTATGTGTTCTTGGACTTCTCTAAAACTCAATTTTGTTTTCCATAAAATGGGTATAGTAACAATTCTTTATGGGACTGTGTAATAAGTACATGAAATAGAAACAAAGTGCCTGTGACAATATTTGGCACATAGTGCTACAAGTATCTAACCAATGCAAATTTCCCCCATAAATACTGTATTGGCAGGGGCGGGGCTTTCTACTCCCTGCAACAAATACTCAAAGGAGTATTTTGGAACACCATTACATTTATATTAAATTGATCACTTATTGTAATTATTAGAAAAGAGTGGGACTAATTATTCCTTAGCTCTATAAACTGTACTTTTTTTAAGTCAGAATAATAAAGTCAAGCACTTATATAACTCAATTGACAATAACATTTGAATTATACACAGCAATCAAGGTATTTTATTCATCAATACATAATTCATTAGACTTTTGTTGTTTTTACCTACACAGTTAAATTCAATAATAACACAAAAATTTATGTCCAAGTAACCTATTCCTTCACAAACATTTATTAGGCATAAATAGCCTGTGGTTATTCCTCTGTTTTATTTAATTTTGCACTATGGGTAGTCCTTTATACATCCTCTTATTCACTGGGCTATAAGTTCCTGGTGGTTGTGACATGGTTGTCTCAGGATACTCCAAAGTACTAAACACAGTGAACTATGTGCAGTGATTAGTTCATTGCTCTGGTGTTCCTGTAAAAGAAAAGCTTTAAAGTAAGCTGATAGTAGCCCAAGGCCAATGATGTTGGTATGAAAGTGACTCTTCTCATCAGGGAATAATAAATTTGCTTGAACATTACTTTAAATGTATTCCTCTGGTTTATGTCATTTTTATTCACTTCTAAGAGTAAGGTGGAGGGTCAGAGAAAAAGAGGAAGACCCCCAACGAGATGGATTGGCCAAGTGGCAGCATCGATGGACTCAAGCGTGGCAACAATAGTGAGGTTGGCCCAGGATCGGGCAGTGTTTCATTCTGCTGTGCATAAGGTCGCTATGGATCAGTACTGACTCAATGGCATCTAACAACAACAACAAAGAGTGAACTCTGTAGTTTCATTTTCAATCCCCTGCTGTCCAGTGGATTCTGACTCCTAGATCCACTCTTGTTGTTAAGTAACTTGATAGCACTTAATAACAACAAGAAGAGTGGGTTGAGAGTGAATCTATAGAATTCAGAATCAGTTCTCCCAGCTCTCTACCATATTTCCCATGCTCCCTTAACCTTTCTAGGCGTAAGTGTCTCCATTATATGCAATCCTCTTCTCATTTTAGAGATGATTTCTAAGATGGTTTATTTCTAATTTTATGAAAAGTATGAGGATTCATCCTGGGGATTTGATCAATGTGGCAAAGCTTTGTCTGACTCAGAACCCTTTAATGAAACTCTGAAGGTATCACATCAGACACTTCTGTGGCGAGCAACAAATGAATGCTGTGATTTCTACAGACCTCCAAGAGTTGTAGAGACTTTCTCTTTATTATGCAAGCCAGAGTGTTGGACACTGTGCCTTTTAATTTCTACCCATGGTTGTTGACAAAGCCACCCTGCTTGTTTCTGGCATCATTTAATAGCTCAGATTGAGAATCTTCTCTATGATGGACTCAGAGAGAAGTTGTTGAGATGTTAAGCTTGTTCTGTGTGGGAAGGACAAAAGTAATTAACAGCCTTTCATCATAACCACACTGGTTTGAAGTTTTCTAACATATTAATGACACTCTGACTTGTGAGTAAAAATGCAAAGAGTCTTAATAAGAACCAATTCTGCTGGGTTGCTTAGTCCACTCTACAGGAGAATGAATACAGTCAGAATGCACCAAAGTTTTTGGCACAAGGTAGCCCCATTATTTTGGCATACAATAGTCTCATATGCATGTGAAAGTTGAACAATGAAGAAGGAATACCATAAAGAATTGATGCATTTGAGCTATGGTGTTGAAGAAGAATATAAAAAAATGCCATGGACTGCCAGAAGAACCAACAAAACTGTGTTGGAAGAAGTACAACCAGAATACTTCATAGAAGCCAAGATGGCCAGACTTCATCTTGCATACTTCAAACATGTTGTCAGGAGGGACCAGTCCCTGGAGAAAGGACATCATACTTGGTAAAATGTAGGGTCAGTAAAAAAGTGGGAGACCCCCCAATGAGATGGATTGGTACAGTGGCAACAGCAATAGGCTCAGGCATTCCAATGATTGTGAGGTTGGCAGAGGACTGGACAGTAGATTGCTCTGTTACACACAATTTTGCTATGAGTAAGAACCAACTTTACAACACCTACCAACAACAGGCCCATTATTATATTCTTTTGTAGTTGTTGAAACAAAGAACATGCACTCTTAACATGGTTCTCCTTGCCTAAAAGCTTACATACTTTAAAGTCTTCATAAGGCATCTCTTTATTTAAACTGCCATCCCTATTAAAGTCACTTCTCTGCATAACCTTTCTCAGTATAAACGCTGCTGATGGTTTGTTTTATTTTTTCCTTTAAAAAGTCTACATCTTCACTTTGATAGTGAACAGGTTTTAAACTACATGAATAAAAATATTGCTTGGGTTCTAGTTTGAAAATAAGATGCATAATAAATAAGACAGTAGAGTAAAAGGATATAGAGATAGTAGTGGAGAAAGGCGAAATCTGTATATAAACAGTATTGTTAGAAATGCAGAAGGAGAGCACTTTGTACCCACAATTATTCAGATTTCTTTAGTCTCCTTTTAAACCAAGATTTGTTTACTAGAGGCATTACGATTTAGTTAGACAAATTAGACTAAACTTTTTTATCTCCGGTGGTTTGCACATGCCCTGATTGAACTAGTATTTCTTCCAAAGATTGCCTAGGAAGATAAATGAACAGGAGGAGCAATTAGGGTAAGGAAAAACTAAAGATTGGCTGACATGATTTAAGTTTACCGCTAAGGCAGTTTGTCATTTTGTCTCTATAATCTCTATCAGAATTGACTAAAACAGTAAACATAAATCATTATACTAATTTATTTCACTACACTATGGCCTGGGAAAAGAAGATTCCATTTTTTTCTGAGATACTTTAGGGATTCAGGCAGTCACTTTGGAGTTATTTTCATTTATATATTGGGGGGAAAAAAACGAGAATCAAAAATGAGTAGCTAGAGATCCTTGAAACAATATTTTTTGGTGGTAAGCCAAGTTATTTTTATTACACTATGCTAAAATAACTATGGGTTGTGCATTAAAAGCAGCTCAACATTGACTGTATTAAAAAACAAATAAACTTAATTCCTTAGGTTGTTGTTGTTGCTGTTAAGTGCGTACTGCTTAAAGTGATTTTTCATATAATAGTTAATAAGGCTTTAAGTTTCTTCTCAGAAGACACCTTTGTAATCACAGAATCAGGATGCCAGAAACAATCTGGTAGTTCTTTATGGAACACTGACATCCTTGAAAATTAGAACTGCACTTGTTGATGTTATGCATAAACCTGTATAGGGTTTCTGAGGAGCAGCTGGTGGGTTTGAACCACGAACCTTGTGGTTTACAGTCCAATGCTTATCCTACAGTACATCACCAGGAGGTCAAGGATGCACTCTGAATACAGAATGAAGCACTGGTGAGTCACCAAAATGGAACACCATCAAAAGGCCCTTGGACATATGGCTCAATTGGCTATTTAAAAAAATAAAAATAAAAAGAAGCTTAACCTATGGACATAAAGTGTTATTTTTTGGTTTAGTTTTCTGTTTTAGGTTAAAAAAATTTTTAATATTCAAAATATAATTTTGAATAGATAAAAATTACTTTTAAATATTCAAAATATAATTTCTGATACTTTTCTGGTAGCTTATTTCCAAGAGGGCTTCAAAAATTTCATGAAAGAATAGAATGATGAGAAAATGGTTTGTTTTCACGAACCTTTTTTTTTTTGGCTTTAACAACCAGAAATTTATTCTCTAGCAGTCCAGATTCAGGGTGGACTTCTTGGGCAGGTGTCTTGGGGAAGGCTTTCACTTTGTCAGCTTTGAGGACAGATCCTTGTCTCCTTTCAACATCTGTGGGTCCAGTATTCCAGAGCAATCTCTACACAGTTTGGCATCAATCTTCCACTGAATCTAGGAGCTTCATAGTACAGGGCCCTGAGGTCCAAAGGACACACCCACTCCCAACTCTTCTTTCTTGGTGATGGCAGATCACTTTTCATGAACTTTTATAATCTTCCTCATATGTATTTATATATATTTGTGTGTGTGTGTGTTTCCAGCTAAAATAAACATGAAATTAAGATAATTATTTATTGTGATCTGCCATGGAATCAACTCTGCCTCATGGTGATCTTGTGTACAACAGAATGAAGTATTGCCTGGTCTTGCATCAATCCTTACAATCACCAGATATTTGAGTCCCTCGCTGTAGCTATTAGCCAAGCCACGTCACAGAGGGTGTCCCATGTTATCACTGGTCCTTTACATGTCCAAACATGATGTTCTCCTCTAGGGACTGATTCCTCATAATGATGTGTCCAAAGCAAGAGAGTCAGACAATATTCTTTTTTTTATCGATAGGGTTTTCATTGGTTGACTTTCAGAAGTAGATAACTAGGTGTTTCTTCCTAGTTTGTCTCAGTGTGTAGAACACAAACAAGCCCAAACTTACTGAAACCTGTCCACTATTGGTCATCCTGCTGAAATATTTGAAATACCAGTGACATATCTTCTAGTATTACAATTAAAGCCACTAAATATGACAAATTGACAAATGGATAACGAAGCTTAGAACATGGTTATCATAATTTTCTTTAGAGTTTCAAGGAATTTCAAAACTATAAACAATACATATAAAGTTATGATACAAAATGTTTATTGAGGATCCTTCCTTTGAAGCTCATTATATGGTGAAAGAGTTTTTTTTTTTTTTTTTAGTGTTTTATTGTGAATTATATGATAGTTTACATGGGAGAACATTAGTTTTACATTCATTCTATCGTACATCCTATCATTGTCATGGTTACAATCCCCTCCTTGCATCATCAGCCAACTAAAGGGTATTTCCTGCAAGCCTGCCCTCTATACTAGTCCCCCACCCCAACCCCGCAGTCTTCAGTACACAGTTGCTCTCCCTCTCTGGATCTATCTAAAGTCCCCAGCTGCTCCATCTGAGTTGTTTTTTTTAAGATTTAATTATGAATTTACTTACAGTCGTTTTACAAATATGAGTTTTATGCTGACTACATTATTAAAATTCCAAAGTGATGAGACTACTATAGTAAGCAGAAATTTAATCAAATTTAGAAGAACAATTCTAAACATTCTTTATGTAATTTATCTGATGCAGAAAAAATCCCAAGAAGAAAGATTTTCTACTTTCAAAATTATTACAGTGAGAAATCAAAATAAATTCCTTTAAGAATATATAAACCTATGGGTAAACAACTCTCCTAGTCTTCCCAAGACTGTGTCTAGTGTATGTGGCTAAAATGAATTTAAACTCCCATGTTGTAACCTACGCCACTAAAATTGGGCTGATGTATGTACCATAATTTCTACTACTCAAGGAAAGTACCGGTAAGAGCTTATCAAGAAAGCTGATGGCCTCTTTCTAAAATGTTCTTTCCTTTATTCCTTGAGATATTTATTCTAAAAAAGTATTTTATCCTCTAACATCTTTTAATACCTATCACGACAGCTTCCCAATCAACTTTTTTTTCCCAAAACTTTTTATTGTGAATTGAATGATAGTTTACATGGAAGAACATCAGCTTTACATTCATCCTATCGTATTTCATTTCATTGCAATGATTACAATACCCTCCCTGCACCATCATTCAATAGCATTTGCTTCCATTCCCTCTGATTTTTTTTTGGCTGTACACTGAAGCACTCAGGAATAGATAACCATTCAAAAAACCAAAGGGTTGTTTGCCTGCCTCCCAGCTGCCAGCACACAGCCCCTCTCCCTCCTTGAATCTAGAGTCCCAGACACTCCATCTCTCCACGTCATGGTCTCTGCCTCCAGCTGCTCTGGCATCGCTGCTTCTCTGGATAGGATCCTACACTCTGCTCTTCTCCCTTGATGGTCTTAGGGTCCTCTGCTCCTGGACTGCTAGATCAACCACTCTCTTCCTTTTGTTACAGAACGTCTACTTTTACATTTGCAACATTCACAATCAGTCCTGATAGCAATTATTCACTATTGAGCCACAAGTCTTATCCCCATCACCTTTCATATGGTGAATGAGTTTTAAAACTTTAAAGCTGTTGTTCCAAGGATAATTAAATACAGGGTAGAAAATAAGATAAAAAATGTCCTTGGGCAAGATATTAACTGGCTGCTGTAGGTAGGGGTCAAGGTTACATTTGACTGCATTTATTGGAGGAGGCTCATTCAGGGAGGTTGAAGCTGAAGGGGTCTCAAAGGATGGGTAAGATTTTAGCAGGTGACACTAGCTCTTTCAAGACAAAACAACAGTGGGAGGAACGGAATAGGGGAAGAAAAATTTGAAGCATTTCTGGGGAATGAAGACACCGGCTGTAGCAGGGCTTTGAGGATTTGTCGCTTCCGGGAGTTACCAAGAGCATGAGGTAAGATTGGTCAGACTTAGAGGAAGAGTTGTACCCTAGTTTAACCAATGCAAATTTACTTTTTATTCTTATAAGATTTAGCTTGGAAAATCTGGAATCACTGCTTAAAAAATGCATACAAACAATAAATGTGATATGAATTGGACTGCTAACCTCAGGGTCAGCTGTTTGAAACTACCAGCTCTTTCGCGGGAGAAAGATGAGGCTTTCTGCTCTCATAAAGATTTACAGCCTTGTAAATCCTGTGCAGGGTCGCTATGAGTCGGAACCAACTCCATGCCACATAACAACAACAAACTAACTAAAGTATTGGAAAATGTGAATTCTGAAAACACCACTAGGTCCCACTTGTCAGAAGCCTTGAATGCCAATCCAAAAAGATGCAACTGAAAAAAAATTAAGTAATAATTTAAACATTTTTAAGTAACTGAGATTTAAAATTTTAAAGTGAGAGTTTCAAATTATGCTTTAGAAAGATTAATCTAGTAAATGGACTTGGAATTAAAGCAGACAAGGGCCTACTTTCTGATTTTAAGACACCCAGTGTCCTCGTTCGGAGTTCTGGTATGGTGCTGTAGGTTAATGCGCTTGGCTGCAAAGTCAATTTGAATTGCAAGGTTGGTGGTTCAAGCTCACCAGCCGCTCCTCGGAAACCCTATACAGGGTCGCTATGGGTTGGAACCAACTTGACGCCACTTAACAACAATGACAGTGCCCTTGTTCAGTTCAAATTATTACTGGTGCCATAGGATAAGCACTCAATGACAAGGTCAGTTTGAACCACAAGGTTGGTGGCTCAAACTCACCAACTGCTCCTTGGAAACCCTATACAGGGCCTCTATGAGTCAGAACCGACTCGATGGCACTTAACAACAACAACAGTATATGTATGGGTTTTATATGAGCACAATTAAGTGCTCTGAAATGACTATTCTTTGTAGTTTTTTTCTGTTGTTTGTTATGGCCCACACAGTTGAATGCCTTTGTCTAGTCAATAAACACAAGTAAACATCTTCAAACATCTTTCAGGCATTGTCTGATTTCAGCCAAGATCCATCTGACATTAACATTGACACTCTTATTCTATAGCTTTTTCTGAATCCGTCTTGAATTTCTGGCAGTTTCCTGTTGATGTATTGCTACAACTTTAAAAAAATTATTTTCATCAAAATTTTATTTGCATGTGATATTAATGACGTTGTTTGATAATTTTGCATTCAGGTGGATCACCTTTCTTTGGAATGGTCATGTATATGGATCTCTTCCAGTCGATTTGTGATATTGACCTACTGGGATGTATAATACACCAAATTTTACAGTGAGAACATTAGTCATTGGCAGAAGTAGGATCTGTTTGTCTTCAAAACTCTAAGACACCTCACCTCTGAAAAGATGGTAGGCAATGCTTTGTGAAAAATGTTTGAGAGCACTTGTTAAAAGGTAAAAATGGAAGATGAAAATGCCACGCACAAAAATGTAGATAAGGAATGACAAAGGGTTGAGCACAGAATCTTGGATGAAGACATAAAAAAATAGGGGTAAATTTTAACAAGTGGTGGTTAATACCCTGATGTACTTGTTAAGTTGTTAAGTGCTGTCAAGTTGATTCCGACCCATAGTGACCCTGTATAGGGTTTCCAATGAGCAGCTGGTGAGCTTGAACCGCCGACCTCTGAGTTCAAACAGCTTTGCAGTCTGGCGCATTAATCCACAGTGCCACACCAGGACTCATTGCTGTTATAGTTTGCAGCCATTGAATTCCTTCTGTCTCATAGCAACCCTATGTACAGCAGGATAAAGTCCTGTTTTGTTCTGTGTCTTCCTCACAATTGTTGTTATGCTTGAGTCTATTGTGTCAATCCATCTCATTTGGGGGTCTCTTTCTTGTTTGCTGACCCTCCACTTTACCAAGCATGATGTCTTTCTCCATAGAATGGTCTCTCTTGAAAATATGTCTGAAGTATGAGAGACAAAAATCTCACAATCCTGGCTGGCTTCTAAGGAGCATTTTCACTGTACTTCTTCCAACACAGATTTGTTTATCTAATAGTCCATGGTATGTTAAATAGTCTTCAACACCATTATTCAAATGCATCAATTCCACCTCCACCCCCATTTTCCTTATTCATTGTCCAACTTTAACATGCATATGAGGTTATTGAAAATACCATGCCTTGGGTCAGATGCACATTTACCCTCAAACTGATTTATGTTTGCTCTTGAATGCTTTAAAAAAGGTCTTTTACTGTAGATTTGCCTAATGCAATATGTTGTTTGATTGCTAGACTGCTGCTTCAATGTGTGTTGATGATGGAGCCAAACAAAACAAAGTCTTTGACAACTGTTATTTATTGATTCAGTTGTGAGAATTTTTGTTTTCTTTAAATCGAGGTGCAATCCATACTGAAGGTTGAAGTCTTTGAACTTCATCAATAAGAATTTTAAGTTCTTTTCTTTCAGCAAGGGTGTGTCATCTGCATATTGCAAGTTGTTACCGAGTGTTTTTTCATCCTGATGCCACTTTCTTCTTCATACAATCCATCTGCTTAGATTGGTATGAAAAGTATGATGAAAGGATACAACCCTGGCACACATCTTTCCTGATTTTAAACCATTCAGTATCCCCTTGTTCTATTCAAATGACTGCCTCTTGGATTATGTACAGGTTCCTTGTGAGCACAATTAATGGGTGTTTGGAATACCCATTCTTCTCAATGTTATCCACAGCTTGTTATGATTCACACAGTTGAATGCCATTGCATAGTCAACAAAATACAAGTAAACATCTTTCTGGCAGTCTCTGCTTTCAGTTAAGATCCATCTGATGTCAGTAATGATATCCCTTGTTCTAAGTCCTCTTCTGAATCTGACTTGACTTTCTAACAGGTCCCTGTCAATGTATTTCTGCAATTGTTTTTGAATTATCCTCAGTAAAATTTAATTTACATATAATACTAATGATATTATCCAATGGTTTCTGCATTCTAGTGGATCATTTCTGTTTAGAATGTGCACAAATATGGATTTCTTACAACTGGTTGTCCAGGCAGTTGTCTTCCAAATTCCTTGGCATAGATAAATGAGTGCTACCAGTGCTGTACCAGTTCATTGCAAGATTTCAATTTGTAGTCTGTCAATTCCAGGAGCCTTGCTTTTCTCAATGCCTTCAGTACTATCAGTTCTTGATCATATGTTACCTTCTGGAATAGTTAAACAGAAACCAATTCTTTTTTGGTACAGTGACTCTGTATTCCTTCCATCTTCTTTTGATGCTTTCTGCATCATTCAGTATTTTGTCAATTGTTGTTGTTAAGTGCCGTCAAGTCAGTTCTGACTCATAGTGACCCTGGATAGAGTTTCTGAGGAGCAGCTGGCGAACTTGAACCCCTGACCTTGCAGTTCAAACTGACCTTGAAGTCCAGCACATTAATCCACAGTGCCACAATATACAAATCAAGGCTTGAATTTTTTTAACTTTTTTCAGTTTGAGGAATGCTGAACACATTCTTCATTTTTTGTTTTCTAACTCTAAATCTTTGCATATTTTATCATAATACTTGACTTTGTCTTCTCAAGTTGCCCTTTGACATTTTCTGCTCAGTTTTTTTACTTCCTTATTTCTTCCATTTGCTTTAGCTTCTCAAGAGCAGGGTCCAATCTCTTTTGACATCTGTTTTTGTCTTTTCTTTCTTTCTTGTCTTTTTAATTACTTATTTCTTTATTCCTGTATGATGTTCTTGATGTCATCCCCAAACTCTCTGGTCTTCAGTCATTAGTGTGTAATGAATCAAATATGTTCTTGAGATGCTCTCTAAATTCAGGAGGTATGTACCCAAGGTTGTATTTTTGTTCTCTTGGACTTATTTTAATTTTCTTCAGCTCCAGCCTGAACTTGCATATGAGCAATTGATTGCCTATTCCACAGTTGGCCACTGGCTTGGTGTTGAATTAAAATACTGAGCTCCTCCATCAACGTGTCCCACAGATTTAGTCAATTTAATTCATACATATACTATGGAACTTGTTGTTGTTGTTGTGAAATGCCATAGAGTTGGTACCGACCAATATCGACCCTATATAAGGTTTCCGAGGAGTAGCTCGTGAGCTTGAACTGCCGACCTTGCAGTTCAAGTGGCTTTGCAGTCTAACGCATTAACCCACAATGCCACACCAGGACGTAGGGTTTAAGTACCATAGGATAATCCCAACCCCAAAATTGTTATTTTTCCAGACTTTTAGTATTACAGATTTTATACTTACCAAAATTAGTTTTCACTTAGATAGTAAACTGTTCAGTTAATTAATTTCTTTCCCATTTCTCTATGTTGGAGCCAAAGGCAGTGTGTGAATCTAAGGAACCATATTGACCTTGAGTTACACTTTTATTATATATGTTCAATATTTGGCATCATTTCAACTCATTAAGATTCTCAAGGTATGTCTTAAGAAATTTAATTCAGAAATACTGTAAATTTCAGAAAACACAATAAAAAGCAATGAAGAGACTAGAATATTGTTTATTTCACTATAGCTTTTCAAGGGGGTCTGTGCCTTTTTATGAATTTTTAGAATCTTATATTGTAGCATCAGAAATGAATAATGAGGTGTCCACACATGCCTTCAAAATACTTAGAAATAATAATCTTTAGTGACATTTAGAAGAAAATTTATCATAATTAAGATATAGAATTGCAGATTATGCAGGATAAAGCAGCATTTAATATGTAAAAAGAAATTCCTTGCCCTTAAACTTGTTTTCCAAAGGTATAAAATGGCCCCTTAATTAAGAGTCAAATTTTTAAAACACTACTAATTAAACCAATCTTGTTATTGAGAAAGATTTCAGATCCTGATGTATCGATTCACATAAAGTAATAGCCATTATTGCACTGAATTCAAACCTTCTGGGAAAGCCGAACACAAACCCTGAACTTAAATAAGATTCACAGTTGTTCTAAAAATGGTATAAGTCAATATTTAATCAATCAGAACAAATCTGTTTTTGTATAAAAATTTAAACACACAAAATGAACATCTTGAGACACTTTTGGAATATATAAAGCAAAAAATTTCCAAATAAACATAGTCTTAGCTTGTGAGTAAAGCCCTCCGTTGTTGTGGGCTGCAGAATGGCAGCATAGTATAGACAAAGCATGATAGGGCAATAGATCACAGTAATAACATTTGCAATAAACAATAACCGAACAAAGCAGACATGTATAAGATTCCCACGAGGAATTTATGTTATCCATAATTTTTCTTTACATTTGAGAAACTATGGCAGGAAAGGCCATTACATTCAATGGCACCAATTAATTTCTGCAACTTTTAATGGCATCTTTCTGAGTAAAAACCACACATAATGTCCTGAGCACATGATTGATAGCAGCTTATGTTTGATTTGTACTGGATTCCTGATTTTTTTTTTTTTTTTAGTATTTTTAAAAAGTCCCTCTGCAGCCAATCAAGCAATCAACATGAAATACTCAGATTCTCTCTTGAAAAGTACAAGAAAACAGAAAAGACAATGTGGCTTCTTTCCCCAGCCAACAGACGATTGGTGATGTTATTTAAGTAGTTTTCTGGATGATGGATTACAGAGATTTTTATTCCAAGAGAAAATGATAGTCAGAGAAAACCATTTAATTCTTGTTCTACTTAGAATGTCAGATATAACACTATCCTTAAATTTGGGTTTGTAACACACAATTTTCCTTTACTGACTTTACTAGACTTTAGCAAAAAATATTTTTGTCAGATCCTAGAAAAATCCGAGTTTGTAATATCAATCACAGAATTTAAACTGAACAAATAAGACCACACAAGAACCCACATATGTTTTTAGTAGGGATGATTATGGGAAACAAATCCTGTATTAACATGAAATTTGGATGGAACTTTTCTTTCCTTCAACCATAAGAACTCTAGTCAAAATTTGGTATTATAAAAGATACTAGCCATCTAAAATAGTGAGTGTATATCTAGTCATGTGCTGGTAAGCACAAGGTTCCTATCCTTAGGATAGTTATTATTTTGAAGAGTTTCCTAACAGAAAACAGAACAGCCTAGGAAAAAAGCAACACAGAATGTGAATGATTTTTGATGAAGCAAAACTGAGCCACCATCACCAGTTGCTGTGGGGTCAACCTAATTCATGGGATCCCAAGTGTTTAAGAGGAGAAATGAACTTCACAGTGCTTTCAGTGGCCGAATATTTGGTATTATATTACCTATCCTTTCTTCTGAGATACATATAAGTGAATTTGAACCTCCAACTTTAACAGCTGAGATATTAACAATTTTCACCACTAAGGACTCAAAATATGAACAAATTCCTACACAGTCCTGGTGTGATGTTATGGGGTAATGCTCTGGACTGCAAAGTCAGTTTGAACCACAAGGTCTGCGGTTCAAGCTCACCAGCTGCTCCTCAGAAACCCTATTCAGAGTTACTATGGGTCAGCACTGGTTCAAGCTGGATTCAGAAGAGGCCGTGGAACAAGAGATATCATTGCTGATGTCCAATGGATCTTGGCTGAAAGCAGAGAATATCAGAAGGATGTTTACCTATGCTTTATTGACTATGCAAAGACTTTTGA
>NW_006408689.1:6110279-6115205 GCF_000296735.1 Chrysochloris asiatica
TCGCTGGAGAAGGATGTCATGCGTGGTAAGATGGAGGGTCAGAGAAAAAGAGGAAGACCCCCAATGAGATGGGTTGGCCAGGTGGCATCATTTATAGACTCAATTGTGTCAGCTGTAGTGAGGTTGGCCCAGGATCAGACATTGTTTCATTCTGCTGTGCATGGGATCGCTATGAGTTGGTTCTGACTCGATGGCACCTGACAACAACAACAACAATGGTCAGCACTTAACAACAATAAACATTATTAATGATTGCCAGATAAAGAATATGTTGAGTGTCTAGAAGTAATACAACATCTCTATACACTACAAATATCTATTGTGCACTTGGTATATCCAGTTACTATGATAAATTCTCATCTTCATTCAATTAGAGGATAGAGAGGGACAAGTTTAGAGAGGATCAATGTTTTGCCTAAAGGCAAAAAAATAGGTAATACACTTGGGTTTATCTAACATACTCCATGATCTTAGGCTTTAACCAATACATTTTATTCCATCATGAAAATAATACAATAAAAGAGACATTGAATTCTAATGACTCAGCAAATTAAATTGAAATAGGTGGAAATGCCTCTTAATTGATGTGTTGTTGTTGTTAGGTGATGTCAAGTATGTTCCAATGCATAGTTACCCTATGAATGACAGAACAATACAATACCCAATCCTGTTCCATCTTCACAATAGTTGCTATGCTTGAGCCCATTGCTGCTGTCACTATGTCAATCTATCTTCTGAGGGACTTCCCCATTTTTGCTGATCCTCCACTTTATCATGTATAATGTCCTTCTTTATGGATGGGTTCCTACTGATAATATGTCTGAAATGTGAGAGATGAAGTCTTGTCATCCTGGCTTCTCAGGAGCATACTACTACTTTTTATAATGCAGATTTGATTGTTCTTCCAGAAGTCCATAGTACTTTCAATATTCTTCACCAACATCATAACTCAAATGCATCGATTCTTCTATGGTCTTCCTTATTTATTGTCCAACTTTCACATGCATATGAGACAATTGAAAATACCATGGCTTGGTTAAGATTCACCTTAATCCCAAAAGTAATATCTTTGCTCTCAAACACTTTAAAAAGATCTTACGCAGCAAATTTGCCTAATGCAATACATCATTTGATTTCTGGGCTGCTGTTGCATGAGTGTTGATTGTGGATCCAAGCAAAATGAAAATTTTGACAACTTCAATCTTTTCTCCATAGTGTGGCACTGTAGGACAAGCACTCGACCATTGTTGGGAGCAACTGAGCCAAAGGTCCTCAGCATGGGGATAGTTTAACCAAAGGATTGTGGCTGACCCCTAGGTTATTGCAAAGCTTAACCATGGGACATGGAAAGTCAAAGGCGCTCCTTGTCACAGTCGTGGTCCAGAAACTCGGGCTGTACCCAAGTCAGGCTGCCCCAGAGAGTCTGCAAAGCAGTCCCTGGGAACAGGGAACCTGCAAAGCATGTCCTTGTACACAGCCATGACCTTTAGCTCAGTCTGCACAAACATTTAGCTGCTCCAATCTCTCTTTCAGCTAGCTACCCAAAGTTACAGTTTTTCTGATAAATTTCTGCTTACTGCATGCACAAACAGCACAAAGTGTTCTTGCACTTTTTACCCTGCCCCAAGCACTTCCCTGTGATATGTGTATAAAATAAACTTGCTGCACCAAGTCTGGGTTGCAGTAGCTCCATCAGAATGCTACATCCCACCTGGTCCCAACTTTTACTTAATTTATTTGTGTCTTGTGTCTTCCTTTTCAGTCTAATCTCCCATTGTCTCTATTTGGGTTTAATCTCTCCATGCCTGATGCAGAGAATAGGCTAAACTGGATGCGGCAGACCATAAATTTGGTTTGAACTGGAAAGTCAGTGGTTCAAACTCATCATCTGCTCCTTGGACTCACAGGGTCACTATGAGTGCAAACCAATTCAAGGGCACTTAAGAAAAACAACATCATAATGTCATTTATTAGTCCAGTTGTGAGAATTTTTGTTTCCTTTACATTGAGGTGCAAGTAAGTATTTTAAGTCCTCTTCCCTTTTAGCAAGCAAGGTTGTAACACCTGCATATCACAGGTTGTTAATGAATCCTTCTCCAATCCCGATGCCATGTTGTTCTTTTTATAATCCAGCTTCTCACATTATTTGCTCAGCATACAAATTGAATAAGTAAGGTGAAACAATACAGCATTGGCAACCCGTTTCCTGATTTTAAATCATTCAGTGTTCCCTGGTTTTGTTTGCATGACTTGGTCTATGTATGGGTTCCTCATGAGCACAACTTGTTAGTTGTTGTTGTTAGGTGTCGAGTCAGTAAACATTTAAAGCCACACTATGCACAGTAGAAAAAGGATCCAATAACTGCAAGAGAACTCAGACATAACTAGCCTCCAAGTCTCGTTATATAAATTCAGAAATTGAAGCTGAAAGGTTAAATAACTTGCCCAAGGCCATTACAAAAGTTTGTGGCCTAGCCAAGTTAGAACACTACTGACTGAACGCCAAATAAAGGACAGTGATATTCCCTATTGTTCTAGTTATCATCAGAGTCAAGGAAAACATGAAGTAGGGCTCAGTACTGTCTTCCTTAAGACAGTCTTTGAGCCCTGTTACAGAACTGAGCTTTTTTTGTTTTTTTCCTTTTTCTTTTAATGAGATACAAAATAAACCTTGCTCATAAAGATTAAGATCACATTTTAAATTATTTTCCACACTCTTTGCAGGGTGGCTATGAGACAGAACTGACTCCATGGCACACAACCACAACCACCACCACCATACATATAAGTATTCTGGACAGCCAATATATGTCATTTTTATTCTTACTAATAACCATCAACCCTTTAATTATTTCTGAAAAACAAAAGTATCCGTTGTCATTGAAATGTTTATTTCCTTATTCAACTAGTGTAAAGTTGACAGGTGGGGAGGGAGTGATGAGTAAAGCACAGGAGAAAGGTGGTAAAACTGGAAAGAGGAGACTCAAAAGGCGAGAGCAAAATGTTTAAAAGTGGGGAAGGGGGGTTATGAAATGGAAATGCAAATGATCCTTAATCCCCATTATCCACTAAAGGAAAATTTCCTTTGAATTAATATTCATTCTTTTCAGTGAAGATAATTCATTTCCACAAGCAATTGTTTTTCAAAGACAAGTGGTCTGGGGGTAGTTTTCTTTTTTTCTGCCTCCACTGATGGGTTATTTAATAGCAGTTAAAAGAGTCCTGGTATGGTGCTGTTAGTAAATGTGCTGGACTACAAGGTCGGTTTGAAACTCAGTGTCGGCAGTTTAAGCTCACCAGCTGCTCCTCAGAAACCCTACAATGGGTCGCTATGAATTGGACCCGACTTGATGGCACTTAACAACAACAAAGTAGTGTACTTTTCCTAGCTTAGAAAAATTATAAGGGACTTCAGAATTATATACTCTAAAACCACAATGATTTTTTTTTCTCTTGAGCAATACAATATTTCCTTTGATTACGGACATGCACCCCTTAACATCAGTTTGTGCAACCTTCAATTGCATGTATGTCTGTGGTTCCTTGGCTTCAGAATTTCTGGTATGAGACATAGCAGACACAAGCATATATAGTGAATGCAATAATTTCCCATACACAATGCATGCATCTCATGTTGCTTGTATATAAAGTATATATACTTGTATATACAATGCTAGGTATATAATTGCTGTTGTTAAGTGTCTTTGAGTCAATTCCAACTTATAGCAACCCTGTATAGGATTCCCAAGGAGTGCAAAGCACGTTTGAACTGCCAACTTTGTGGCTCAAATCGACCTTGCAGTCTAGTGCATTATCCCATAGCGTCATACCAGGAATATAATTGTGCAGTGCATTCAGAACTTATAATACATATGTCTTGAAAGTCATAATAAATGCTTATGTTACTGGCATATATGTACTATACTGTTCTTTCTATTATTATTTTAATGTGAACTTTCCCTGATTACAAATAAAAAGTTTTTCGTATCACAATATGTGCTTCAACTTCTAGGCAGCAGCATCCAATCTTGTGTATCCCATCTCTCTTGCGTGTTGTTGTTCAATCTTGTGTATTCCATCTCTCTTTTTTTTTTTTTAAATGGACAATCATATTGTTTATTTAATAGATTATCAACTTTGTCCCCATACCTGCTTAAAACTGGAATTTCTTATTTCCATTCCAGTAATAATACAATGACAAAGTTAATCAGAGTAAGCTATTTAAAGAGAACTAAGCTCACTTTCTTTTAACATGCAAAACATAAATATACACATTCTAGAAAGCACTAGTTAGCCACTAGAAATTTAAATTGAAGAATGTAGGAAAATCCAGAGTGCCATAACGAGCTGAGATGCTGTGAATATGTTTTAAGGGTTCCTGGTGTTTCATCTCTTACCAGTAGCAGAATCTTGACAAGCTAATGCCAAAGTGAAAGCACTCAGTTGACTTAGGACTGTGTACAGGAACCAAAGGGCAGGAAATCACTAAACGTTGCTGAGAGCATCCACCCCAGGAAGAACTTTACCTTTCAGGAACTCCAGACTAGCACCACCCCCAGTGCTCACATGGCTGACTTTCTCCTCAGTGTTCCATTTGGCACAGCAAGTGGCAGTATCTCCACCACCTATGATAGTGATGCAGCCCCTGGAAGTGACTTTTACCACCTCATCCATGAGGGCTTTGGTTCCCCGGGCAAAAGCTTCCCATTCAAATACCCCCACAGGTCCATTCCACACAATCTGCTTAGCCCGAGTGACAGCCTCTGCATACTTCTTGCTGCTCTCAGGACCACAGTCCAAGCCCATCCAGCTAGCAGGTATGCCAGAGGCCACAGTGGCTTGGCCAGTTTTGGCATTCTCATCAAACTTGTCAGCAATGACAAAGTCAATAGGCAAGGTAATCTTCACACCATTCTTCTCAGCTTT
>NW_006408689.1:6115355-6126438 GCF_000296735.1 Chrysochloris asiatica
TCTGCAACTTTAGCTCCGCCCAGGATGGCCAGGAAGGGTCGTTCTGGGCTCTCCAAGGCTTTGGCAAAGTAATTCAGCTCTTTCTTCATCAAGAAACCACCAGCCTTCTGTGGCAGATTCACTCCCACCATGGAACTGTGGGCTCGGTGCGCAGTGCCAAAAGCATCATTGACATAGACATCCCCTAGTTTGGAAAGTGAAGCCTGGAAAGCTTCTATTTCAATTGGCTTGGCTTTAACCTTATTCCCAGAAGCATCTTTTCCCTTTCCTTCTTCTTCTACATGAAAGCGAAGGTTCTCCAGCAGGATGACAGAACCAGCAGCTAGATCAGCACAGGCTTTCTCTACTTCTGGACCCACACAGTCCTTCAAGAAAAGAACATCCTTGCCCAGCAAAGATTTGAGTTCTACAGCAACTGGCTCTAAGGAGTATTTGTCAAGCATGGGGACACCATCAGGCCGGCCAAGGTGGCTCATAAGAACAACTGACTTGGCTCCATTGTCCAAGCGGAATTTGATGCTCGGGATGGCAGCCTTGATCCTCTGGTTGTTTGTTATCTGGTTGTTCTTCATAGGAACATTAAAGTCCACTCTCATGACCACTCGCTTTCCTTTCACGTCCAGCTTCTCCAGAGTAAGCTTGTTAGAAAGAGACATCTTGGCAATACAGCAAAGACGAGTTGCTCGGGGGGCACAAAGAGACTGTGAGCTGCAACAGCCTAGGAGCGCAGGAGAAACGTGTGGAAAGAGACGTATCCTGTCTCTCTTGAGTGTTGTTGTTTAATTTTCTTTAGAAAATATTGCCTTGAAGTGTATCATGGCTCCCAAACAGAGCAAAAGCTAGTGCTAGTGATAGCAGAAGCAAGAAGCAAAGGAGACTTATCGATTTGGAAGTGAAACAAAAGGTTATTAAACAACATGAAGATGGAAAACCAGTGAGTGCTATTGCTCGGGATTGCACAACATCCAAATCATATGATGTCCTATTTCAAATGTATTGTGAATGTTAAGCAACACAGGACTGTATTTCTATTTTACAATAAACAGGCAAGTCTTTATTTTTGCAATACTCCTTCTGATCGATCCAAAGTCAGCAGGAATGAAATATTTGTTCTTTCTACTCCTTTACAGTTAGTTTTTCTTTAATTACAGGAAACTCTCATTATAAATATGCTCTGTGATATCGGGCAGCATCAGTTATTGGATAATTATCCTGGCTGCCAAGTTTATTTTAGTCTTTCTAGCTTCTACCTTGCAAGGAAGTTCCAATTTCACTCATACATTTTTAGAGAGTAGGTAATACCCAAACTGCAAAGGATCAGTATTTATTAAATTATAGATATGAGCTTAGATGATATGAAGCAACTAATTCAAGGTATTTTCAATGTTTATATTGGCAAAATATATGGTGTTTTGTGATGAATACTTGCCAAGTCATCACTGCAAGAATATCTTGTAATGATTACTCTGATATCATAGGAAGCTGCTACTGTGTGCTGGACTCATTAATTATAACTTTAAGAGCCAAAAGACATGGTCTTTTCTCCCAATGGATCTTACCATTTATTAGTCATTACATGGGTGGATCTTGTGTAACTTGTTTTATAAAATAAAAATAAACGGGCCACATTTTGCAATCAAGTGTTAGCATCATATGCTTCATTTCCCTACACGACTGTGACCTTCAAGATGCCATTAAATTTGAAACACTCTTATTTGAAAATTCCAACTGATTTGGTCAGCTTGATACATCTATCTTATAATCAGCATTTTCATCATGATTCCTCAATTCTTTAAAAAAAAAATTGTAGTATTTATATGATGGTGCTTCAAAAATTTTGTAGAAAATAGAATTAAAAGATCATGGAATTCTCAATGAACTTTTTGAAGCTCCCTTATACTTATGCAGTTTTTTTATGTGTGTTTGCTTGTTTTTAACTTTTTATTTTTATTTTTTGAGTTGAGTGCTTACCTGCAAAGTACAGAGAGTCTGTCAAATCAGCTAAAACAAAGAGATATGCTACGAAGCCTTTATATTCTGCTGAATTGAAACAGGACTGGAATGTCCATCACTGTTGCTCTAAGTGTGAGTCTGAGAAGTGTGAGAATGTGAGGATGTAATCCCCATTCTTGTCTCACTTGTGCAGGCCTTTTGTTTCCAAACAGCTGTTTGTGTCTTGACTTTGATTCTATTTTTACCCCCTGATGGATTCTCAATTTTATCAAAGCATCACATAACCAGAAAGAAGTTACTGGAATAAGAGTAGAGGGAACATGCCTCAAGCATTAACATTCTATTGTCTATTTCTTCCCAGACTGCAAGAAATACTTGGACCTAAGCATGTTCCAAGTCATGGATAATTTGTGTAAATATGTGTCTGCTTTGTTCAAAGAAAATGGTTTCATCCTAAAGCCCAATTGAGTAGATTTATCTTCAACAATTACAGAGCTTTGATCATCCTAGAATAGGTGGTGTAATGTGGTGTGTAGCTGTCCTTTTCCAATGCACTTTTCTTATCAGGATACATGTCTGTTGATTTGTGGGAAGCTGGCTGTTTTTTGTTCCTGACAAACTCCAGTGATTAAAATGTAGTGGCTTGCTCTTGCTCCCCTGATAAAGGTGACAGCTGCAGAGTTTCCAGTGGTGGTGGATATCGTCCATGCAGATTGCTTTTTAATGAAAGCAATATATTATCTTACCTAGAGACCCCGAAGCCTTACCTTGTTAATGTATTCCAGTTTGGCACCACATTCATCTATAAATTAGTTGTATTAAACACACTCCTGACTATTTATCCAGCCTTTAAAGAGTTTTTCTAGTGAGAGGATTTTCTTCCCGCCCTCCGTCCCCCCTTACTCAATGACAACCCTAGCAATATTTTAAAGTTTAACTTTTCATTAAACATTCTTAGGCTGGAAGAATGGTATTGCAACTACCTTTATACTCAGTTAACTTGATAATCCTTCACTATGTTTAGCAAATGTGAAGACAAAACTGATTAGTTCTGACCACCAGTCTTTCATTTGGCTCTCCTGGAAGTCTGCATTAATTCTGAAAGCAAAGCCCATTAAATGGTATGTTTAAATAAATCAAAAAGAAAAAAAAATCAATGTTTAATTAGGCCAATGTAAAGGTTAAATTTTGAGATTATAGGAAATCTCCTATCCATTTATAGAATAATAAAAAGAAAAATCCTATCATGATTTAAAACTCAAATAATCCCTATCATGCAACCTTTTAATGTCCCCATATCTTACATAACATTAGCTCTACCATGAATGGTCACAATTCTGCTGGGAGTGAAGGACATCGATTACTCTTCTCCTAGAGGAAGAGTCCACAGTGAGGTGCAAACTTCATGCTGTGTCTCTGGAAATAACCACAACAATAAGACCTTGTAATGATCCATGAGCCAAAATTGGAAACAAACAACTATTTTGCTGAATGTGTCCTCTCTGACCGAAACCCAATATTAAAGTTTTTACAGAACTATAAATCAAATCCATTAAAAACAAAAAAACCAGTGAACCAGCCTGAACTAAATCTAAACCTACATATTTTCTAAAACAACTGAACTGTAACAAAACTAAAACATCAAAATATTCTCCACCCTGAATCGATATTTCATTTGGTTCAAGTCTCTGAACCATATTTTCTATTTCAAGACAGGATTATTGCTAAGTGTTTTGGCAATTACTTTAAGGAGGAAATACAGAAGGGAAGTTAACTTGTATTTAGTACTTGTGGACAAATAACAAAAATGTGCAGTAAACTGTGTGAAAATATCCATTCTATAAACAAGTGAAACAAATACACAATAAGTCAAAGAGAAGCCAGGGAAAAAAGTGTCAAAAGGAAGAAAAGCAGTAATCAAATTTTGGACAATTGAAAAGGCACAGGGACCAAAACACATCATCTTTAAGAAATGGTAAATTCCATGAATTGGTTCCATGGGATAGGAAACAAGAGAGCAAATATATATTAAATACAGCTGACACTTAATATTTCAGACTCCAGAAAATTATATTCATCCTTGTAGGAATTCTCTTTGTTTGCTGCTTATTTTTGTTGATTATGAATTTTAGTGGAATAAGTAATGAATAGAAAATAATTTTGGAGAGACTTGTATGAATAAAAAATTACAAAATTCAGAGCTATATAATTTGAATATTTAAGTTATCTTAGATGAATTGAAAATTTTTTTATGACCTTTCAAAAGAAATTTACAGTCAAAGAAATAAATGATTCTCTTTAAGATCCCCAAACTTTTGTGATGAAGAAATATGAATATGTCTCTAAAAATAACTCAAACATATTTACACACTATGTTTAATAAAGTATGTACACAAAAATACATATGTAAACTACAGTTTTTTCATCAATAGTGTGTTTTAAAGCTAACATACATTAGGTAAATGATCATAGGGCAGGAAGTCTACTGATACATGATTTTTTCTCAACAAGTTCTAGTAAGTGAGAATTCCTGACAAGAATGCTAATATATTCATCCTACTTCTTGGAAATAAGAAGAAGGGTTAAGACTCCTACATCTGTTCAAAATATTTAAAAATAATAAAAGTATTCAGGACTTCTGAAAATTTCTCTTGAAGAAGTAACTATGAATGTGAGTAAATTTACCCATGGAGATTAGCTACACTCAATATGTGGCAGATATTATTTGATGACCACCAACCCCACTTCCTCATCTTATAGGGAACAGAGCAAACCTATATTTCACAGCCCCACTTGGAATTAAAGATGACTGTGTGATTAAGTTCTAGCCAATGGAATGTGTGAGATGTGATGTGTTCTCATTCCAGGTTTGTATTATTAGTAATTATTCACGCTCTTTCCTTTCCCATAGTGACCTTGGAAGCTTCATGCCCAAGATGGCAGAGCCATACTATGAAAGGAATCTGCGATTCCAGGATCATCATTTAAAGATATACTGGACTGTATATGAGCCAGAAATGAAATTCTCCTGTGGTAACCTGCTAAAATTTCAGGGATTCATCTGTTATATTGTTACTTTATACATAATATTTTTTTATAATTGGAAACAGCCTAAATACCCAAAAAAGTTACAATGACTATTCTGGTATAGTGGAAATCATGGATAATTTTTATTTTCTACTTTGTATTATTGAGATTAGACTTTACATATGTAAAAAACATGAGGAGGCTTCAAAAAGCTTGTGGACAAATTCCATTCTTTTCATTCAATTTTTCCATGAATTAAAATTTATCAATTCTCTTCTGGTCTTGCTTATTCATAATCCAGGTTGGATCAGGTACATTTTAGTCCTGAAAATTACATCTTTACTCTTTAACATTATAGATTGCCTTTTTGCAGAATTGCCCAATTATTTAATAGGTTGGTTGATTTCTCAACTGCAGTTGGCAAATCTATGTCAAAAGACCTGTTAAAGTGTTTAAGATCAAAGATATTAGTTTGAGGAATAAAGTGCACTTGACTCAAGCCATGGTATGTTCGATTATCTCATTTGCAAGTGAAAGTTGAACTATAAGTAAGGAGACCATAGAAATGGTGATGCACTTGAATTATGGTGTTGACAAAGAATATTAAAAGTACCATGGACTACCAGAAGACTAACCATATCTGTGTCGGAAGAAGTACAGCCAAGTCTGCTAACCACAAGGTTGGCTGTTGAAACCCACCTGCTACTCCTTGGAAACCCTATATAGGGTCATTATGAGCCACAGCCAACTCCACAGTCCACAACAACAAATATACACATATATATGTACATATAAATATATTGTTAAGTGCCATCAAGTCTGTTCTAACTCATAGTGACCTTTAAAGTATTTCCAAGGAGCATCTGATGAGTATGAATTGCCAATCTTGCAGTACAAACTGACCTTGTAGTCCAGTACTTTATCCCACAGCACCACACCAGGACTCCATATGTATGCAAGGTTGGCAGTTCAAATCTACCAGCCACTCCTTGGAAACTCTATACAGGGTCTTTATGAGTTGGAACTGACTTGAAGGCACTAAACAACAATAAATATATATATATGCAATAGAGCATTGGTGTGGCACTGTCAGATAAGCACTAGACTGCTAACTAGTATGTTGGCAGTTCAATCTCACCTGTCACTCTTGGAAACCCTATACAGGGTCGCTATGGGTCAAAACCAAATAGATGGCACATAACAGCAACAAAAAATATGCAATATATATAATTATAATTGTTGTTAAGCTTGTTGTGTTTAGCAGTCCAGTGCTTATCCTACAGTGTCATACCAGGCTCAATTAGTAATGCATATTATTTGTAATGAATATTTCAACATTCTAATTCTGATGCTGTAAAAATAAAATTAAATATGCTTAATGTGATGGTGTACAGTGTTGATGGAAACCAGAAATAATGAATATTTTTAATAGAATAAATAAATTTTATGCTTATAAAGCATGGTTAGTAGCTGAAAAGAAAAATCTCTTATTTTTCCTCATAGTTCAATTTAACTATATTCAGAGAAAACTGATGATTTTATGTGGGGGAATGTTACTGGTTGAGTCCTGTATAATATTAAAAATCTCTCTTTTGTAATATCTAATAAGAATCAACATCAAATATTGATGTTGTGAAGTGCCGTCAAGTCGGTTCCGACCCATGGCGACACTGTATAGGGTTTCTGAGGTGCAGCTGGTGAGTTTGAACTGCTGACCTTGCAGTTCAAACAAACAGCTTTGCAGTCTGGCGCATTAACCCAGTGGGCCATACCAGGACTCCAACATCAAATATAGACGTGACCAAACAAGAGACAGTGGCATGAATGAATTTTTAACACTGATACAAAGCATACAGAACTGCTTCCCAATTGCCCTGAAAATATAAGGAATCAATTATTATTAGGGTGTCAATCAAAGGATAGAAAAGCATATCCAATTTTCTTATGCTCATTAACTTTGATTTTAAGTACTTTGTGACTATTATTTCTTTCCATTATGGATACCTTTTCTTTTATATTACACATTGTTGTTGTTAAGTGCCATTGAGTTGGTTTGACTCATAGCAACCCTGTATAGGGTTTCTGAGGACTGGCTGGTGGGTTTGAACTACTGACCTTGTGGTTAGAAATCTAGTGCTTATCCTACAACACTACACCAGTATCCCTATATTAAATAATCCATTTGCTTTTATTAAAACTAGATGAATATTAGCCTTTATTGACATCATATGTGCTATCTTAACTAACTTGTACATAACTTAACCACTGAAAAATCAATATTCAGACTGAAATACATTGAACACTGAATTCATGCAGCTAACAGGCCATGTTCCCAATACACCTATTTACAAACCCACCTATTCGCTGTAGGCTTACTTACTAAAGACTGTTGGATCTGGGTCATCATATTTATTCTACTTAAAGGCTAATAAATTAGGCTGCTACTATTACATGGGAGTCCTGGTGTGGCACTGCAGGATAATATGCTGAACCTCAAAGTTAGTTTGAACTTCAAGGTCAGCTGCTCAAACCCACCAGCCACTCCTCAGAAACCCAGAACAGGGTCGCTACGAGTGGGAACCAACTCGATGGCACTTAATAACAACTAGTTCATGGAGGCTGAAAGAAGACACAAGACTTCAGGTCAGATACAAAGGACATTGCTATTTATGGCACAGTAAGCAACAGGAACATGACCACATTTATATCAGCTCACTTTGCCTACAAGTGTCATAAGGACAACATGATGAGCCCAGATGAATGTTATAACCAATTTGAATTGCACCTGGGGAATCCACCTTTTTTTTATAGCAAGAGATAAGCCTACTGGTTATCCAAGGAGAGCCATTCACTCATTTCCCGAGAAACAAACTGGCAAAAGAGCAGTCAGCATCTTGCAGTCTTGGTATACCAATTGGTTTTAAAAAATGCCTTTGAATATAATACTGGTGAGACAATCATTTGGAATATATTTCATAAAAATCTAGTTAGATCATGCACTAAAATTACATTTAAAATTCTTAAAACTCTCACTCCACTTTAAAGAAACTGGAACTAGAATCCACAAATGATGCATTCTTGGCCAGCTGAATGAATTTAACTCAACAAAGAATTGCAATGAATACATCCAACTCTCCAAGTCAAGTCGTTGGCATTAACTCCAAAGGTTGGCAAGTGAATGCACATTTGTATGTCTTAAATTAAAAAAAAAAAAAATTTAGGAAGATGAAAAAATATGTAACTATTTTAGATCTAGCACTTGACCCCACTCTTAAAATTAATTGTAGTTCAAATCAGTCTACAAAGAGAGTACCTTAGCAAACAGTGTGATAGTTACATGATGTCTACAGAATTATTGCCCACATTTTAAAGACATCTTTCATAGCCCATTTTTCCTTTCTCTTACATCTTAGTAAAACAAATACCTTTGTAGGTTGTTGTAGGTAATGACAAACTTAGATACATTAAGGGCCAGTTTCCAGTTTATGAATCATTATGAGAAGACCTTTGTTGACAACATAACTTCCAGATAGAAAGACCACTACAAATTAAGAAGAAACATGAGATGTTTTCCAGAGTTTTTCATGAAGTACCAGCTGCCTTTGACTAAGCTGATACTTTTTCTCTTGACAGTTGATATGAAAGTTCAAACCTATACTGTATGTAGCTTGATGTTTGGGATTGATAAAAAGAGGAGAGTTCACATCATGTTCAAACCACAGGCATCCTATATCATTGCATTCTATGTGGTTTTATGAGCATCTCAGCTGTGACAAAGGCTTCCTTTGCTAAGTATCCCTAAAAGTTTTGCAGCAGGGCAATAGGTCCAGAGAGACAAAATACTCGTTTACACTTTGTTGTTGTTAGGGGCTATCGAGTCCGTACTGACTCATAGTGACCCTATACACAACAGAACAAAACACTGCCCAGTCCTGTGCCAGCTTCACAATCATTGCTACACCTGAACCCATTGCTGCTGCCACTGTGCCAATCTTTAATTGGGTTGTGACATTTTCAACACTATTTGTTTGGCCAATTAAGAATTTGACATTAATTGATACTATATTAATAAACATTAGAGGATAAATTGTATTGTTAGGAGAAAAATTTTTAACATAAATTTTTCGAACAGTTACACAGTTCCATAGAACACACGAAGGGACTTCAAAACGTTCATGGGGACGTCCTATTATCTTATTTTTCATAATTGAAATTTTTATTTTATGTACAAAGTGCTGGCATTGTTTTTGTTTAGTAGATGTGTCCTGGATAATCAACTCAAAGATGATCACTTAGTACAACTTAATAAAGCCTATATCCTTCTCTTACTGATGGAAGCACTGGTGGTACATGTTGAGGCCTATTTCCAGATGCGACCGTGCCGTTTGGAGCATGTACCAGCAAGAGCAGGAACCCTGGCCAAATTTTCTCAGGTGGGCTCCAAAACAGTTGCTGGTACCACATCTTGCTCTGAGGAATGCACCAAGGAAAGGTCCATTCTCTTTTATTGCAATAAATTGTCCTCTCATCACTACTTTTGTCATGTCCCAAATATTTGGTATGCTGTGTTTTCGTTCTCATTTGTTTCTAGGAACTTTGTGAATTTGCGTTTTATTTGTTCTACTACCCAGTAGCTTTTAAACAGGATGTTATTAAGTTTCCATGCATCTGACTTTATTTCCTTGGTCATCCTATTGTTGATTTCTAGTTTTATAGCATTGTGGCCTGAGAAGATGCTTTGTAGTATTTTGATGTTTGTAAATTTATGGAGACTTGTTTTATGGCCCAACACACGGTCTACTCTGGAGAATGTTCCATGTGCACTGGAAAATGATGTGTATTGTGCTGTTGTTGGGTTGAGTGCTCTGCACAAATCGATGAGGTCAAGTTGGATGATCGAGTTGTTTAGTTCCTATGTGTCTTTGTTGAATTTCTTTCTGGTTGTTCTCTCCTATTTCAAAAGTGGTGTATTAAAATCTCCCATTATTATTGTAGATTTGTAAGTTTCTTTCTTCAAATGTATTAGAGTTTGTTTTATGGCTTTATGTATTATGGAACTCTTTCATTGGGAGCATAGATATTTTTAATGGTTATGTCATCTTGTTCAATTGACCCTTTAATCAGGAGACAATATCCAACTTTATCTTGTATGCTAGTTTTTGCCTTAAAGTTTATTTTATCAGAGATTAGTATTGCACCCTTGCTCATTTTTAATTGCAATTAGCTTGGTATATATATTTTCATCCTTTAACCTTTAGTTTTTTGTCTTTGTGAGTAAGGTGTGTCTTTGTGAGTGAGGTGTGTCTTTGTGAGTGAGGTGTGTCTCTTGCAGGCAGCATATTGAAGGATCTTGTTTTCTTATCCATTCTGCCACTCTCTGTCTCTTAACTGGTGCATTTAATCTGTGTACATTCAGTGTAATTATTAATAGATAAGAATTAATTGCTGTCATTATGTTGTGTGTGTGTGTGGTACTGCTAGTTTCTTTGTTCCGCATGCCTTCCTATGCTGAGTTCACGTTTTTTGTGTTCTTCTTCATAGTTTTGATGTTTACATGTTCTTGTTGGATTTTCATTCTTGGTATGTAGTGAAGTATTAAATTCTTTGAGGTTACCTTTTTTTATATTAACTTTTTCCTCCATTTTAAACAGTCTATTTTATCCTGTAATCTACCTGACCTTCTCACCACCTGGATCTCTGTTCCTATGTTTTACCTTCATTCACATTGTAATTGTTTGGATCTTAGACTGACCTCCCAGATCCTCTGAATTAGTTCTTATAGTTTTGTTCTGTTCTGTACTCTTCCATCTGTTGATGGAGCTGCTGGTGATGCTGCTACTTATGCCAGTCTCTAGTTGTTGTCTATTGTTGTTGGTTCTCAGCCCCAAAAATCTCCCTTTAAGATGTTTTCAAGCATGAGGTTGGCTTTGACAAAACCCCTTAGCTTCTGTTTATCTGGGAATGTTTTATTATACTGTCATATTTGATTGTCAGTTTTGTTGGGTAGAGGATTCTTGGTTGGCAGTTTGTCTTCCAGCTCACTGGTTCTGGCTTTCATCACTTCAATTCTACTCCTTTGCCTTTTCAATGTATTGTCCATTTC
>NW_006408689.1:6126887-6133943 GCF_000296735.1 Chrysochloris asiatica
GTAATTGTTGCAAGTGTTGGCTGCCTAGCTAGTGTATAGCAGTTGGTATTGACTTTTGCCTGGATGGTGGGATTTTATAGAGTATGATTGTAACTTGACTATATGACCACAATTGTTGTCTCTTCTTAGGTAACCTAGGGAGAGAAAGAACCCCCTAAAGGTAAAAAGGAGCCCAAAAAAACAAAACGCAACAGCAAAAATAAAACCAGATTGGATACTATAGTCTATAATCATAATCACAGAAAAGAGAAAAACAATTCTGTAGCAAAATATGAGTATGACTTTAATGTCCATCTCTCGCTTTCTTGCCTTCAAGGCAGCCTGAGAAATTTCAAGATGTCACTGTTGGTCCTTATGATGTAACTCACGATTTAATTTTTGGCCTGCTTCCTTTTTAGTCTGTCTCTCTCCCACGCCACAACGCCTGTTCAGGACTTTTCCCTAGTGATAAACACATTAGGGCCAGCTGTAGCCATTTTGGGTAAACATTTGTTTTTAAGCAATGCCTTTCCCCTGCTTAGATTAAGGCCCATTATCTTCAATTACATTTTTTCATGAACTTGTTGAAGCCCCTTCATGCATGCAAACAAAGTCCCAAATCCCTGACTATTTCATTTATTCTGTGTCTTAATACCACATCCCGCTCAGTAAACTGTTAACTTTCAGGGACTTTCCTTCCCTAGTCTTTCTTGTAGGCTCAATTTCTGATACAAATTTTTTGATTAACAAAAATTACTTCTGATGCAAAAGAAGCAAAAATTTCCATATTCAGATTACTAAAGAAAAGCAGGAGATTATCAAAGATCTAAATAATGCAACCAATATCAAAGCATCCTAGTAAATCATACTAACCCAGCTAAACTAGATAGCATTGTCCATATACAATTACATTGTTTAGCTCCCATGACAGCCTTTAAATGTGACATGTTATCTGACATGTTTGCAATTAGGGCTTAGAAAAAAAAAATCAATTTTTTTCTATTCCACTTAAAATAAAAAATGAACTGTTTTCCAATGAAATGCACTTTTTTTTTTTTATTCAAGACAGACAAAAAAAGTAATAGCAGAACAAACATATCACAACTGCATTATGAAGATAGACATTTAAAGCCCAATCTTATTAGATTTTATGAAAGGGCAGAACCCAGAAGTAATTACTAGCATGTTGTATTTACTTTCACATCATTATCCTTATTCACTTTGCCCCTAGACTTTGAACAGGCAATGAGGTAGATAGTATCCTGGCAATCCTGGGTGAGGTACTTAAGAAGCTCTGTGGGAATTCTATCTGGTCCCACATGAGGGCATTTTCCTCCTTTCATCAGCTGTGACCCACAAAAGGGCCATAGAAAAGTGTTCTCCACCTCTGCATTCCTCCAGTGTTGTTCTGAACAATCCACATTCACAGGTCCTGAATTAATATTTGAAAGTGAGATCCTTAACAGAATAAAATGCTTCCTATTTTGCCATTCATAGTCCAAGTTTCTCATAGTCACTTATTGGTGCTTGTACTCTTTAAAATCTATAATAAATATTTGACTTTTTTTTCCATTTCAGGAAGACATTTTGGTCTTTACCATAATTTTGTTCTATCATTACATATCAGTGATATATGCTAGTAAAAGTCACAGTAATAATAATATTAACCAACCAGTTGCCATCAGTTCAATTCTGACTCATAGTGACCCTATGTGGGTTAATTAGATCTGTTGCAATGGCTGATTTTTCAAGCAGATTGTCAAGTCTTTCTTCCCAGGCACCTCTGGGTGACTTGAACCTCATACGTCTCCTTTGGTCAGTATACCAGCACTTTAATAATTTGCACCTACCAGGGACTCCAAAAACAACAATAAATTAACAGTATTTGTGTGAAACCTATGTATCAATGGTAAGTCACCATTCTAAGTGAGTTATATGAACTGTCTCATCCAATTTTCACAATTACTCTATAGTTATTATCACTAACAAATACACCTGCTGCTATCAACAGATTAAGATATATCAGCAATAATTTCTAAGTAAATCGTTATGTTGTTGTTGTTATTAGGTACCATGGAGTTGATTCCAACTTATAGTGACCCTGTACAGGGTTTCCGAGGCTACAAATCTTTATGGGAGCAGAAAACCTCATTTTTCTCCCATGGAACAGCTGGTAGTTTCAAACTACTGACCTTGAGGTTAGCAGCCCGAGTCGTAACCACTACTCTACCAGAGCTCCTTAAGTAAATCATTATAGTTCTTGTTAATTACTTTAATGCAAATAGTAAGTTATGAACATAACATAACATAAATCTGAGATAAATTTTGTATAAAACAAATCAAGCATTATGGTAGACAGAATAATGGCCCTCCAAAGATCTCCACATGGAGTCCTGGTGTGGCACTGTAGGATAAGCACTGGACTACTACTGAACATAAAGTTGGCAGTTCAAACCCATCAGCTGCTTCTTGGAAACCAAATATAGGGTCACTATGAGTCAGAACCACCACTCATCTGTCATTTGTCATATGGTGGCTTGTGAGTTGCTGTGATTCTGGAAGCTATGCCATGGCTATTTTAAATACCAGCAGGGTCACCCATAGTGGACAGGTTTCAGAGGAGCTTCCAGATGAAGACAGACTAGGAAGAAGGAGTGACGAACTACTTAAGAATATTTAGTCACTGAAAACCAGGAATTGATGTAATCAAAATTGAAATATTTCAAGAAAGTGAGGCAGCACTGTAGGCACTCACTCATCTCTGCCAAGATTTGGAAAACAACTATCTGGCTGGCTGATTGGAAGAGATCCATATTTATGGTTATTCCAAAGAGAGGTGACCCAATGAAATGCAGAAATCATCGGACAATATCTGTGACAACCCATGTGAGTAAAGTTTTACTAAAGGTAATACAGAAACGGCTGAAAGTATACATTGACAGAGAACTCTAGAGCCTCAAGCTGGATTCAGAAGAGGGCATGGAACAAAGGATATCATTGCTGATATCTGATGGATCTTGGCTGAAAGCAGAGAATACCAGAAAGATGTTTACCTGTGCTTTATTGACTACGCAAAGACTTTCAATTGTGTGGATCATGACAAGCTATGGACAACATTGCAAAGTACGAGTGTTCCTGAACACTTAAATGTACTTATGAGGAATCTGTACATGGACCAAGAGGCTGTTGTTCGAACAGAACATGGGAATACTGAATGGTTTCAAATTAAGAAAGGTGTGCAACAGGGTTGTATTCTTTTACCATACTTGTTCAATCTGTAATCTGAGAAGCTGGGTTATATGAAGCAAAACATGGCATCAGGATTGGAGGAAGACTCATTAACAACCTGCAATATGCAGATGATACAACCTTGCCTGCTGAAAGTGAAGAGGACTTAAAATATTTGCTGATGAAGATCAACGAGCACAGCCTTCAGTATGGATTGCATCTCAATGTAAAGAAAACAAAAATCCTCACCAGTGGCCCAATAAACAACATTCTTATCAATGGAAAAATGATTGAAGTTGTCAAGGACTTCATTCTTCTTGGATCAACAAACAACACGCACAGAAGCAGCAGTCAAGAAATCAAACGATGTATTGCATTAGGCAAATCTGTTGAACAAGAACAAAGCTGTCAGCTTGAAGACTAAGGTGTGCCTGATCCAAGCCATGGTATTTTCAATAACCTCATATGCATGTGAAAGCTGGACAGTGAATAAGGAAGACCGTAGAAGAATTGACACATATGAGTTATGGGGTTGGAGGAAAATATAGAAAGTGCCATGGGCTGCCAAAAGAACAAATCTATCTGTGTTGGAAGAAGTGCAGCCACAGTGCTCCTACAAGGCCAGCATGGTCAAACTTTTTCTCTCATACTTCAGACATATTGTCAGGAGGGAGCAGTCACTGGAGAAGGATATCATGTTTGGTAAGGTGGAGAGTCAGAGAAAAAGAGGAAGACTCCCAGCGAGATGGATTGGCAAAGTGGAAGCATCAATGGGCTCAAGCGTAGTAACAATTGTGAGGTTGGCCTAGGACTGGGCAGTGTTTCATTCTGTTTTACATAGGGTTGTTATGAGTCGGTACCGACTTGATGCACCTAAAAACAACAACAACAGAGTCAGAACTGAGTCGACAGCACTTAACAACAACAACAACAACAACAACAGATCTGTGCATCCTAATACCTGGAACCTGTGACTATCTTATTTTACATGGCAAAAGGGACTTTTGCTGATGTGTTTAAGTTAATGATCTTCAGATGGGAAATTAGCTTGGATTATCTGGGTGAGCCCAATGTAATCACAGGGGTTGTTATAAAAGGACAGTGGGAGTGTCAGAGTAGGAAGAACAATTGAAGATGTTACCCTGTTGGCTTTGAAGATGGAAGAAGTGGTCATGAATGTCGTTGACCTCTAAAAGATGGAAAAGGCAAGGGAATTGATTCTCCCCAGTGCCTCCAGAAGGAAAATTTTAGTTTTAACCTACTGAAATCCATCTGGTACTTCTGATCTTCAGAATTGTGAGATAATAAATTTATATTGTTTTAAGCCACTAAATGTGTGTTTTTTGTTTTTGTTTTTTTTTTTCACAACAGCAGTAGCAGTGAATGCAAGTGTGAACGCAGACATCATGTGTTAAGTATTATTATATGGTATGAAAGCATATGGGGCCCTGGAGGAGGGGCCTGAAAGAAAATTTCTTTAGAAGAGGCCACACTAAGTTGAGTTTAAAAGATGAGTGGAATTTTTCTCATTGGGGCACAGGAAAAGGAGAGACAGACTTACATGACACAGAAAACAGCATGAAGAAAAGGCAAACATATGTGGAATTATCAAAGGAAAAGTTTGGAGTTGGTTGTTATGAGTTGGAATTTCCAAAGGAAAAGTTAGGAGTTTGAATACAGGGTACAGCTAGTCTCGAGTTTGACAACTCCTACTTGCCCTTTAATGTCATGTACCTTTGTCCTCATTTTGAAATGATTAAACTAGCCCCTACTTGTAACACATTCTTCATCACAATCACTTACTGCATGCTTTTAAATTACTGAATATTTTCCTAGAGCCTTTTCTTGTACTAAAAAGAATACAGAAGAATCACAGGCATTTGTTGTGACTTACCTACAAATTCTAAAAGACATAGGAATGGATCTTGTTTGTAACCCAGAGATTAATTATAGTGGGCACTGGAGGATAGAAATGGTGAGAAATAATCCTCATGATAAAGGCCCTGATACTATGTCGCTGTTGTTAAGTGCTGTAGAGTTAGTTCCAACCCTTAGTGACCCTTTATAGGGTTTCCAAGGAGCAGCTGGTGAGCTTGAACCACTGACCTTGTGGTTCAAATGACTTTGCAGTCTAGCCCACAGGAAGGATCAGCAGTTGGAAACTATGTCCTTGGTGATAGAAATGATGCTGGAGATCCCATGATAGAATTTTGTAAGACCAATGGCTTGTTCATTGCAAATACTTTTTTTCAACAACATAAAAGGCTATGCATGTGGACATCACCAGATTGAATATGCAGGAATCAAATTGACTACATCTGTGGGAAGATACAGTATTAAGGGGATGGAATTTCTTACCAAGGGATTTTTCAGTACAGAGTGATTAGAACAGAGAATCCTTTTGTAATGTGAATTTCCCAATTTATGTTTCATGAATTCATTCTTTTGTATATTGGATTTATTTTTTAATAAGGCAATTTGTATTTATAAGGAAGGAGGAATTATTTTTTCTATATAATATTGCTGACAGCAGAAGTAGACAATCTTCTGGACCAAGGCAGGTCAAGTCCCAGGGTACTAGACAGGAACTCCTAGCGATGTGGATCAGCATGAACACTTTCCATTTGACCCCCAACTACTTTACATCATTTGAAAAATGTAGTTTTTCTTTCCTACATCTACTAATTCTATTTCTGAGGTCATCTTTGTGTCATTGTAGCTTGCCTCATCAACCAGGTCATTAACTCATTGAGAAGACATATAGGAGCCTGGTGATGCTGTATGGGGCTGGTCTGGAAATGAATTTTAAGTGGCAAATATCTTAATGTGCACAGGGCCAAAGAACCCCGAGCCTTACTTTGGAATTGTTATTGACTCCTTAATTTATTTCACATGAAGTTTCCATGCTACAACTCTAAGATGGTCAGGATTCATCAATTCATCAGGGGGTATCTCAAGCCCGCCATTGTTTTTTTGTTTTGTTTTTTACATTCAACTTAGACGCACCCACAGAACTTCCCACATGAAAAACATTGTTGTCTCTCATTTCCATTCTAACAACAGAGTTGTCCCTTAACAAAAGCTAACTTGAAGTCATCTTTCAATTGAGATATTGAAGCACAGCAGAACTTAAGGGTTTAAATTTTGTGTGACTTTAGGAATGTGGCTTATCTTTTTTTCTATTTTTTTAATTCTGTAAAATGGGAACAACAACAATTTAGATGATTTTTTAAGGAGGAACTAGGTGACAGTTTTGTGAGGACCAAGGAATGTGGAGATCCTTGTTACTGTACATTGATAAGTTTTTGTCTACATGGCACGTAAAGTTGAGTGATACTCATTGAATAAGGTGAGGGAATTTAACAACGTCATAATATTTTTGTAAAAACATCTCTCAAGGGTATTTACATGCAAACCAGAGCTTTGAATTGGTTCATTCTTGTGTGATCTCTTGCAGAGAATTTTCATTTCCACCCCAGTTATACTTTAACAATATTCCTCGGTGATTCTTACAGATACATATATACACATACACATGGGGTCTTGATGTGGCACTGTAGGATAAGCACTGGATGGCTAACACCAAGGTTGGCAGTTCAAACCTACCAGTTGCTCCTTGAAAATCTGATAGGGGATCACTCCGAATCCAAACCAATTTGATGGCACCTAACAACAAACAAAAACAATATATACAAATATACATAAGAATCTGTGATATGCAGATAATACAACCTTGCTTGCTGAAAGTGAAGAGGATTTAAAACATTTACTGATGAAGATCAAAGAGCACAGCCTTCGGTATGGATTGCATCTCAATGTAAAGAAAACAAAAATCCTCACCAATGGACC
>NW_006408689.1:6134498-6147719 GCF_000296735.1 Chrysochloris asiatica
AGCATGGCAGCAATAGTGAGGTTGGCCCAGGATCAGGCAGTGTTTTGTTCTGCTGTGCATAAGGTCGCTATGGGTTGGTACCGACTTGATGGCACCTAATAACAACAACATAAGAATTACTTGGGGATCTTGCCAAAATGTAGATTCTGATTCAGTATATCTGGGATGGAGAAACAAATTCTCAGCAGGGGATCAAATGGGAATGAACTGGTTCCAAGCCTTGATCTAAACCAAGAAGTTAGCCATAAATTGTGAATATTAATCTTCATTGGGACCCAAATCTCTCTGACAATCTTCCACACAGAAGAGATAGATACTCATCCCTTAAGACGATAGTATAGAAGAATATTTAATGTACAGAAAAATATTTACAAAAAATTCAGGTTACAGAACAGTATGTGGCGTGGGATCTGATTGGGAAATATCTATTTGAGGGCATGTTTATTATTTATATGTACACATGTGTACACATACAGGTAGAGAGGGAGAGAACCTAGTAGCATATGCACTGAAATATTAGCAATAATTTTTTCTGGGTGGTGAGATTATAGGAGATTTGTACTCTGTTTTTTTGTTGTTTTTGTAAAACAATATTTTTTTCAGTGAGTTATTGTTAGTTCAAAATGTAAATTATTGTGATTTTTTAAAGAAAAATTCATTGATATACTTGTTAGTCTTATTTATCACAAGAATGAAAATTCTTTTATCGTATTTAGTGGGAGCTTAGTGGTGGTCTGTGAACCACAAGGTCAGAAGTTCAAACCCGCCAGCTGCTCCTCAGAAACCCTATACAGGCTCAACATGAGTTGTAACTGACTCAATGTTACTTAAGAACAACAAGATAATGGTGTGATGGTGGTGGTATGACGTCTAATCGGTTCTGACTCATATCGATCCTGCATAGGGTTTCCGAAGTCATACATTTTTGTGGGAGTAGAAAACCTCATCTTTCTCAAGTACAGTGACTGGTGGGCTAAAATTACCCTTATGGTCAGCAGCTCAACACATAATCCATTACATCACCAGGGTTATTCAGGATCATACTATGTCATTATAAAAAGCCATAGCAAAGATGTGAGCCAACTGGGAGTTTTATACACTATTGGTATGGTTAAATACATCTCATTGGATATTTGTTTGACATTATGTGCTAAAGTTGAACACATATCCTACACTTGCACATATGCACTGAAAGACAGCTACCAAGTTGCATCAGGTTTAATAGTCCTAAAAAGAAAACAATGCAAATGTCTATTTGCAGTAGAATGGATAAAACGGATTTTTTTCTTTCTTTTTTTAAAAAATATTTTATTGTGAATTATGTGATAGTTTACATGGGAGAACATTAGCTTAACATTCATCCTATAATATATCGTTTTATTGCCATGGTTACAATCCCCTCCATGCATCATCAACCAACCAAAGGGTATACCCTGCAAGTCTGACCCCAGTCGTCAACACACAGTCCCTCTCCCTCTCTGAATCTAGAGTTCCCAGCCACTCCATCTCTCCACATCTCTGACTCCATCTCTGGCATCACTGTTTCTCTAGGTAGGGTCCCACACTCCACTCTTCTCCTTTGATGGTCCCAGGGACCTCCACTCCTGAAATACAAAGTCAATCTCTCCACTCCTTTTGCTACAAAATGACTACCTTTACATTTCCAACCCTCACAGTCAGTCCTGATAACAATGATTCACTATTGTATCACAAGAAACCTATCCGCATCTCCTTTCATCAGCCCTGACCAGACAGATTGGATACTACTCAGTGGAGATTCTACCTTCCTCCACAACCTCTGGATCTAGGTTCCCTCTTAAAAGCTTGTAAGCCAGTCATGCCTTGCCTTCGTACCCCACTCCCCCCATTTTGGGTAGCCAGTGTCCAAATTGCCCATCCCTGTCTATTCTGTGTATGGAGAGGGTGGGAATGATCCGCTGTAAAGATTTTTTTCCTCTTTTGAGCTACTGCATCCATAGGTGTAGGTCAAGTTCATCAAATTGTATCAGAGTACTCTTTTTTCCTCTACTTTCTTCTTCTAGTTGAGCTCGGATCATCCAGTTATTGAAGCCAGGTCAAATGGATATGATCTGCAAGCATGGGTGTTCTTGTGTATATGCTCTCTCTTCTTATCAGCTGGATGCTTCATTCTCTACTCTAGTCCTCTGTGGCTATGTCACTGACTCTGGGCCCAAGAAGAGTCCTCAGGTCTTGCCATACTGCTGGACAACTAGGTCTCCAACCAGGTTCACAGGAGTCTATTGAATCTGGTAGGGCTTAACTCGCAGCTTCATTTCTGTTTTTCCCTCACTTCCACTTTGTTGCAGACCGTCCAGACCCGGTCAGGAGTTCGAGGCCCTGTGGGCCCAAGTGTTGCAGACCGTACAGGCCGCTGGCTCTGAGGAACAAACTCTAGCCACTTAGCAGACATAGCAAACTGTCTTTCATCTTATTGTTCAGTTATGTTTATTATTAATTTCATACATAAAGCCTTGATATCCACAGATAAATGTAATAACCTCCTAAGGCCGAGACTAAAAGTTCCTAAAGCAGATTTGCTGGGCTCTGGAGAAAATTTCCCCCAAAGAACTCACTCAAGGTAGATGAGAGACTTCCCGGTCTTTGTTCTAAGGACAAAAAGACTGCCATCTTAAGGTGTTTCCAGGTGCAGGCCATTCAACTGAGCTCCTGAAAACCTGGCTCAGGAAGCCAACACAGCGGGACTCCTCCCAAGCCTTTTGACCTTCCTTCTCACCTTCCCCCAACTAAGCTCAGGTGCTATAGATATGTTAATTGAGCCTGAGAAACCAAATTGTGGGCCTGGAATTCAAATCTGCGAATTACAATGTAAAGTTGCCTGAATGTCTGGAAAATTAAGTATGTTAGCTGTACCTTGTCTTAGTCTCTCCCAGCTTGGTGTAAAGCTCCTTCTCAGGGAGAACCAGGTGTGCATTACAGCTTGGAGGGCGTGTTATACAGCTGACTAGGCATGTGTGGATGACCAGCTAGCAAAGGGAACGTACTGCCCGCATAGCTAGGATGTTTGCTGTGCGGGATCTTACTGCCCTCATGGCTAATATGTTCACCACACTGGATCTGCCGGATGCCAGTAATGCATCCACTCTGGCTTCAGTATGTCTTTTTGTCTCTCTCTTTGCGTCTTTGTGTCTCCTCTTTTGTTATCCCTATCGCTGCCGGATATCCCTACCTCGTGAACCAAACACTCGTGTCGAGGCCGGTCCTCAACACCACTTATCAGTGATGAACGTAGTCACCAATCAGAGCGTATGTCTGCTCATGTATTCTCATTGAGTTTTAGTCTTGGAAGGCAGTTTGCCCTGAGGGGACCCAACCACTTACCTTGATGTCTCCTGGGCAAGCAACTTGCTTGCTCTTGAAGTAATCAGTCAGGACTCCTTGTTCACTGTTGTTGTTATGTGCCGTGGAGTCGGTTCCGACTCATAGCGACCCTGTACAGGGTTTCTGAGGCTGTAAATCTTTACAGGAGCAGAAAGCCTCATCTTTCTCCCACGGAACAACTGGTAGTTTCGAACTGCTGACCTTGTGGCTCGCAGACCGATTCGTAACCACTACGCTACCAGAGCTCCTTCACTAGAGATCAGTAAATAAGCCCGTGTTTACTTGCTTACTGGGTAATACACCTCTGTCTATAGGACAGAGTAGAACTGTCCCTATAGGATTTCCAAGGCTGTAAATCTTTATGCAAACAAACTGCCAAAATTTTCTCCTGCAGAGCCTCTGGAAGGTTCCACTTGCCTATCTTTCCAACAACTGAGTACAGTACTGCTATACTAACAGGGTTCTTCCAAAGGTATAGGGAATAAAATTTAAAACACTTATGGGGGGGGGGTGTTGTGCATAATTCAATCCACAACATCCAGTATATTATTGTTGACTTGAAAGAACACAAGATGAACAGATGGCCTCAACATTGTGCTAGCATGACCTGCCTACTCCCCTTCAAAAAAGTAATTCCCTCAAAAAGAAGTTACGTGTATTGAAGGTAACATTTCTTGAGGTTTCTATAGACACTGTCCTATTATCGCCTATTGTCAAATGCTTTGGAAAATGCTCCATTATGTTAACATACTCAAGGTTCTGAAAAGACTCACAATATAAGAAAACATACATTTGTGTAATTGATAGTTTCTTACATAAATTTAACTACAAAACTTATCTTTTTTTTTTTTTCTTTCTGTAATACCCTGGTAGTATAGTTGGGTATGAACTGGGCTATTAACTGCAATTGTCAGCAGTTTGAATCTACCAGTTGCTCTGTGGGAGAACAATGAGGCTTTCTGCTTCTATAAAGATTTGCAGCCTTGGAATCCCTATCTAGGGTCACTATGAGTTGGAACTGACTCAATGGCATACAGCTACCAAAATACTTACTAATACCTAGAGGAATTTGTACTTGTGCATTTTTTCTAAAACACTCATTTACAATAAAGGTTACAAACAATAATTAAAACTTGGCTTTTTCCCCTATTGATGTAGCCAGTATGTCTCTTCTGACATAAAGTTTGCTGTTTCAAGTTGTTTTTCTGTTGGAGGAATGAGGTAATTACTGATTGGAGACACAGCGATGGGGTCTGGCATTGGGGAATCAGGGTCCTATTCTTGGGTTGATTGTTAACACCACAAGTTCCCTTAGAGAAGATAGTTTCCTATTGAATAAACTGATAACACTTAGAGTACATGATTTTTAACATTCCTTTCAGCTTTAAATTTCTAGACAACATATGCTTTTTTAAGGCAATCAGAATCAGAAGGTAACTAAAATCAGTGATGTAACGTTTTAATTGAGAAAATAACTTGAATGATATTTCTGTTTGTTTTATTTGTTGACCAGCAGCTTATAAGTGCTAGGTAATCAAGAAATGGTATTATTATTGTTCTGTGATATACGCACATTTGAATTTCTCTTGTAAATGCATGTAATAGGAACTCTCCATAGGGCAACATAGAGTAATAGCGAAAGATGCTGCTTCCTACTTCATTCTGTTGGAGAAAACGATCTAAGCATTCCCTGGGATTTTTCTTTGTGGAACACTATATGTCATTGCAGTGACAGAAGTGCTGGTGCTCACAACAGAGACCATCTTTGCTGTCCTTTTTTTCCTTCTTCCCTATAACTTTGAAAAAGGAAAGAGCCATTTCCTTGTTACTACTTTATCTTTTTATTTTTAATACTTAGTCTCTTCTTCATTTTGGGGAATAAAAAGATCATTCTTTTATTTCAACAGCTTGTTTCTTTCAAGAAGGCTTTTATATTAAAGAGTTAGCTATGAAATTTAAAGGCTTGCAAAAGTTTTATTCATCATGGGTGTGGATGACTAGCTTCTAAAATACAAAAACATTAATGCATATTTACCTTGAAGACATATTATGTTTTTCTTGATCCATATAAAATACTATCTTGAACAATGCTATAAGTAGTAATTCTTCTCTTGAGAAATAAAGTGAGACATTCATTTGGAAATTTTAAAGTTATACTGTCATGTTTTCATGAATCCTAAGATTTTCTTTTTTCTTCCCATTTTAGGAAGACAAATTCAAATACGATAAAGTTGGAGAAAAACATTAAGTGGAGTCAGATAATGTCTGCATCATTTATGAACAGTGTAAAATTAAGATTTCATTGACAAAACTAAGATTCAGTTCCATTCAGTTTCAGTACCCAACTGAAGATCTAATAGTGACCAAACAAAAAATCTGCTACTCCCTTCTGCTCCCAGCAGAGAAGGCTATTTTTCCCTAAGGGTATAGGAGAAAGTTCTCAACTAGCCTATTTTTTATTCTCTTCTCAAATGAGATTAATGATCATGCTATGGATTCCATAACCATAGCTTCCAAATTTTGAACATTTTAAAGTTAAACAACAAACTGAACATCTACTCTATGCTAGATGTTCTTTTTTAAGAACTTCAAAATAGAAATATGGGGCCAAGAGAAAGTTAGATATATGTCTATATAATTGTTGGGGTTCCTATACACAATTTCCTTCAAGCAATCAGGATTGGAAAGTAGCTTAAAATCACAGTGAGCTAACATTTTAGCCTATTGAATGATGCAGAAAGCATCAAGAGAAGATGGAAGGAATACACAGAATCACTGTACCAAAAAAAATGGTCAATGTTCAACAATTTCCAGAAGTAGGTTGCAGTTAAGATATACATATATAATCAAGAATATAATATAATCAAGAACTATTGGTCCCAGCAGTTCAACTGACTACTAAAAGAACAAGCAAGTTACTGTTCCAGCAGACATCAAGGCAAGTGGTCGGGTCCCCCTAGGGCAAACTCCTTCAAAGACTAAGACTCAATGGGAATACACAAGCAGACATGTGCTCTGACTGGTGACCACATTGGTCACTGATAAGGGGAAGTGAGGGAAAAACAGCAATGAAGCTGTGAGCTAAGCCCTACCACATTCAATAGACTCCTGTGAACTTGGGTGGAGACCTGGTTGGCCAGAAGTGTGGCAAGACCTGAGGACTCCTGGGCCCAGAAACAGTGACATAGCCACAGAGGACTAGAGTGGAGAGTGAAGCATCCAGCTGATAAGAAGAGGGAGCATATGCACAAGAACACCCACACTTTCAGATAATACCCACTTGACCTGGCTTCAATGGCTGGATGATCAGAACTCAACTAGAAGAAAAAAGAATGGAAAAAAAGAGTAATCTGATACAATTTGATGAGCTTGACCTACACCTATGGATGCAGTAGCTCAAAAGAGGGAACACATCTTTACAATGAGGATCATTCCCACCCCCTCAATACACAGGGTAGACAGGGATGGGCAACTTGGACATTGGCTACCCAAAATGGGGGGGGGGGGCACTACAAAGGCAAGAAGTGACTGGCTTACAAGCTCTCAAGAGGGAGCCTAGATCCAGAGGGCATGGAGGAAGTTAGAATCTCCACTGAGTAGTATCCAATCTGTCTGAGAAGGGCTGACGAAATATATGGAGATAACACTCATGTGGCACAACAATGAATAATTGTTATCAGGACTGACTGTGAGGGTTGGAAATGTAAAGGTAAATGTTTTGTAGCCAAAAGAGAGGAGAGGTTGACTTTGCAATCTAGGAGCGGAGGTCCCTGGGATCATCAAGGGAGAAGAGTGGAGTGCGGGACCCTACCCAGAGAAATGGTGACACCAGAGATGGAGGCAGAGATGATGACATGGGAAGATGGAGTGAGTGCCTGGGGACTCTAGACCCAGAGAGGGAGAGATGCTGTGTGCTGACAAACGGGAGAGGGGGGTCAGGCTTGCAGTATATACCCTTTGGTTGCTTGATGATATGTGGAGGGGATTGTAATCATGGCAATGAAATGATATGTGATAGGATGAATGCAAAGCTAATGTTCTCCCATGTAAGCTATCACATAATTCACAATAAAACATTAAAAAAAGATCATTCTTTTATTTCAACAGCTTGTTTCTTTCAAGAAGGCTTTTAAATTAAAGAGTTAGCTATGAAATTTAAAGGCTTGCAAAAGTTTTATTCATCATGGGTGTGGATGACTAGCTTCTAAAATACAAAAACATTGATACATATTTACCTTGAAGACATATTATATTTTTTCTTGATCCATATAAAATACTATCTTGAACAATGCTATAAGTAGTAATTCTTCTCTTGAGAGAGAGAAAGTGAGAGAAATGATAACTAATGGTCCCAAAGTAAGAAGTTCAAACTGTAATGAAGGCATTTGCAAAAAATAAGACTCCAGGAATTGACAGAATATAAACTGAAATCTTTCAACAAACTGGTGCAGCCTTGGAGGTGCTTATTTATGACAAGAAATTTGGAAGACACCTACCTGACCAATAAATTAGAAGAGATCCATATTTGTGCCCATTTCAAAGAGAAGTGGTCTAACATAAAGAAGAAAGCATCAGATACTATCATTAGTATTACATGCAAGTAAAACTTTGCTGAAGACAATTCAAAAGTGGGACCTGCCAGAAATTAAACCCAGATTCAGAAGAGGATGTAGAGCTAAGGATATAATTGCTTATGTTGGCTGGATCTTGACTGAAAGCACAGAATACCAGAAAAATGTTTACTTGTGCTTTATTGTCTACCCGAAGGATTTCAACTGTGTGGATCATGACAAGCTGTTTTGTTCTGTTGTGCATAGGGTCTTTATGAGTTGTTACTGACTCAATGGCACCTAACAACAAAATGGATGACATTGCAGAGAATGGGAATTCCAAAACACTTAATTGTGCTCATGAGGAAACTATACATAGAACACGGAGACAATGAATGGTTTAAAGTCAAGAAAGTTGGATGCCAGGGTTGTATCCCTTCACTATATTTATTCATTCTGTATGCTGAGCAAATAATCCAAGAAGCTGGATTACAAGAGAAGAATGTGACATCAGGATTGGAGGAAGACTCATTAACAACCTGAGACATGCAGATCATACAACCTTGCTTACTGGAAGCTGCCATATTATGAGGAAGTCTAAATGGGCCCATGTTGAAAGACCACATGGACTACTCCTGTCTTGGGATTCCAGTCAACAGTATAGCAGAAGTCCTAGCCAACAGGGACATCACGCACCAGACATGTGAGTGAAGATATGTCCAGATGATTCCAGGTCCCAGTCTTGACTTCTTCCAGTTGAGGTTCTCAACATAGTGTCTTAGAGAAATGCCACCCCTGTTATGTCCACTTTGAAACCCTTACCCACAGAGTCTGTGAGCATGATAAAATGGGTGCTTACACTACTAAGCTGTACACAACAATAGTAGTTGGAACAGGATGCTTGTGAGATAGGCAAATGGACACTTCGAACAAACACTTGCTAATCTAAATCCAGAGCTCAAGTTGAAATTTTGACTAGACATGTTGAACCAGGAGTCCTCAGTGTATAGATTGCAACTGAAGCCAGAGATATAAATGACGTCCCAAGAAATATCTTAAGGAGACAAGAAGGGTAGATCTGGATTTCTGGGGACATATTAAAAAGAGCTCTGGTAGCATAGTGGTTACGAATTGTGCTGCGAACTGCAAGGTCAGCAGTTTGAAGCTACCAGCTGCTCCGTGGGAGAAAGATGAGGCTTTCTGCTCCCGTAAAGATTTACAGCCTCAGAAACCCTGTTCAGGGTCGCTATGGGTTGGAACTGACTCCATGGCACTTAACAACAACAACATTTATATTTAATGGATATTGGATAGGGAAAGAAGTATGCAGAAAGGACTAAGAATAATAGTGTTTACGTTCAGACAAGAAAACAGAAACAGTCGGAGTATTTCAAGAGGAAAGCTTCCAGTTCATACAAAACAACTGGGAAGGCTAGTTAATTTGCTACTAGCTGTCAGGCTCATTGTTGTAACTATTGTACCAAATCAGAGAACTGCTGTTACTACCAAGAGGACAGGAATTTGCAGAAAATGTGCCCTACCTCACAGATCCTCCATATCACTGAGGCCAGGGACATGGAGTCTGAAGTCCAGGCTTCTGCTACCACTTCTTTAAGAAGAATGACATCCATTTACCAAACTGAATCCAATGCACCTCATTGCATCCAGACTGCAAGTTGCATCCAGAACCTTAGAACAAGGGAATATAAGAAATTGTATTCCAGGCTTCTCCCAGGAGAAAGCATAAAACAGGGTTGAGTGTTAATGCTGATTATAAACCCAAACAAAGTAATTCGAAGCATAGCCCAAATGACTTTCCAAATAAATGAGGTAGCTTGAACTGCAGAATAGAGTTCATCTCTAAATCAAACCAAGGAGTGAAATTAAGGATAGGGAGACCAGTGGATTTTGAAGTCCAACAATCTTGCATTTAAATCCCAGTTTAGTCACTTACATACAAGCCTCACCATGCTTTCAGGCTTCAGTTTCTTCATCTACCAAAGATGATAATGCAAGCATTGCAGGGTTGATAGGAGAACTGAAAACAGTATGTGTGGGATAGTGAACACAGAGATTGGAATATGGAGACAGACAACAATGGTGACTTTTATTATTCCCCAGGTGGGAAGTATGGCATGTCAGCCCCTTCACCCTGCTCATATGGGAGGGTCCTTGTTCATCCACTTCACTAGATCAAGAATAAGAGTCCCCATTGCATTCGAGGAACAGACACTTATGAATGGCATTTGTTCAAACTTTATTCAACAGCCCTTGATTTAAAGCTGTTCTTTAGAGATCTTTAGATAAAAAGTGGTTTAATATACCCTCTCAGAGAGTTAGTTTCAACACATACTTTGAAGGATAAAAGAGAGGAGGCCAAAATGAGAAATAACCGCCTAAGAGCTTAATTTACAGGCTAGCTCATACCAAACTTCAAGTTTCAAAGTTGACTCCACTTCTTATTACAGCTTGTTCTGATCCTAGGGGAGGCTCAGCTTACCTCTAAACATTTTTTGAATGCTAGTCTACCTTTTCTTCCACTTGGGTTATTTCTGTTGCTAAATTATGACCCCAAAGATGCATACTTGAAACAAATGTGTTATATCTTTAAAATCACTTAGCACTGTGTATTAGGAAGATCACCAAAAAACAAAAACAAAATATCCAAATCCATTGCCATCCAGTTGATTCCAACTCATAGTGACCCTGTTGTTGTTGTTAAGTTCTGTCCAGCCAGCTCTGACTCATAATGACCCTGTATAGGGTTCCTGAGGCTTTAATCTTCTCAGAAGCAGAAAGCTCAAACCATGGATCTGTGGTTCACAATCTGATGTTTATCATATGGAGCTACTGCACTCTTCAGTGACCCTGTAGGACAGAGAACAATTATCCCATCGAGTTTCCAAGGGGTAAACCTTCACGGAAGCAGACATCTTTCTCTTGCAGAGTGGCTGATAGATTCAAACTGGCCATCTTTCAGTTAGCAACTGAGCACTTAACCAGTGTGCCACCAGAGCTCCTAGAAGGATCACAGCTGGATTTAAATCTAGGTTATGAGTGATGCTGTAGGCTAAGCAATGGCCTGCTAACCACAAGGTGGGCAGTTGAAACCCTCAGCTGTTTCTTAGAAATACTATACAGGGTTGACATGAGTCGGAACTGACTTGATGGGCATTTAACAACAAGGACAGCAGGATACTGTTTTACAGCTGTTTTTTATAGGTAACCTCTGAACCACTCTGAGCCTCATCATCCTCATTTATATAAAGAAAAAAATCCTAATTTCCTTGAAGGATTGCTGTGAAGATTAAGTGAAATTAGTAAATGATGGTAACTCAAACCAAACTCCTTGCCATTAAGTCAATTCTGACTTCTGGTGACCCTTTGTGTTACAGACTAGAATTGAATTCCATAGAGTTTTTTTTTTTTTTGTTTTTTTTTTGCTTATGTGAAGCAAATTGTGAGACTTTTCTTCTGTGGATCTGCTGGGTGGATTTGAACTCTAGGTTGTAGTTTAGTGTAAACTGTGTGCACCCTTTATTGTTGTCATTAAGTGCCTGTGTAGGGTTTCTGAGAAGAGGTTGGTGAGTTTGAACTGCTGATCTTGCAGACCTATATATGATAATGACTGTCATTTATTAAAATGTATACAACAGATGCAGTGGTATGAGCATCACTAATCTTCAGAACAGTACTATAAGGATGAATTGTCTTTAATCTATAGATAAGAGTCCTGATCTGGCTGTAGTATAAACACTGGACTGCTGGCCACCAGGTTGGTGGTTCAAAGCCACCAGACACTCCCTAGGAAACCCTATACAGGGTCCCTATGAGTCAGAACCGACTCAATGGCACACAACAACCACAATGTCTATAGATAAGGATGCTAAGGCTCAAAAAGGTAAAGTAACTTGCCCCAAATTCCATTATACTTAATATGCTGCAGAGGCAGGACTTGGACCCCTCCTGAAGAAGGACCTACCTCCTGGCCTGGCATGTGTAAATACTCAAAGAAAATGATATATTTTGCTAGCCCATTCCCCCTCATTTGATAGATCCTGAAGTGACTCAGAGTGACCTGTCAAGGAACCGAGCTGGAATTAAAACCCACATCTCCAGACTCAGAGTCTTGTATTTTTTACATTACCCTAAAATGTCTTCCTTGTGTCAAATCCCTTTCTAAGAAGACTGTAACATGAAACTCAGGCTGGACACGAGCGATCATATATACATGACAACTGCACCCTCTTCTGGTTTCTAAAAGAACTGAAAGGGGCCACCTGGCAAAAGATTGCTGTTGTTAAGTGCCATCCAGTCGGTTTTCATTCATAAAGACCTTACTACTAAAGGTTTATTTCACATATGCTTGTAAAACTTGAAATAAGGAAGACTACAGAGAAATTGAAGCATTTTAATTATGGTATTAGAGTAGAATATTTAAAGTAGCAGGGACTACCAGAAGAACAAACAAATCTGTTGGAAGAAATACAACTAGAATGCTCCATAGAATCCAGGATGGCCAGACTTTGTCTCTCATTTTCAGACATAGTATCAGGAGAGACCTGTTCCTGGAGAAGGACATCATGCTTGGTTAAATGGATGGTCAGCACAATAGAGGAAGACTGCCAACAAGATGGATTGGCACAGGGCAGCAACAACGGGCTCAAAGGTAACCACACTTGTGAAGAAGGCAAAGGACTGGGAAGTGTTCAACTCGATGGCACCTAACAACAACAAAAGGTCTTATTGGAATACTGATGTGGTGCTATAGGATAGGCATTGGACTGTTAACTGCAAGGTCAGTGTTTTAAACCCACCAGCTGCTCCTCAGAAACCCTACACAGGGTTACTATAAGCTGCAAACAACTTGAAAGCACTTTGGAAAACTAAAGGTTAATTTATCATTAACCTATTTCAACTGCCCTTAAAATCCTTCTTACCCCTTTTCTTTCTTTCTTTCTTTTTTTTATAAACTTAAGGTTTTTATTGTGAATTGAGTGAAAGTTTACAGGGTACATCATCAGTTTCACATTCAACAATTCATAAAACTTGTTTCATTACATTGATTATAATACCCTCCATATACCATCTGTTAAAAGTATTTCTCTCTATCCACTTTAGCTTTTATAAAAAAAAACACACAAACAAAATAACCCACTCAGGCATATATAATAATCTACATCTCCAAAGGGCACATTCTGTAAGTTGGCTCCTGGTCACCAGCTCTTAGTTCTTCTCTTCTTAGTTGATGAATCTAGAGTCCTCAGCTGCTCCCCTTCTCCATGCCCCCATCTCTGCCTCCATCTCTGGC
>NW_006408689.1:6157343-6158513 GCF_000296735.1 Chrysochloris asiatica
TGACAATATTCTGGTGTTCTTCATTATGTTTCAATATTCAGTATTCTGGAGATGACAGTGTTCCAGTGCTATTCATAAGGTTTTCAGTGACTAACATTTCAGGGTAGTAGTCCATCTTTCCTTCTTCCTATTCTGACTTAGTCTGGAAGCTTAACTGAAACCTATTCACCATGGGTGACCCTGTTGGTATTTAAAATACTGGTGTCAAAAGTTCCGGAATCACAGCAACATGCAAGCTAACATAGTACAACAAACTGACAGATGAGTAGTGGAATAGAATGTATAAAGATCTGGAATTTGAAAACCGAAAGTGAAGAATGTTCTCAGAGTTTCTAAAGCTGAAATAACTGAAGAACAAAAAATTCAAGCCTCAGGTTGAAATATTGAAGAATTCTATGGGCAAAATATTGAATGAAACATCAAGAAGAGAGGGGAGGGATACACAGAATCACTGCACCAGAAAGAATTGGTCAATAATCAGCCATTTCAAGAGGTAGTATATTACCAAGAACCAAAGTTATTGAGGAAGTCCAAGCTTCACTGAAGGCATTGTAGAAAAACAAGACTCCAGAAATGGACTTAATACAAATAGAAATGTTTCAACAAACTCGTGCAGCTCTGAAGGTGCTCACTTGTTTTTGCCAAAAGATCTGGAAGACAACTACCTGGCTGAGAGATCCATATTTGTGCCCATTCCAAAGAAAGGTGATACAATGTGGAAATCATCAAACAATATCATTAATATCACATGCAAGTAAAATTTTGCTGAAGATACTTCAAAAATGGTTGTAGCAATACATCAACAGGAAGCTACCAGAAATTCAAGCTAGATTCCAAAGAGGACATGGAAGGAGGGATGTAACTGCTGATATCAGATAGATCTTGACTAAAAACAGAATAGAAGAAAGATGTTTACTTGTGCTTTTTTGACTATGCAAAGGCATTTAATTATGTGGAGCATAAAAAATTATGCATAACATTGTGAGGAATGGGTATTGCAGACTCCTTAATTGTGCTCACGAGGAACCTCTGTATAGACCAAGAGGCAGTTGTTTGAAAAGAACAAGGTGATACTGAATATTTTTAAATCAGTAAAGGTGTGCAACATGGTTGTAATCTTTCACCATACTTATTCAGTTTGCATGCTGAGAAAATAATCTGAAAAGCTGG
>NW_006408689.1:6159935-6191210 GCF_000296735.1 Chrysochloris asiatica
TATGAGGCAATGATAGAAGCATTTAAGAGGTTTTAAGTTTATGAAGGAGTCCTGGTGTGGCACTATGGGTTAATGAGCTGGACTGCAAGGTCAGTTTGAACTGCAAAGTCAGCGGTTCAATCTCACCAGCTGCTCCTAGGAAACTCTATATAGGGTCACTATGAGTCAATATCGACTCAATGGCACTTAACAATAATAAGTGTATGCAAAGGAGCTCTGATAGCCCAATAGTTAATTAATGATTTCAACTACCAATCAAAGGGTTCTCGGTTAAAATTTACCCAGTACAAAAGTTCTTATGATCTACTTCTGCAAACATTACAGCTGAGAAAACCCATGGGGAAGTGTTACTCAGTCTCATGGATTTGCTATGAGTTGGAATGGACTTAATGGCACCCAATAATGACAAAATGTATCCCTCAATCAAAAAAGAACTTTCAGAGAAATACTTGGAGATGCATATTAAGCTTAGGTTTCTCAAACCCAGAATCTCTTGGATCTTACTTCCTGGTACACTTTGATGGTCAGCTAGACTGGTGTCTATCAGTGATAGTCATATCACAGCTCTTACTGAGGGTTTAATTAAATAATACATGTAATGTGCATTGTATGATGCCTGGTATACAGAGAAAATATTAATAAAGAATTGATCAAACCAAACCAAACCAAGCCAAATATGTCCGTAAATACATTCCATCTGAATTTAGATACTATCTCAAGAACAGATTTGATGCATTAGAGACTAATGAATAAAGATTAGTGTGGGATGACATCAAGAACATCATACATGAAGAAAGTAAAAGGTCATTATAAAGAAAGAAAGGACCAAAATAGATGTCACAGGAGACTCTGAAACTTACTCTTGAACATAGACAAGCTGAAACAACTGAAATAAACGAGGAAGTAAAAGAGCTGAACAGAACATTTCAAAGGACACCTCCAGAAGACAAAGTAAAGTCTTATAATGAAATGTGAAAATACCTGAAAACCCAAAGGAAGAACATACTCAGTATTCTTCAAGCTGAAAGAACTGAAGAAAAATTTAAACCTCAGCTTGCAATGAAAGATTCTATGGGAGTCCTGGTGTGGCACTGTGGGTTAATGCGTCCGACTGTAAAGTCATTTGAACTGCAAGGTCAGTGGTTCAAGCTCACCAGCTGCTCCTTGGAAAACCTATACAGGGTCGCTATAGGTTGGAGCCGACTCAACGGCACTTAACGACAACAAGTGGGCAAAATATTTAATGATGAAGAAAGCATCAAAAGAAGATGGTAAACATATACAGTCACTGTACCAAAAAGAATTGGCCAATGTTAAACAATTTCAAGAAATAGCTTATGATCAAGAGCCAATGGTATTGAAAGAATGCATTGGAGAAAAACAAGGCTCTAGGTATTTTCAAAATACAAATTGAAATATTTCAACAAACTTATATAGCTATGGAGGCACTCATCTATGCCAACAAATTTGGAAGATAGCTATCTGGCCAACTGATTAGAGGAGATCCATTTTTGTACCCATTCCAAAGAAAAGTGATCCAATTGAATGAGGAAACCAAACAATATCATCAATGTCACATGCAAGTAAAATTTTACTGAAGATAGTTCAAAAATGGTTGTAGCAATACATCAACAGGTACATACCAAAAATTCAAGCCAGATTCAGAAGAGGACATGGAAGGAGGGATATCACTGCTGATGCCAGATTGATCTTGAATGAAAACAGAGAACACCAGAAAGATGTTTACTTATGCTTCATTGACTATGCAAATGTTTTTAACTGCATGGATCGCAATAAACTGTGTGAATCATGAAAAACAATGAGTATCCCAGAACATTTAATTGTGCTCATGAGGAACTTGTGCCTAGACCTGGAGTGGGGAATGTTTGGCCTGCAGGTTGTATAAGCCTGTGAAATCATGCGGTCTGGCCCTGCCAAGGCAACTGCAGGCAGGACTAAAAATTCAATAAATTTAGGAGCTTTTTTCATAGCAACATAAATTTATATTAACTAATACTATAAATATCCACATGGCCCTTGGCAGATAAAAGGTTCCCCACTCCTGACCATTCTACTGTGCATGGGGTCGCTATGAGTCGGTTCCGACTCAATGGCACCTGACAACAACAACAACAACCCCGACCAACACCAACAGGCAGTCATTTGAACAGGACAAGCAGACACTTCATGGTTTAAAATCAAGAAAGACATGTATCAGGAATTTGTCCTTTCACTGCAATTAATCAGGGTCCTGGTGTGGCGCTGTGGGTTAATGTGCGAGACTGCAAAGCTGTTTGAACTGCAGGGCCAGTGGTTCAAGCTCACCAGTTGCTCCTCGGAAACTCTATTCAGGGTCACTGAATTGCTATGGGTTGGAACTGACTTGACGGCACTTAACAACAACAACAACAACAACACTTAGTCAATCTGTATGCTGAGCAAATAATTTGAGAAGTTGGATTATATGAAGAATAAGGCATCAAAGACTGGAGGAAGACTCATTGATAATCTGAGATGCTAATAACACAACCTTGCTAGCTAGAAGCAAAGAGGAGCTGAAGTACTTACTGATGAAGATCAAAACTACAGCCTTCAGTATGGATTGTACACCAATGTAAAGAACACAAAAATCTTCACTACAGGACCAATAAATAACACCATGATAACAGAGAAACATTTGAAGTTGTCAAAACCTTCATTATGCTTGGATCCACATCATGCTCATGGTAAATCAAAAGGTATACTGCATTAGGAAATTGCTGCAAAATGATTGTTAAAGTGTTACCACTTCAAGTACTAAGGTGTGCTTGGCCCAAGTCATGGTATTTTCAGTCACCTCATATGCATATGAAAGTTGGACATTGAATGAAGAACTGGTACATTTGAATTATGGTGTTGGTAAAAAATATTGAAAATACCATGAACTGCCAGAAGAACAAACAAATCTGTCTTGGAAGAAGCACAGTCAAAATGCTCCTTAGAAGTAAGGATGACGAGACTTTGTTTCTCGTACTTTGGACAGGTTTCAGGAGGAACCGGTCCCTAGAAAAGGGCATCGTGCTTAGTGAAAAAGAGACAGATTCCCAGTGAAATAGACTGACACAGTGGCAGTTCAAAACAATGGGTTCCAACATAACAACATCCGTGAGGATGCCACAAGACTGGGCAGTGTTTTGTTCTTGTTATGCTAAAGGTTGCTATGACTCAAAAGCACCTAACAACAACAACAAATCAAACCAAATCACTCAGTTCCTAAGACCATCACAGGCACCCTAGTCTCCTAAATTCCTTCTAAGATTGGTTATTGACATTACGTTCTCAGAGCTAATCATTTACTCCTTCAGTGGACCTTGACAATGCTGGGATGCCTCAGCCTCTCCTGGTATGGTCTGTGAACTTGCTATTTAAAATGCGTGCCCTACCCCATCAGCAGGGATATATCTAGGGTCTGGCAGGTATTGCAGAAGGATGGGAGGGGTAGTTTGATAAATAGTTTTTATTTTCAATCACACTTTGTAACACCAGGTCTGAGAGATAATTCAGCATTTTAAAACTAATTACTATAGGTGCTTGGTACCTATGGATTCCTGGGAGTAGTGGGTTAAGCGCTGGACTACTAACCACAAGACCAGCAGTTCAAATCCACCAGGTTTCTTCAGGAGAAAGATGAAGCTGTCTGCTTCCTTGAAAGATTTGTTGTTGCTGTTGTTAAGTTCTGTTGAGTCATTTCCAACACATAGCAACTCTGTATGGGGTTTCCAAGGAGTAACTGGTGGGTTTGAACTGCTGACCTTGTGTTTAGCAATCCAGTGCTTATCTTACAGTGCCACACCAAGACTCCTCCGTAAAGATTTACTGTCTCAAATACCTTAGGAAACAGTTGTCCTATAGTCTTGCTATGAGTCATAGGTGGCTTGATACCAATGGATTTGGTAAGTTTGGGATACCTCCGCCCATAAGTCCTCCTGCAATTCCCAAGAGAGGAGTTTGTCTTCTGACGTTTATTTTCAAATTAGAGAAAATTCACATAAACGTTTCCTTGATAGTTCACGCCTTGAAAAAAAACAAAAAGAAGATGGAGTTTGGGGGATGAAAAGAATTCAATCATAGCACTGACAGGAGAGTTTATTTCCACTGTTTACTGCTCTGAAATTATTAAGACATAATTAAATAATATATTCAATTCATAATACATACATTGGCATCTAATACCACACACTAGTTACTGGGCTAGGTACAGAAGATAAAAAGTCGATAAGGTATGGTCTTGTCCTCCAACTTAATTATAACTGTAACCAAGTTTATATACCAACTCCTCACTTACTGACATGGTGAGGTTCCATGCAAAAGTCAGCATTATGTGAAAATGGGTGATAACCATATCAAATCAAGAAATGGAGGATGATGACATCATTGCATAGCTGCTAAACCACTGAGAATCATGACCCAACCAAGTTGAAACCTAACCTTAACCATTACAGTCAATATTATTTTCTCCTCATACCACATGGTGTTTACTTCTTGCCAGAGGTGTGTGTTTACTATTGTTATGGAAGTGAAATGCTGGATAAAGAGACAGTAAGTGAGGAGTAACCACCAGCCATTTCTTTAGTTTTTATTTTACAGGCCTGTAAAATATGAGGAGCTTCAAAAAAAGTTTGTGGAAAAATTCCATTGTCTTTTTAATTCCATTTTCCACAATTTTTTTGTTCCTGTTTCTTCAATTTTAATTTAAACTTAATCTCTTTTACTAATGGCATTTGTGAAAGTAAGAGAAGCTGAGCAAAAAGCCATGAATTGGATCTGAGAACTGAGCGATCATGCTTTCCATTCAACTGAACAATTCCACCAGGTGCAAAGGAATTATAAACGAGGTTTAAGATTTCAAAGCCAAGGGACTTGCAGTTTTGGGGCAGGAGAAGCAGAGACAGGCACGAAAAAACCAGAGAAGGCACTTTGCTGAAACAGTTCCGGAGCTTTAGATCTAATATAAAGTTGGTAGGGTGAGCAGTTTCGGACACCCACCGGTGGAGAAGTCTGACTGTGGAGGGAATACACAGCAAATTCTGAATAGATCGGGATGCTACTATGGACCCCTCAACCTGGGCTGAGATCAGAGGGTGGGGGCACAGCCAAGCTGATACAGCACTAAATCCACGGACCGACATGTGGAAAAAAAGGTATGACGGCACTTTTCACTTTTCTTTCCTCCTTTCCTCTGTCGTACCCTCTCTGCCCATTCTGGGCACCCCCAAAAGAGTCCAGCTCTGTTTCCACAGGGTACAATTTTCCCATGGTGCACAAAGGAAATCCCTGAAAACTCCGGTGGTCCCACAGCTAATCCTTTGGCTGCTTCTTATGATGTCTGACTCAGGGATTTAAAAAACCCTACAGGCAAACCTTATTTGCTCCTTGTAAAATCCCAAAATAAAAGGCAAGAGCCGACACCAACTACTATATATAACAATGCAGCTATTTTGAGAATTACACTGTGCATACATATAATAATCTAAATGACCTTCAGAGATAAAAATAGTAGACAATCTTTCTTGCATTAATTTCTCAATATCTATCTGTACACCTCCACCATGGTGACTAGAGTGGGGGCCTGAACGAGTGGACACCTCTGCTGGAGGTTTCTACTGTGAACGCATACTGACCTGTGCAGCAAAGGCTACTGGACAGTCTGCTATGGTTTTGTTTTTGTGTGTTGGTTTTTGTCTATGTTTTAATTTTATTTTTTTTCTGTTTTGGGTCCTTTTGCTCTTACTTTTTTCCTGGGGGTGGGAGCTTTCTCTCCCTACGTTACCCAAGAAGAGACAGCAATGGTGGCCGTATAGCCAAGCTACAAGCATACCCTATAATATCCCACCATCCGGACAGGAGCCAATACCAGCTACTAGACATTACACAGATAACCAACACTCACTAAGATAACCTGCAGCTGAGTAATAAGAGATATGAAAAGGGAAGCCTATCTCCAGATCACAACAGCCAGGAGATGCGCAGTAAGCTTAACAACACTGCAACATACATTCACTGAATCATTGAAAACACATCTAACTATTGAAAATGTCCAAGAAAAAACAAAAGATCTTAGCACATGTCCAGAAACAGAAAAGAGTAACTGAGACAAATAAGCTAGAGGCACACATAGACTTCCCATTAGAAGAATAGCAAGCTTTGGATCTGCCTGAGAAGGAATTCAGAAGAATGATGTGGATACAAATCCACACGCTTTACAGAGGGGTGGAGGAAAATAAAGAAGTCAGGAAAGTGCTACAGGAACACACAAACAGGATAGATATAGCGTTGGAAACAATTTAAAACCTGCAAAAATAGGTCCAGAGGATTAATAATAAAATATCAGAAATGGACAATACACTGATACATGAGGTTGTGGCCAGTCCTAGCACTATCTTATTAGTATTCCATTTAAAGTTTTAAAGTATATTAAGACTCAAGTGACCTCTGAAGGAGGCAGCCACAACTTTACAAAATGGAAAACTGATCTGCATTTGCAGAGATGTCAAACACTTATGGCAGATAGTTGCTAATCAATCATAGAACTCACTTCTGTTAGGTCTGCACATAGCCCAGAAGTCTACAGTGACAGCAGCAATGGGCTCAAGCATAACAATAATTGTAGAGATGGTGCAGGACCAGGCAATGTTTTATTCTGTTGTTCATATGCTTGCTAGGACTCCGTGGCACCTAACAAGTACAGCTACATAATCCCTCGATGGTGCAAATGGTTAAGTGCTCAACTACTCACCAGTCGACAAGTTGGTGGTTCAAAGTCAATCCAGAGGCACCGCAGAAGATGGGATTGGCAATCTAATTTTAAAAGATCACAGCCTTGAAAACACTATGTATGGAGCAGTTCTACTTTACTATTAGTGGCATGTGAGAAGATGTGTACTTTTTCTTTGCTTTTAAAATTCTGATGTCATTTATTGGCACAAAAATTATTCAGGTACAACATGGTGTCTAGATAGACATGGCTACACTTTATACTTTGTGCATTTAGTTTAATAGTTATTTTGCTCATAATTGCCAACACGTACTAGACCATCCCTCTGCGATCAGCACCTGCATGTCAGCATTTCTGCTTCTCAAGCCCTTGCTCTATACACGGAGCATTAAAACTCACTGAAAATGCCCCAGGACCATGCTGATGTAGGCCACCCTGCTACAATGTGATCCTCCCTGTGTGTTTGCTCACCTGAGGCTGCCCAGAGATCTAAATATGCTCCCCTCCTAGAGGGTCAGTCTCCGACTGACATTCTTAAGTCACAGCATCGTGGGGACAGGCAGACCTTTCCCCCCATTTCGGCCCATTGAAGCAAATGTTGCTGCCGCTGTCTATGGACCAGTGAGGTAATGGGATGGCAAAAGTGATGATGTCTTCTTTTCCTGCCTCCTCACAGTCCAGAATTCTAATGTGGCTCCTTCATGACTTGAGGCTTCTTGGTGACACTGAGTTTGCGGTATCCATGCTGAGAGGAACAAGTAGGTCATTCTATCTGCAAACACCTATGAGTTCTCTTGTGAATTCAGTCAAAACCCATATTTCTAAAGTTGTGGGTCTTCTGTTCCCCAAAAGCAATGGCTTGATTTATGTAATAAGACTGCTTCACTGTCCTGGGAACCAAATCAAGCCTTGTGTTTCTGAGAATATCTTCTTCAACAGCATCTAGAAAGTTGGTACATTAAGGACATTGGGGCAGACCCTAGTTGTGTTCCGGTAGGTATCTTAGTAACTTAAAATCATGGCGATTTTTTCAGAAGAACATCCTAAAACTCAAGGATCCCTGGCATGCAGCAGGTTAAGCATTGGGCTGCTAACGTAAACATCAGCAGTAAGAACCCACTAGCTGTTCTGCAAGAGAAGGAGGAGGCAGTCTGCTTCTGTGAAGAGTTGTTGTTGTTAGGTGCCATGGAGTCAGTTCCAACTCATAGCAATCCTGTATAGAGTTTCTGAGTAGTTTGAGCTGCCAACCTCAAGGTTCAAACTGACCTTACAGTCCAGAGCATCATCCTGCAGCGCCATACCAGGATTCCTCTGTGAAGATTTACAAACCTCAGAAATCCTATGGAACAGTTCTACTCTGTCCTCTAGGGTTGCAGTGTATTGGAATCAACTAGTCCCAGTGTAGTGCCATAGGATAAGCACTTGACCTCCATCAAGGTAAGTGGTTCCAACTCACCAGCTGCTCCTCAGAAACCCTATACAGGGTCGTTATGAGTCAGAATCGACTCCGCGGCATATAACAGCAAACAACAAATGGCAACGGGTTTGGTTTGGGGTCCTAAAATCCAATGAGATCATCGATTGACCAAGGTCATGTAGCAGGTGAAAGGCAGAGCAACAATCTGAATATAGGATGGTTAACCTGACGTACTGTTCTCTTCTTATCAACATTGTGTTTCATATTCCTAAGGACGTCATCTTGGAGTGTCAGTAGAGCTAAAGCACTAATATCTTTCCTGATTATAGATTTCATTTTTCTAAGTTGCCTGCCATGGAGTCCTTGAGTAGTGTAAACTGATAAGTGCTTCACTACCAGCCAGAGGATGAGCAGCATGAACCTACCCAGAGCTGCTTCAGAAGTAAGGCCTGACTATATGTTTCCAAAAGATCCCAGCTTTGAAAACTCTGTGGACTTCTACTCTGCACATGTGGGATTGTCCTGAGTCAGAATCAACTCTACAGCAACAAACAAAAACAGCCTCTTTGCCAAAGGACTTTTATTTTGCTAATCACTTTTTGGCCAAGCTCTTTGCTGTCAAGAGTCTGCAGTTCATCATCTTGCGTATACTATCCCTGACTCTTGGCATCAGACATTGCCTATTTTCTAAACTATGCATCTCCATAGTTTTCATCATGAAGGCTTTAAAATAAAGTCTAGGCTGTTAGAGACAATAACTTGAGAAATACAAAAGACCAATGTTAACTTAAAAATTAAACATATGAATTCATAAATAAGGAGATAGTTTATAAGGTAGTCAAGACCCCAATAATTTTGTAGGAAGCTCTTCTCAAACATGTCTATCAGCAAAGGAAAAATGGAAAGCAGCAACAGAAGAAGAAATTAAACCAAAACAAAAGACTATTAGGCAAACATTCATAGATGTTTTCTCCAGGCACTGCTTGCTTGCTGTATTAATTGCTGAAAGAGGAGAGCCTGTAATGTCTCAAACTCTGTCTCCCTCTGGTGACCACTCTTACTATCTCTGGACTCTTGCACTGGCTGTGGTCATCCTGTTTTTCTGAGAAGCTGCTCTCTAGCTTGAAGATGTGAATGTGTACTTCATTAAGAGTGACCATGTAGCACCTCTGATTAATAAACATGTCCATGGAGTCAGGATACCTGGCTTGAGTGCCAGCTCCACTGCCCACTAACTGAAACATGGGACAGTTCACTGAAATGCCCTGTGTTTGTTTCCTCATTTCTGAAATGAGAACAAGAGCTACATTTACCTCAGAGGTTGTTGTAAGGAATGAACAAGACAAACCACATCAGAATTTTGCTCTGTGCCCTCCCTGGGACACCACTGCCATCACAGGGCTCTGGAAGTGGCATGATGAAGGCACTTTTGTTGTTAGTAAGCATGGCTTTCCCTACAAGCCAGAGGCAGGAAAATGAGGCATTGTGTATGAAAGGATGTGGAGACAGCTAGAATGCAAGTCAGTTTCCATGTAAGGCATTATAACTTGTATTCTAAAGCAGACCCCAGAAGGTATATATATAAATATATACATATAAAGCCACTTATAAAATACACAACAATTTCTCAGATTTTGGTCACCAAAAGAGTTAAAAATTTCAATACCACAGAGATTCTGGAGTCTGACTTTGGACAAATAATTGGTTGTATTTTTCTGAACCTTAATTGCTGTCTCTCTAGAATGGTACTAAGAATACTGTCCCCTGGAGATGTCATGACAATGAAATGAGACCATTCATATATAGTCCTTGTTGTCAAGCCAATTCCAACTCATAGGACAGGGCAGAATTGCCCACAGGGTTTCCAAAACCTCTACTGGAGCAGAAAGCCTTGTACTTCTCTTGCAGACTGATAGGTTTGAACTGCCGACCTTATAGTTCATAGTTCAGTGACTATCCTACATCAATACCAGGGTTCCTTTAATCCATATGATTTTGTGTGCTATGTAGCTGGTTCTGACTCATAATGAACCTGTGTAGGGTTTCTGAGGAGTGGTTGGTGAGTTTGAACTACTGACTTTACACTGATAAGCAGACTGGCGTTTCAGTCCGGTGCTTATCCTACAGAGTCACACCAGGATTTCTTAATCTATATATCAGTCTAAACAAAACAAAACAAAACAAAACAAAACAAAAAAAACACAAACCCACTGCCATCAACTCAATTCCAACTCATAGTGACCTCTATATAGGGTTTCTGAGACATTGTAAATCAAATTTCATCTTTCTCCCATGCAGAAGCTGTCGACCTTACAATGAGCACAACAGTGCGTATCCCACAGCACCACCAGGAATGCATTGTTGTTAAGTGCTGTCAAGTTAGTTTTGACTCATAGTGAAGCCCTATATAGGGTTTCTATGGAGTGACTTGTGGATTTGAATCACTGACCTTACAGTTAACAATCTAGTGTTTATCCTGTAGTGCCACCAGGTATACTTTGTTGTTGTTGATAAGTGCTGTCGAGTCAGTTCTGACTCATAGTGACCAGGAATATGTTGTTGTTGTTAGGTACCATTGAGTTAGTTCTGACTCATAGCTACCCTATGCACAGCAGAATAAAACACTGCTTGGTCCTGGGCCAATCTCAAAATAATTGTTAATCCTGAGACCAACTCTGCCACCACTTGCCAAACCATCTCATTGAGGGTCTTCCTATTTTTCTTTGACCCTCAACCTTACCAAACATGGAGGTAAAGACCCATCTACAGGGACTGGTTCCTCCTGACAATATGTTTGAAGTTTGGCTACCCTGGCTTCCAAGGAGCATGCTGGCTGTACTTCTTCCAACACAGATTAATTTGTTCTTTTAGTACTGCATAGTACTTTCAATATTCTCCTCCAACACCATAACTCAAAGTCATCAATTCTACGGTCTTCCTTATTCACTGTCCAACTCACACATGCATATAAGGTTGTTGAAAATACCATGGCTTGGTTCAAGCGCACTTCAGTCCTCAAACTGACATCTTTGCTTGTCAACACTTTAAAAAGGTCTTGTGAAGCAGATTTGCCTAGTGCAATACATTGTTTGATTTCTTGACTGCTGCTTCCATCAATGTTGATGGTTGATCCAAGCAAAATGAAGTTTTCGACAAGTATATGGATGTTGTTTATTGGTCCAGTGGTAAGGATTTTTGTTTCCTTTACATTGAGATACAACCCATACCAAAGGCTGTGAACTTTGATCATCATCAGTATTTGACGTTTTTTGCACTTTCAGCAAGCAAGGTTGTATCATCTGCATATCGCAGGTTGGAGTCTTCCTTCAATCCTGACGCCACATTTTTCTTCATAGAACCCAGCTTTTTGTATTATTTGCTCAGCATACAGGTTGAATAAGTATGACAAAATAATACAACCCAGGCACACACCTTTTCTAAAAAAATTTAAATCATGTGGTGTTCCCTTGTTCTGTTCAAACAACTGCCTCTGGTATATGTACAAGTTCCTTATGAGTACAATTAAGTGTTCCAGAATACTCATACTTCACAGTATTGTCCATCGCTTGTCATGATCCACACAATCGAAAGCCTTTGCACAGTCAATAAAGCAATTGACTATGAGTATGAGTATTTCTAGTATTCTCTGCTTTCAGCCAAGACCCATCAGACATCAGCAATGATATTCCTCGTTCCACAGACTTTTTGAATAGGGCTTGAACCTCTGGACATTCTCAGTCAATGTATGGTTGTAGTTGTTTATGGATTATTTCCAGTAAAACTTTACTAGCATGTGATATCAATTATATTGTCCGACAATATTCACATTCTGTTTGGTCACCTCTCTTTGGAATGGGTATAAATACAGATCTCTTCCAGACTAGGGATATAACACTTAGCAAGTGCTTGGCAGAGAGGAAACAACAGCAAAAAAAAAAAAAAAAAAGCAAAAACAAAATTGTTGAGTTGACTGGACTCATGATGACTCTGTGTGTCAAAGTAGAACTATGTTCAATAAGGATTCTGATGGCAGCTTTTTCAGAAGTAAATCACCAGACAGTTCTTCTGAGGCAACAACCAATGACATAATCCAAGGTCCAACCATTGGTTAGCAGTTATTGTTGTTAAGTGCCATCGAGCAGGTCTGACTCTATTGTGTATAATCTATAGGGTTTCCCAGGAGTGACTGTTGGTTTTGAACGACTGACCTTGCAGTCCAGTGCATTATCCTGCAGTGCCACAACAATACTCCATTGGTTAACAGCTGAGTGCAATAACTGTTTGCACCACCCAGAGACTCCTGGCAAAAAGTAATCCCTCAATATGTGTTACACATAGTCAACTCTAATGCAAGACAAGCTGCTCACTGTTAGAGTTATGGTTGAGTCCAGTATCAAGTCAGAAGCTTGCATTACTATAATTTCTGAAGCAATGGGGTTAATAGGAAAGAAGCCCACTCCCCTTAAAACATTGGTTTCTAGAACTGGCTGAATAGCGGAATTGCCTGGGGAACTGTGAAACTGTCAAAGCCCAGACCGCACCCTCACAGGTTCAGAAGTAACTGATCTAGGGTGTAGCTTGCTTGGGATTTATGAAAGTTCCCCAGATGACTAAAATATGCAGCCAAGGTTGAGAAACTTTGCCTCCCATATACCCTCATGATGTTAGATTGCTGTTTTTTTGTTGTTGTCCTTGTATATAAAATCTAAGAAGCAAACATAAAAGTAACTTAAGAATGGGGTATTTTTGAGATCAGAACAGTGTGAGGAGCAAATGGCTGGAGGGAAGCTTTCGGGAACAACCGTGCTATGCCACTTGCCTCGTTTTTCCATATAGCCTGGTGTTTCAGAGCACGGACTTTGGAGTCTGGGTTGAATGATGAGGGCTGGCATCCTAGCTCGAATTTACTCTCTTGTGACCTTGGTGGGTCACTTACCTTCTCAATGTCTCAGTTTTCCCATCTGTAAAATGTCAACAATAAATGAATATACTGGAACCAACTTCACAATACATAACAATAACAACAACAGAACCCTGGTGTGGTGCTATGGGATATATCAGTGGTTCAAACCCACCAGTGAGTCCTTGAAAACTTTATGCAGGGTTGTGATGAGTTGGAACCAACTAGATGGCGCTTAACAACAACAAAACTCAGAGTTGATGAAAGTCTTACATAACTTAACCAAATGCAAAATACTTAAAATAGTGCCTTGGACATACTGAGGACCATATTCTGTATTCATATTATTCTTTCTAGAGTAGCTCTGAAGAAACATTTTTAGATATTAAAGGAAAACTTTTATTTAAAAAAAAAAAACAACAAAAAACACCTAAAAAAGCCCATAGTGACTACAATGAAAGGGGCAGTGCTAAAACAATAACAACAACAACAACAAAACACATTAAAATTAAATGCAATCCTTGGTTTGGGAGAATTTTTGCATCAGTGGGATGAGCAGGCTTCTAGCAGTGGAGGTGCTAGAAAAACACAGTAGCTGAGATCAAGGGAGGAAAAGAATGCTAAAATCCCCCAAAGTCTCAGCAGGGAATTCTACAGGAAAAATGCAGCAAAAACTGCACCCCTTTTGCCTCAGAGAACTTTTGTGCCACCAAATGAATGTTTCAGCTATGGGACAGGAATGAGTTTTTACTAATTTTCTTGTTGTTGTTGTTGTTGTTAAGTGCTATCGAGTCGGTTCCGACCCATAGCGACCCTGTACAGGGTTTCCGAGGGTGTAAATCTTTACGGGAGTAGAAAGCCTGATCTTTCTCCCGCGGAGCAGCTGGTAGTTTCGAACCGCTGACCTTAAGGTTTGCAGCCCGATTCGTAACCACTACGCTACCAGAGTTCTTGTAGAGATGACTAAAAATGACTATTTCCTTCATTAGTTAGTCTTGTTGTTGTTGTGAAGTGCTGTCCAATCGATTCTGACCCATAGTTAGTCTTATCACCTCATTATCCACTCAGATGCATCAGAGTGACTAGCTGTTCCCTGAAGCACTATCTTCAATCTAACTCTAACTCTTGTTCCCATTTTAACAGCTATGGGAGCAATTCTGATACATGAAGTGTACGTACCGATTCTTTTTGTTGTTTTTGTTAAACTTTTTATTGTGAATTGAGTGAAGGTTAACTGCCAAGATCATCAGTTTTACTTTCAACCAATCATACATTTTGTTTCATCTCAATAATTACAACACCTTCCCTGCAACCACAGTTATCCTACTTCCTCCCTGTGACTTCCCTTTTACATCTTAATTTTCACAGATCAACAAAACAAAAATATTTGATGTACACATACAAAACAAAAATACATATTCATTTAAGTGTCCAAAGGGCACATTTTGCAAGCCAACTTCTTGCCTGCAGGCACACAGCCTTTCTTAGTCCAGGGGCCTAGAGTCCACAGCTGCTCTATCTCTCAATGCCACTGTGTCTACCTCCTTATCTACTGTATCCACTTTTCTAGGTAGGATCTTACGCTCCACTCATGTTCTTCTTTCTTGACGGTCCTGGGTTCCTGTGTTCCTGCAATGAAAGATTAACTGGCCCGTCTCTTTTACACATCTTCTATAATTACAGATGGCTTACACCAATTCTTAAGAACAATAGCAGGGGTCTTTGGTACAATTATTGGAGCTTTCTGGAGGTGAGATACGATGAAGCCCCTAATTGAGACCCCAGGCCCTCTTTGTGTCCTAGGACAAACACAGAAACTCTTTTGGGTTGGTGAAGATAGGACTCTGCATGCCAGGCTCAGACAGGACAGTTAGATATTTGGTCAATGGTAGTAGAATAATCCATTCTGGAGTCCAATAACTCATTATTTTACCCATGAAGTATAAAAGTTAATGTTGTTATTGTTGTTGTTAAGTGTCATCGAGTTGGTGCCGACTCATAGTGTTCCTGTATAGGGTTTCCAAGGAGTAGCTGGTGGATTTGAACTGCCAACCTTGTGGTTCATAGTCCAGTGCTGATCCTACAGCAACACATCAGGAGTCTATAAAAAATCAATAAACTCCCCAAATAGCATCAGTCCAGGAAATAGTCCAGAAAGAAGAATCACATTCAAACTGCAGGACGATGCGAGACAAAGGCATTTCAGGGTCTCTGTAGTGAGGCCATCTGCTGAAGTTTCCCAGAAAAGGTTTTTTAAAAGGTTTCAAAGTTTTCAAAATTAATTAACATTGTAGATTCAGCATCCCACGAATTTCACATCTGCCACTGATTTTCTTACTAATTAGAAAAGCTGCTGGTGGAGGAATTGTTAGGAGATGTTTGCATAGCACAAATTAGGGCGTAATTAAAAGGCAGGGTGTATGCTAATGAGCAGCAAGGCTGATCAGTGTTTACACCAACAGAAGAATCGCCCCCGCATGGTTCTTTGAACTGATTTCTATAAGAATTCTCTAAGTTAAGATGTAAGAATTCTTTGGTAATTTGGTGGGAGTGGCTTGAAAGGAGACACTCTTCAGACGTTTTTGTGGCCTTTGAATTCAGTGGAGAATTCAGTGGCGTTTTTGTGGCCTTTGAATTCAGTGGAGAATTCAGTGGCGTTTTTGTGGCCTTTGAATTCAGTGGCGTTTTTATGGCCTTTGAATTCAGTGGAGAATCTTGCAGCACTATTCTCCTGGTCACATGGACTCAGCATTGTCAGATCGTCTGACTTTTTAAGAGAAGTGAGAATACTGGATTTGTACAGGAATGTAGCCAATTTTGAAATGCTAGTAACTAAATAAAAAAAAAATTTAAACCTGCAAGTCAAGCAAAACAACAAAAAACATGTACTCCTGGTGTGGTGCTGTAGGGTCAGCACTGGACTTGGATCTACAAGGTCAGCAGGTCAAACCCACCAGCTGTTCCTCGGAAATCCTATACAGGGACACTATATGTTGAAACCGACTTGACAGCACTTAACAACAACATTTTCATTCTGGGAGTCCCTGGGTTGTGCAGATGGTTAATGTCCTTGACTGCTAACAGAGAAAGATGGGCAGTTAGAGTCTATACTCAGAGGCACCTTTGAAGAAAGATCTGGTGATACATTTAAAAAACAAAACAAAAAAAAACAAACAGCCATTGAAAACGCTAAGGAACACAGTTGTACTCTGACACACATGGGGTTGCCATGAGTTGAAACTTACTTCACAGAAACTGTTTATTTAATTCAATATTAATTCTCCATGTGGCTTAGAATGAATCTGCCTTAGACTGATAATTCTAGTCTCAATAGCTCTAAACAGAAAGTACAAACAATACCTAGAGGTTTGGTGTGAGATGGAAGAGGCATAAAGAGCTACAAGAGGAATGGTGAGTGAACTGGACCACAAATAGACGAAGTTGTAAGGAAAAAAAAAACAAAAAACTAGTGGTATCAACAATGGTCAGGTGGTTGTGTGTATGTATGTGTGTGTCTGGGTGTGAAGAGAGATAGGACAAGAACCGTAACAGTTCCGTGGTTTGTACCAATTTGATGTTTGGTGCCATGTTATCTATGTATTCACTTTTACCATTTAAAAATTGGGGGTTTATATTTTAATTACAAAAATATTTTGTTAATATGTTGTTGTTGTTATGTGCTGTGGAGTTGGTTCCGACTCATAGCGACCCTGTACAGGGTTTCTGAGGCTGTAAATCTGTACAGAAGCAGAAAGCCTCATCTTTCTCCCATGGAACAGCTGGTAGTTTCGATCTGCTGACCTTAAAGTTAGCAGCCTGATTCATAACCACTACATTATCAGAGCTAGTACTGTATTAAATGTATGGTTATCTGCTGTGGAGTCAGTTCCAACTCATAGCGATCCTGTATAGAGTTTCCAAGGCTGTAAATCTTTACGGGAGCAGAAAGCCTCATTTTTGTCACATAGAACAGCTGGTTGTTTCGAACTGCTGACCTTGAGCTTAGCAGCCCAACCCATAACAAGTACGCTATCAGAGCTGTCCCTATAAAGCAGTTCCTGGCTGTTCATGCTTGCTACTTCATGATGTAATACACTGGGATGGAGGGAAGTACAATCCCTGAGACAAAACAATTTTTAAAAATCAGGAGTTCTAACATGTATCAATTTTTAAAACTAAATGAGTGGCATTCTTCTGAAGATCATCGACACAGAAGACATATCTGCAGCTGAGATTGCCTTCTGGAACTGGAATTGCTTATTTTGACATGAACTTGTATATGAAGTAAGATTACCTTGGCATTCCAAAGAGTTATTAAATTTTTTTTTGTACAATAGTGATGAGATGCTTCCATAATTAACATGTATAGTAAAACCTATGGAAGACAAAACCTATGTAAGGTGGAAACCTGCTAGGAAAGGAAAAGTAAGATATTTCCCACTAATAGAGAGTCATAGAAAAGTGATAGACTGCACCCCGTCAAACCTGGAAATCTTGAGCCATCAGGAAAAACAAGGCAGTCCCATCAAGTTCTGGCTCTGATAGGTATTTTGTGTTGTAAAGAGTGTTATAGCAGAAAAAAGTTTATAAATTTTATCATGGACACAAATAAATATTAGAGAAAAGGAAAATACTCTCCTTGGTACATTTTTTACATATTTTTTCCAGTTTTTAAAAGTAAAGTTTATTTTCAGACAGTAAAATTCACCCTATTCAATGTATAATTCTCTGAATTTTGGTGACTATATACAATTATACAACCTCTGATGCTCTGTTTTAACTTTAAAAATCAAATATAAAGAAAGTCTCATACCTTGAGTCAATAATTGCTTTATTTTTTCTTTACTTTTTAAACATTCAGCTAAATATTTCCACTCCTTTAATGTACAAGGCATTGGAGCAAAGACAAGTTCCTGTCTTCAAAGAGCTTTCTCTTTTGTGGAGGAATCAGTCACCTCAAAGTCATAATGCTTTAAGACAATTGCTATAAGAATCTCTTAACAGATATCACTCTGGTCATTTAGCAAATACAATCTGGCCAGCCTTCTAGATCAAGCCTAATATTGTTAGGAGTGCAACTGTGGACAAGAACGTTATGAGTAAATTCACAGTCCAGCTCAGGATCACAGTCCAGATACAGTAATGGGAATTGGGTGCTCTGCTGGGAAAGATGGAAACCAAACCTACCTTTGGGGCCCACCCTCTGCTGTGAAGTGGATTCGGACGTACAGTGATTGAATGTATACGAAAGAGCAGAGCTATCCTATGGGGTTTCCAAGACTGTAAATCTTTATGGAATCTTTCTGCTGTGGAGTGGCTGGCAGAGTTGAACTTCTGACCTTTTGTTAGCAGCCCAATGCTTAACCCTCTATATCACCAGGTCTCCTTAACTTTGGGGCAAGGCCTGGGAAAAAGCTACGTAAAAAAACAAGAAGGGGGGGAGGTGCTCTGAGGAAGGCATGAAAGCTCTTGTTGAATATCTAAATATCCCACAGGATTCCTCCAGCACCGCCCAATTCTGGAAGGAGTTGAAGAAAACTTCACTGAGGGTAAAGAGATGGTTTCGATTGATTTATGACTGGCTAATGATGGAGAAAATGTGTGAGAAAGCATTTACATTAAACTAAAATCCAAGAAAGCTTCTGATTTTCATGCTGCTAACCAGGCACAGAAAAATGGCTGTCTTGTTGACAGGGGGTCTGTTCCTGCCACTGATCCATGTGGCGGCAGTGCCAGGAAAACCATTTATTAGTAGGGGGAGGACAGAGAACAGGCTTGGGTGTCTGGTACCGGCCGCCCCGCCTGGCCCCACTGGCCCAGCTCCAGGTGCTGACAGCCAGAGACTGGACCCATGATGAAGCACATATTGGCAGGGCTCATTCCCAGCCAGTCACTCATGGGTGCTGAGATAAGTCAGCCTAATGGGCTGCCTTGGTTACTCTATCAATCTCCAGGCAGGCAGATGATAGTCTGAAGGCAACCAGAGCTGAAGTTCCCTGCACTGGAATGTTTGGTTTTGTCTAGATCCACTGGCTGGGTCTTCTGTAGCCTCTGCCATACTGGGAGGTGTTCATCAGCTGGAAAAAGAGAAGGCTAATTTAACTGATGGAAATGTATTTGTTGAAATTCTGCTCTCTGCTCCTTACCTATCTATCACTCCATGACAAATTAATGGAAATCTCTACCTAAAGCCAATGGTTTGCTTTTAATCCTCCTTTGCCTCCAGCCAAGGAGCCTTACTGGTGTAATAGCTTAAGTGTTATTCTGCTAACTAAAAGGTCAGCAGTTGGAACCTACCAACCACTCCTTGGGAGAAAAATGAAGTTCATAAACCCTATGCAACAGTTTTACTCTGTTCTTATAGGGTCACTGTGAGTCAGAGTCAATTTAAAGGCTACAAGGTTTCCCCAACAACATCTTCACAGCCTCCTCTGTTTCCATGTCGTTACATGCTGGATGCTTTGTAAAACACAAGGTCAGACCAAGAACAATGTAGATTAGGGGTTCTTAATCTTGACACTATTGATATATGAGACTTAATAATTCTGTTGTTGGAGATGGTCATGCATATTGTAGAATGTTTAAAAGCATCTCTAACCATCACCCACTAGATGCTAATAAGTGTAACAATCAAAAATGAATCCAGACTAGGGCTTCAAATCAGTTCAAACCAGTTCAGTTATGGCTGATGAAATGAAATAAGAACAGATCTGATTTTTTTAAATGTGGTTGAAGCAGAAAAACTCAAATGGAAAAAATTACAGGTTAAAGACCTATAATGGGAAACAAAGACGAGACACAGGGAGCACACTATCAGGATCCTGATGTGGGAGACTGGATTATTATCAGAACTGTGGAGAATGAAACCCGTTCAAAGTGATGTAGTTGGCCACCATCTTTGAGTGAGTCATTCTTGTTTCCAAAGGTGCCAATAAAGAGATTTTGTTGCTAAGTAACATACATGGGGCTATTGTTTTCAAAGAGGGATGTGAAATTTCTAACAGAGTTTCTGCCTGTAATTTTTCCAGTTCTGGTTTTCATCCTGGTTCACTGACATTTTACAAATTCAGGTCTGTTCTTGTTTTGCTTTGTCAGCCATAAATGAACTGGAAAAAAACAGTTTGAAGCCCTGATCCAAATATTGCCAAATGTCTTCTAGGTGCAGGATTGCTACTGGTTGACCTAAGTGTTAATCCTGGTTGTACCATTTATTGACTCTGTGTCCTTGTTTAATTTACTTAGCTACTCTGAGTTTCAATATACTTGTCTGTAAAATGTCTTCCTTTTAAGAAAACCATCAATGAGATGGATTGACACAATAACCAAGGCACCAGACTTAAATAGATCAATTATCATGAAGATGGCACAGCATTGGAGAAAGTTTTGTTTTATTATTATTAAAAAGAAAAAAAACAGGCACCAACCATTCCTCCCACAACCCTCCCTACACAGCTAGATTTGATAATTTGTTGTAATGACCACACAAAACTCAGACACCACACTCTTGTACTCACAGTTATGAAGTTTATTAGCAAAGTTAACAAGCTACAGTTCAAGATCAGAAATTTCAGGGCACAGTTCTTCTAGTCAGAACAGCATCTCTTCAGTCATGTATGCAGGTCAACTTCTCTCTGGCCCTCGACCTGGACTCAGTCCTACTTGGGAGATCTGCTGATAAATACCCAAAAGGTACTTTATTCCACCATGAACCTCAGCCTGAAGGCGCTCAACTCTAGCTCCTTGGGCCAGCAAGCTGAGCTCCCCCATTAGGTACCTGGATGTACCCAACTCTGCAAGCAAGACTTCTGCCTAAAATCACTGCGCTTTACTTGCTTCATAGACTGGGATGCCCATTGCTGTCTCAGGCTCTCTCTGTCTCATGGTATGGCACTGTAGGACAAGCACTGCTCCTCTACTGCTTCTCTGCTGTCACAGCATTCTTTTTTTTCTGGATCAAGGAGGTTCAGTGCAAAGGGATCTTGGGGTTCAAAGAATGTGCTGCACTCCTGGCTCTTCCTTGTTGTTGTCGTTGTTAGGTGCAATCAAGTTGGTACCAAATCATAGCAACCCTATGCACAACAGAACAAAACACTGTCCAGTCCTGGGCCAACCTCACAATTGTTGACACGCTTGAGTCCATTGATGATGCCATTTTGCCAATCCATCTTGCTGGGTGTCTTCCTCTTTTTCTCTGACCTTCCACCTTACAAAACATGATATCCTTCTCCAGCGACTGCACTCTACTGACAATATGTACGAAGTATGAGAAACGAAGTTTGGCCATCCTGGCCTCCAAGGAGCACTCTGGGTGCACTTCTTCCAACACAGATCTTTTGGTTCTTTTGGCAGCCCATGGCACTTTCAATATTCTCCTCCAATACCGTAACTCAAAAGCATCAATTCTGCTACGGTCTTCTTTATTCACTGCCAGCTTTCACACGCATATAAGGTTATTGAAAATATTAATGGTAGTGAAATATCCCATCCTGCTTCTGAGATGGCTCATTTTATACCCACATTAGAGTTCCAAGTTTTCACTACTAACCTTATTAACAATCACTCACAATGTCATCATATAATCTTATCAGCATCTTCCTCCCCTTATTCTTACCCAGACTCATCAGGAAAACAACAAAAAAAAGTTGTTTGGTGGAAGTTACAAAGATGATGAGTAAAAGATCCGTATGAAGTAATGCACTTCAATGCAGTAATGCATAAGGTGACTTTGAGCTAGAGCTGGCTTGACACCAACTAAAAACAAAATGGTTGTAATAAGAATTAGAAAAATGCACAGTTGGTTAATTCATGCCATGTAGTGCACCTCCAAAGGGCAGCTATTATTACTATTGGGCACTCTGGAAATTTTCCTGGTTTATGCTCCCTCTCTCCTAGTCCCACCCTACCTCCCTTATGTAATTTCAGGTTTCTGGTAGGACTGAATGATTAAAGAAGAATTGTGGAACTGGCAGAAATTTCTCTGGCTCTGTCCCTGGCCATGTAAGGAAGCTTGGCTTGGATTGCCTCACCTAAAAGCATAATTTGGGGTCTCTCTTCAGGAAAGCTGCTGTTTTCAACATTCCTGTAGAATGGAATCAGCATCCCCATGAGCATGAAGAGACTTATATCTTGTTACTGCCGGCTCTGGGTTTGAACTGACTCCTTCACTTTCCATTATGAACTTGTATTTCAATGATGACTTATGAGGCCAAGATTTTAATTCCCCAGGCTTTGGAGTTTAGGACTTAGAACAGATCCAAACTGATTTAGTAGTGGAGTTTTTAAATGATTTGCAAAAAGGAAATTATTTCTTGGTATGCTATAATTTTGAGAAGATGTTCTTTTAAATTTGCTTATCAGGGTTTGGAGTCCTGGTGTGGCACTCTAGGATAAGCACTAGACTGATGGATAAAAGGTTGTTGGTTCAAGCCCACCAGTTACTCCTTGGAAATCCTATACCTGATCACTATGAGTCAGAGCAGACTTGACAATACAGCAACAACAACAATCAGGTTTTGAGTAATGTCCTCCCATCCTCACCACACCCACTCTTCTCTCTCTCTCATTGTAAAAATAGGCACCTTTTTGTACAAATACATTGAAAAAATGTTTTTCAATAAGCTAACGTTTTCTCTTGGTTGGTTTATAAAACTAGAGAAGGGGATATAGAAAGAGGAAACACATTTTGTGATTTATCAAAAGTATGAGTTAACAGAGGAGACCTGGTGGCACAGTGATTAAGTGCTTGGCTGCTAGTCCAAAGGTGGACAGTTTGGATCTACCTTCAGCTCTGCAGGAGAAAGATCTGAGGATCTGCTTCTGTAAAGATTATAGCTTTGAAAATACTTGGGGTGGTTCTTCTCTGTACTATCAGATCACTATGGGTAGAGACACACTCAATGGAAACAAGTTTTATGAAGTAACATGTCTTCTTTCTTTTCTCCCTCCCTCCATCCTTTCTTCTTAGACATAAAAAAAAAACACCCTACTTTTTGTTCTAGAACATGCCACACATGATGACAGTTGTAAGGCCTGGACATAATTATTGAACTGAGCAAAAATGGAAGTTATACTGCAGTGAACTTCTTGTTAAATATAAATTACATTTTAATTGTATGCAAATTTTGGTCAACATTTTACTCCTTTGTAAGAATAAGAATGTTAATTACCTAGGATCTAAAGAGGTATAAGACAATCTTTATACTTAAGAAGAAGAGAGTATAATTGGGATAGAATCGATAATAGAGCAATTGTGAGGATTAAATTAGGAAATAGAACAGAACGCAAGCTCTCAATACTTGTAGGAGAAGGGGAGGGAAAAATACAAGGCGGGACAGAGGGAGGGAGGAAGAAAGGAAGGAAGGAAGAAATAAAGAACCCTGATGTGGCGCTGCAGGATAATGTAATGGACTTCAAGGTCAGTTTGAACCACAAGGTGGGCCGTTCAAATCCACAAGCCACTTCTCAGAAATCCTATGCAAGGTTGCTATGGGTCCAAATTGACTCGACAGCACTTAACAACAGCAATAACATAATCCAGACACTTGGTGTGGCACTGTAGGATCAGCACTGGAATGCGAACCACAAAGTTGGCTGTTCAGACCCACCAGTTGCTCCTTGGAAACCCTATACAAGGTCACTATGAGTCGGAACAGACTCTACAGCAATTAATAACAACAACATAAGATAACACACATTAAGTAATAACAAATGAGAGGACCAGATAGCTCTTTAGGAATTTAAAAAGGATTCCAGGTCTGGGTTTGTCAGAGAAAACTCCTTGAGGTAGACATAGACAGACATGAAATGCCAAGTAATTGAGTAGAAACAGAGGCCTCAGTTTAGTCAATAACTTAAGTATTTATAAGAGATAAACACTTATCAGGCACTATTTATTAAGCATGAGTTCTTTTAAATTGCTAGAATTATATTCTGAGGTCCTCAAACTATGAAGGTTATAAAACACAGATAATAAAACTATTGTCTCTTAGTCTTTTAAACCGTTTTTAGCACATGTGAGATTTGTCTAAGCAGAGAATATTCTGTGCCTGATGAAGAGACAAGGGCATATCTGGGCAAAGATGTCTTCCCCAGAGACAGCTGGAAAGAGTGAGAGATATGCCCTCCAACATCTTCCTTATTAATTGCTCTAAACTGGTTACTGTGGAGTTGTGAGGTTTTTAGGTCACTGCCATGTAAGTAGTAATTATATTGTTCCAAAATTTATCTTTTGTGGATTTACAGACTCATATCTGAATCTTGAAATACTTCTTTTCTCATATGAGAAGAAATATCTCCAATTCCAAGTCTTTTCGTTTTCATTTCATTAGCTAGTGCTAACAGTTCTTGCTCAAATTTGGGATAGGGATCAACTTGGATGAAATCTTCATTTCCATTCTGAGCAAGTGCTCCTTCTTGATCTCTCTAGATTTTTGTACATTTGAGAAACTAGTCTGACTGAACTTAGAAATATGAGGTGTTGTACAAAATGAATAACTTGAAACTTCATGTCCCTTCAGGTCACTTATTTGCACATTTGTTTAACATTTGTTTCATAAGGATGAGGATAAAATCAGTTTTTTTATTAATAGAAGTTATATATGTCTTTCTTAATGCTCAAAATAATGACTTTTAAATTTTTTCTAAGTATTTGTAATTGTCTGAGAATTGCCCTTTTCTGGACTAGTTTCTTGGGAACCATTAAAGTAACTAAACTTTAAATAATTATTCTTAGTAAACAGCACTCTGCTATTCATTTGCAGGGAGTGGTTCAGAAAACTGCTGGATTTAAGATTGATGCAGCTGTACTGGACAGACAGTTTTCTGGGAGGAATGACTGTTAGAACTTCACTCGAGGAATTAATTGTGTACTTTGTTGAAAGCAGAGCCTATTTACATTTTGCCAATGTTATCTGCATCCTGGATAGATACCTGAGTTAACATGTGCCATATTTCCACAATATTCTGCCCAACTGGCCACTGGCCTTCTTTGGCATTTCCTTGAAGTCTCGCTTTTTGGGAATTATCCATAGTGACTGACTTTCTTTATACAGATCCACAAAAATATAATTGATTATTCACTTAATAACCTGTTGCCATTGAGTCTGTAAATCTTTACAGAAGCAGACTGTCACATCTTTCTTCTGTGGAACGATTAGTGGGTTCTAACCACCAACTTTTTGGGTCTCTATGAGCACCTAAACACTGTACCACCATGGCTTCTCATATGTTTAATAGAAAGACATATTTAGAAAAGAATAATGCTAATTCTTTTAGGACATCTTCATGATTTTAGTATTAGTTTTTAACTGTTTATTGTGAACTGAGTGAAGGTTTGCAGACAAGAATCACATACTTTGTTCCATCTCAGTGATTGTAATCCCCTCCACGCAACAACAGTTATTCTGCCTCCTCCCAGTGATTCCAATTTGCATTCCACCCACCTTCCCATCCCTTCTCAACTTTGTCCTCAGGAAACTGTTTCCCTTTTGATTTTGAATGATTGACCATTTTATGGTGAGCATACCTTATTAATGTTGTTGTCCCCACTATATACCTATCTACTGCTTGGCTGAAAATTGGGCCTCAAGGGTGAGTTCATTTCCAGACCAGAAATGTGGTCAAGGGTCATAGTCTCAGAATCCTCCAGTGTCTTTCTGATCAGTCAACCTGTTTTTCTTTCCTTTTAATAATCTCGAGTTCTACTCTACATTTTCTCCCACTCCATCCATGACCCTCTAATGTGATACCTTTCAGAACAGGTAAGCAGTCACCACTTTTGGTCTAAGAGTTGTGGATACTGATGTTTACATGTTCCATTAGTCCACTGGATTAATGGACTCCAAGCCTCTTCAATTCTTATCACTCTTCTTTCTTCCACACATGGAGAGAATAATAGCTGCACCTTAGATAGTTTCTCATGAGCTTTTAAGATCCCAGCCACTACTTACCAGAGTAGGATGCAGAACTTTGTCTTTGTGGACTATGTTATGCCAATTGACCATGGTGTCCCTTGACACTATGGTCCTGAGCCTCCAAACCAAGTAACTCATTAGGATGTATGATAATATCTAAGAAATTTTCATCATTTTGCCCACTGTATGCAACCACTCATAGTAGTGTTTGTAGGAAATGTAAATATCCATGTACAAATATCCTTTTTCAAACTCATACACACACAAACACACACACATACATATATATACATATGTTGTTGTTAAGCACCATCAAGTCAGTTCTAACTTGTAGTAACCTTGTATAAGGAGCTCTGGTAGCATAGTGGTTACAAATCAGGCTGCGAACCTTAAGGTCAGCGGTTCGAAACTACCAGCCGCTCCACGGGAGAAACATGAGGCTTTCTACTCCCGTAAAGGGTAGTAGATCCTGTACAGGGTCGCTATGGGTTGGAACCAACTCAACGGCACTTAACAACAACAACATAGGGTTTCGAAGTGCAGCTGGTGATTTAGAACTGCCAACTTTGTGGCAGTCCAATGCTGCAATCCTACAATGTCATACCAGGAGTATCTCTCTCTCTCCATATATGTAGATATCCTACTCTGACTCCTTTATCCATTCAGCCTATGTTTTATTCTATGTATCTATGCACAGAATACTGTTGTTCCAAGATTATACATGTAGCATTATTTACCTCTATCCCCTTTAACCCATGCAAATCTCTCTGTTTCTTCACCTTCTCATTCTTCTTGTATATTGTCTCCCTTATCACCTGAACTAACATGTGTAGACCCTCTAGCCAGTGAATTACTCTTCCTTCCTTCCCATCCCTGGTAACCATCAAACAATGTTTCTTTTAATACAAGAACCATTTCTTAAGTTTTTACAAAAATGGCCTCATACAATATTTGTTCTTTTGTGATTGACTAATTTTGCTCAGCATAATGTCTTCCAGGTTCTTCCATGTTACGAAGTGTTTCAAAGATTCCTCGTTAGCTTTCAATATTGCAATGTATTCCATTGTGTGTATGTACCAACATTTGTTTATTCATTCTTTCATTGATGGACTTTTGGCTGACTCCATCTTTTTGCTATTGTGAATAGTGCTGTGAGGAACATCATTATTCATACTTGTGTTCTGGCTCTTATTGCTTCTGGATATATACCTAGTAGTGTCCTCATGGATTTAAAGGCTCCAGGTAAGTTCCTCAATGTGTATCTTTTCCTTTCAAAATTTGAGTTATTTCCATTCCTTTTGGAGATTACTTGTCCTCTCATCCTGCTCTTATTTTGTGTCCTACTTTAATATAGGACTATAAGATATAATAAGGATGACTTTAGACTTCAGAAATAGCGTGATTCTAAGTTACCATTAAAATGTTTAAAGAGTACAGTGAGGGTGGGACTAATTATACCTGTGACCTTAGGCAATCACTTTAAGTATGTCCCTATATCCTTACCTGATTTAGCCCCTGTTTATCTCTGACTTAGCCTCCTATCACTCTTCCTAGCCACTCTACACTAACTATAGTAGGTTTCTTGTTACTTTCTTAAACTATGCCAAGCTCATTCTAATCTCAAGGCTTGCACATTTGGTGTACTTTGTCTGGAATGCTGTTCCTCGGATTGCCTGCCTCATTCATTCTCTCACTTCATTTTGATATTTATTCAAGTATCACCTCTTCAGTGAACCTCATCTGACAAATCCATCTAAACAAATCACCAGTCTTGTTTAGTTGTTAAGTGCTATTGTTGTTGTTAAGTGCCATCGAGTAGGTTCTGACCCATAGCGACTGTATATAAGGTTTCCGAGGAGCAGCTGGTGAGCTTGAACTGCCGACCTTGCAGTTCAAACGACTTTGCAGTCTGTTGCATTAGCCCACAGCGCCACACCAGGATTCCCAAGTGCTGTTGAATTGGTTCTAATTCATAGTAAGCCTATGTACAACAAAAGGAAACACTGACCAGTGCTCTGCCATCTTCACAATTGTTTCTATGCTTGAGCCTGTTGTTGCAGCCACTGTATCACTCCATCTCATTAAGGATCTTCATCTCTTTTGCTGACCCTCTACTTTCCCAAGCATGATGACCTTCACCAGGGACTGGCCTCTCTTGGAAAATTTCCAAATGTCCAAAGATGAAGTCTTGTCATCCTTATTTCTAAGGAGCGTTCTGGCTGTACTTCAAAGGTAGATTTGTTCATTGTTTTTGGAAGTTCATGGTATATTCAATATTCATCCCCAATACCATAATTCAAATGCATCAGTTCTCTGATCTTCTTTACCCATTGTTTAACTTTCACATTCATATATGGTAATTGACAATAGCATAGCCTGGGTCAGGTGGCCCTTAGTCCGCAAAGTGTCATCTTTGTTCTTTAGCATTTCAAAGAGGTCTTCTGAAGCAGCTTTGCCAAATGCAATATGTTTTATTTAGTGACTACAGCATCCATGGATATTGATTGTGGATGCAAATAAAGTGAAATCCTAGGTTAATTCAGTTTTTTCTCTGTTTATCATTATGAGAGTATTGGAACAGTTGTGAAGATTTTTGTTTCTGTTACATTGAGTTGTAATCCAAGGGTTTGTCAATGAGGCAAATCAGATTCTAATTTTGTGAAACCACTACTCATCTGTCAGTTTGTCATACTGTGGTGGCTTGTGAGTTGCTGTGATTCTGAAAGCTATGCCACAACAGGGTTACCCATGGAGGACAGGTTTCAGATGAGCTTCCAGACGAAGACAGACTAGGAAGAAAAAGTGGCAAACTACTTCCGAATATTCAGTCACTGAAAACCTTATGGATAGCAGAGAAACACTGTCAGATATAGTGCCAGAAAATGAGCCCCTCAGGTTGGAAAGCATTCAAAATGCGACTGGGGAAGAGCTGCCTCCTCAAAGTAGAGTTGACCATAATGGCGCAAATGGAGTAAAGCCCATGGGAGAAAAGCCTGCAGGACCTGCATTTGCTAATGGGGCACAGCTCAAGAAAATCAGCTGTAATCATCCATTAATAATCATAACATGGAATGTATGAAATATGAATCTAGGAAAATTGGAAATTGTCATAAATGGGAAATGGACTGGTATGGGCCATTTTGAATCCAACAACTACATGGTTTACTATGCTGGGAATGACAAATTGAAGAGGATTGGTGTTGAATTCATCGTCAAAAAGAACATACCTGGATCTCAGAGGGTGTGGAGGAAGGCAGAATTTCCACTGAGTAGTATCCAATCTGTCTAGGCAGGGCTGATGAAATGAAATGTGGATTGGTCTCTTGTGATACAATAATGAATAATTGTTATCAGGACTGATTGTGAGGGTTGGAAATGTAAAGGTAGATGTTTTGTAGCAAGGTGGGGAGTGATTAACTTTGCAGTCTAGGAGCGGAGGGCCCTGGGACCATCAAAGGAGAAGAGCAGAGAGTGGGATCTTACCCAGAGAAGAAGTGATGCCTGAGATGGAGGCAAAGATGATGACGTGGAGAGATGGAGCAGCTGGGGACTTTAGACACAGAGAGGGAGAGGGGCTGTGTGCTGACAACCAGGGGACAGGCTTGTAGTGTATACCCTTTGGTTGGGTAATGATGCATGGAGGGGCTTGTAACCATGGCAATGAAATGATATACGACAAGATGAATGTAAACTAAAGTCCTCCCATGTAAACTATCACATAATTCACAATAAAACATTAAAAAAAAAAAAAGAACATACCTAGATCAGTCATGACATACAACGCTGTCTGTGATAGGATAATATCTATGCACCTACAGGGAAGACCAGCTAATATCACTTTGATTCAAATTTACACACCAACTACTAAAGCAAGTGAGGACGAAATAGAAGAATTCTACCAATATCCTCAAAATTAATCAAACATGAACTCAAGATGTGTTAATCATTGCTAGTGATTGAAATGCAAAGGTTGGAAACAAAATAGAAGAATCAATAGTTGGAAAATATAGCCTTGGTGATAGAAATGATACTGGAGATTGTATGACAGAATTCTGCAAAATCAATGATTTGTTCATTTCAAATATTTTCTTTAGCCAGCATAAAACATGATTATACACCAGATGGAATACACAGGTATCAAATTGACTACATCTGTGGAAAAGCTTCATATCACCAGCCAAAACAAGGCCAGGAGCAGATTGTGGAACAGACCATCTATTTTACATATGCAAATTCAAACTGAAGCTGAAGAAAATGAAAGCAAGTCCATAAGAGCCAAAATATGACCTTGAATCTATCCCACCTGAATTTAGAGATCATCTAAAGAACAGATTGGATACACTAAAGACCAAAGACCAGAAGAGTTGTGGGATAACATCAAGAACATCATACAAGAAAAAAGCAAAAAGTCATTAACAAGACAAGAGGAAGACCCCCAACAGGATGGATTCGCATATGGCAGTATCAATGGGCTCAAATATGGCAACAACTGTGAGGGTGGTCCAGGACCGGGCAGTGTTTCATTCTGTTGTGCATAATGTTGCTATGAGTCACTACTGACTCAATGGCACCTAAGAAATCAATGAAACAGAAACATCTATGTAGTTGGAATTGGAAGATGAAGGTACAATCAACGTGTTCCAGCAGCAGACAGGAGGTGTCTTATAAAATGGGAGCCTACTATTGTACTCAGCATTCTGTTCCTATACAGAATGGATTACAGAAGACATTCTCCATTAGAAAACCGTAATTTGATTCTACCACATTCTGACTGTAGTTTTGTAGTATAGCTTTCTCTGTTCTTTCATTTTTCCTTCGCTCATATCTTTAATGTATAGAAAGTAACTGGTACATTGCACAAGCATGCATATTGCTTTTAAAAAAAACAAAACCCTAAATGACCAATGGTATGTTTTGATCAACATCAAGTGGAGATGGGACTAGGAAAATTACTGGTTCACAAAACTACCCACTTTCTCCATTAGTGTCAAGCTACTAAGTTCTTATTGTTGTTGTTGTTAGGTGCCATTGAGTCGGTACCAACCCATAGTGACATTATGCACAGCAGAACGAAACACTGCCCGATCCTGGGCCAACATCACTATTGTTGCCACGCTTGAGTCCATTGATGCTGCCACTTGGCCAATCCATCTCTTTGGGGGTCTTCCTCTTTTCCTCTGACCCTCCACCTTACCAAACATGATATCCTTCTCCACGACTGCTCCCTCCTGACAATATGTCCAATGTATGAAAGACGAAGTTTGGTCATCTTGGCCTCTAAGGAGCACTCTGG
>NW_006408689.1:6191800-6197672 GCF_000296735.1 Chrysochloris asiatica
TTATTGGATGATTTGTTCAGTATACAGGTTGAATAAGTATGGTGAAAGAATACAACCTTGTCGCACACCTTTCTTAATTTTAAACCATTCATTGTTCCCATGCTGTGTTCGAACAACTGCCTCTTCATCCATGTACAGATTCCTCATAAGCACAATTAAGTGTTCTGGAATACTCATACTTTGCAATGTTGTCTATAGTTTGTCATGATCCACACAATCAGAAGCCTTTGCATAGTCAATAAAGCACAGGCAAACATCTTTCTGATATTCTCTGCTTTCGGCCAAAGTTCTCATTGTTACAACCCAGTAAATCATTTTGTTCTCACTGTTAAACAAAAAGTAACAAAAAATCCTTGTATGCCTTTTAAGATGGGAGAAAATCAATGTTTTTCACTTATGATTGTTAACCAGGTACTTTTTATAACTTTTTGTATGTAGCTGTTATATGTAGGGCAATTTATCTTTAAATAGGGGTAAGCTGCTCTTAAAGAAGTGATTCTTAGATAGTTTTTCCTTCAAGTTAACTGTTTTGTCATTTAAATAATACTTGTTACTTAAAAATAAAATAAAATAATTTACACTGATAAGTGAATGAGGCCTATAGAATATTTGAAGTTTTAAAAAAATGATCTAGTGTTTTAACTTATATTTTAGGCCTGAAACTCACGGACCTAAGATTTCAGACATTCACAAACACACACTAAATCCTTGTTTAGAGTCAGAAAACACACTCTTACTTTGGGAGAAATTAAAAGTATGCAATTGTGCTCCTCAGCATGTTACAAATTTCATGATATCCTGATGATCATGAGTTTGGAAGCAAAAATCTTTGACATTTTTCTAAGTAGACATCACTAGTAAAGAGTGGTTTTTAGACAAAGAAAGTTCCTAATGCTGTAAATGTTATTGTTTTGTGCCACAGACTACAGGAAAACATACTATGATTTGGCAAAATAGTTATGTAATAAGAATCCCCTGGTGAGGCACTGTAGGATGAGCACTGAATCACAAGGTCAGTTTGAATCACAAAGTTGGTGATTCAACCTCACCATAATCTCACCATCTGCTACTTGGAAACCCTATATGGGGTCACTATGAGTCAGAAATGACTCTATGGCATTTAACAACAAGGATCTGGAACATAGATCTTCATTTTCACGTTGTCATTTGTGATAATTTAGGTTTTGTGTCAACTTGACTGGGCCAGACTTCTCAGTGGTTTGGCAATTGAAATATAGTTATCTCTGATGATGAGATCTAATATAATGCATTCAACTCTATCATGAGGTCTTCTATGAGTATATAGTCAATTGAAAGGAAGTTGTTTGGGGGATGTGGCCTGTTTCCAATATATTGGACACTCAGGGAAACCTTTTTTACTCTTGGGATCTTGCATCTGGCTCATCCTTCAACCTCCAGTTCTTTGGACCTGAGCCAGTGGCCTGCTGTATTACCTGTTATTCCTGAGACTGGTCAGCAGCCTGACCTGTCTGCCTGGGAGTTGTTGCTATCTGGAGTTGCCTGTCTGCCTGCCTGTGTGTCATCTGTCCTGCTGATCTTCATCAGCTCTGCAGCTACATGAGTCAGACACCTCCAACCTAGCATTTAGGACTGACCACCTCTAAAACTGTATGAGCCATTTCCTTGATATAAACCTCCCTTTAAAGAGTTTGAGAACAAAAATATCAGTCTGAGGATTAAGGCACACCTAACTTAAGCCGTGGTATTTTCAATATCCTCATATGCATGTGAAAGTTGGACAACGAATAAGAAAGGCGATAGAAGAACTTTTTGCCTTTTGACGAACTTGAGTTACGATGTTGGAGAAGGATATTAAAAGTACCATGGACAGCCAGAAGAACAAAAAAATCTGTGCTGGAAGAAGTACAGATAGAATGCTCCTTAGAAACCAATATGGTGAGACTTCATCTCTCATATTTTGGGCATGCTATGATGAAGGAATAGACCCTCGAGAAGGATATGATGTTTGATAAAATGGAGAGCCAGCTATAAAGAGGAAGACCCCCAATGAGATGGATTGACACAATGGCAGTAACATGAGCTCAAACATAACAACAGTTGTGAAAATGTCTCAGTGTTTAGTTCTGTTGCACATAAGGTTGCTATGAGTTGGACCTGATGTGATGGCATCTAACAACAACAACAACCTCAACCCTTAGCAGTTTTTAATTTATGACACAGGTAAAAATGTAAGATGGGATCAAATTAACAATGTGGGGCGTTTACATTCTCTTTCTCTTTACTATCCGTACAAAGAGAATCCTGTAATTGCCTTGACCAATTTCCCAACAACTTGTCTTCCTAATAATAATAAAAAAAAATGAACTCTTCTCTGCTAGAAGAAATAAGACCAATGTCCATAACAAAATGGTACAGAAAAGAGAGAGTGAGGAAAGGCATCTGTTGATTTGTTGAAATAAGTGATCTGTTGAAGTGAGTTATGGGAAACTGTGAATTAAAATGTCCTGGGTTGGTTAGAAGTGTGAGGGGGAAGGATAAAAGAGAAAAGGAAGCTTTAATAAATAATATTAAGTTCTTTATATTTCTATTATTCTTAAGTCTTTCTAACAAAACATAATTAAAGGATTTGAACTATTTTTAAATTATTTTGGTGGCCAGAACCTGTCTCTTTGGATGAAATTTATTCTAAGATTGAATAATGTCATTCCTAATATTATAAAGGTTACTCATACTTATGAATAAGTTTCCTTTGCTCATATCCTTCTTATGTTGTGCTAACTCATATTGGTTTGCTGTTCATGATCTAATACGTACTGAACACCTGTTTAAACAGATTTAAGATTGTTCCTTCTGGCCTGTGGTTGTAGTATGTACCATCTTTAAAAAGATTCAAGGCCTAGACAATGTATTTCTGTTCTTCTTTTCTGTTTACACTTCTCATTCTATTGCTTTTCTTAGATGGAGAGGCCTTGTTAAAGGTCATTCTGCTTCTAACTCTAGGATTTGATTTCTTAAACACATCCCAGGTCAACTGGAGTGCGAGAGTTTATTACTTTTCAAAAAACCAAGTCTTTGCCAAGTGAAAGGAGAGAATAGGATGTTTAAATGAAAGTGCTTGATGTTCAAATGCTGCAGTTTATTGACATTTTATTGCTCAGCGCAATTTCTCCTACCCCTTCAGGGCATTTTGCTTAATGATTTCCCAAGAACAGTATGTTGGAGCTTCAAAGAAAGGCCCAGGTTTTAGCAACAACACTCTTATTTCAGTTTATATGAGTCACATGCACAAAAACCTTGCATAAATCTGAAGTTTTCCCCATAAACACTTACTTTTTGTTTAACCCAGAAAATATTGCAAGCTATGCTAACAAGCCATAATATGCATCACATTTTAATATGGAAATTAACCAGATAATTAAAATGTAATAGATCATTGTGAAAAATGAGTGAGGAGGTATACTTAACCTTAATTTTAGATGAGTTTACTAAATTAATCCAAAAATACTTGTTACTAGTCATCTGATAGTGCAGGTTGTTGTTGTTGTTATATGCCGTGAAGTCAGTTCTGACTCAAAGAGCAGGTTGTTGTTGTTGTTGTCAGGTGCCATCGAGTCGGAACCGACTCATAGCGACCCCATGCACAGCAGAATGAAACAATATCTGATTCTGGGCCAACCTCACTACCGCTGTCACACTTGACGCCATCAATGATGCCACCTGGCTGATCCATCTCATTGGGGGGTCTTCCTCTTTTTCTCTGACCCTCCATCTTACCCAGCATGACATCCTTCTCCAGCGACTGTTCCCTCCTGACAATATGTCCAAAGTATGAGAGATAAAGCTTAGCCATCCTGGCCTCCAAGGAGCACTCTGGCTGTACTTCTTCCAAAACAGATCTATTGGTTCTTTTGGCAGTCCATGGCACTTTTAGTATTCTCCTCCAACACCACAACTCAAAGGCATCAACACCACAACTCAAAGGCAGGTTATGGGTATAAATTTGTCTTTAAGAACCGACTGTCTTGTTATTGAAGCCACAACTGACTAAATGACTCTATTTTGTAAGGAGAGAGGTCATTAGTGCTAGCCTTGGTCTATACTTTCCTTTAGTTTAATAAGTAGTTAATTCCCACCCTAAGGACTTCCATCCCATGCCCTTGTTACTGCTGTTGTTAAATGCTCCCATGTTGGTTCTGACCCATAATGACCCTGTATGTTTTTGAGGAACAATAGGTGAAGTTGAACCTCCGACCTTGCAGTTAAAACCGACTTTGTAGTCCAGTGCATTAACCCACAGTGCCACACCAGGACTCCATGCCTTAAATCCCTATAAATCCTCTTTTCCCTTTCTTCTTTGAGAGGTATTCTTTGGAAGACGTATAGTGCCTCTATGTCTTGTATATCAGATATACATTGGACCTTGCTTGCTTTACCACACTACTATCTTCAAGTCATTTGGCTTTCCTCACTACAAGCAGCATGAGCCACCATTTTGCAATACTAATATGATGCTTTAAACATTAGGTTTAATTGATACAAACATACCAATAAGATGATAAAAAACCCCAAGAAGTTTGTTGTTAGTGATTATTTGTTTCATGGGTAAAGGAGAATATTAGCAATTTACTGGTTTTAAAGTGGTTTTCACCTTACTGAACTACATATATCCAAAAAAACAAAAACTAAAAACCAAAAAAATCCTCAGAAAAACAAAACAAATCCATGGTTGTTTAGTCTATTCTTACTTATAGTTTACTTATGGCCATCACAGTACAACAAACTTCCAGACAAGTGGTGGATTATGTGACTCTATGGTGGTTTGCATGTTGCTGTGATGCTGGAAGCTATGACATAGGTATTTTAAATACCATAAGGGTCACCAAGTGTGGACAGGCTTCAGCTGAACTTCCAGACAATGACAGACTAGGAAGAAAGAGAGATGGACTACTTTCAAATATTTAGTGACTGAAAATCTTAGAAATAACAGTGGGACAGGCATCCTTGTCTGGTTGCTGTTCAAAAAGGGAATGCTTTCTGCTTCTTCCTGTTGAGAGTGATGTTGGCTGTTGGTTTTGTATGTATGCTCTTAATTCTGTTGATGAATTTTCCTTTAATTACTGCTTTGGAATGAGAGCTGGATTTTCTCAAATGCCTTTTCTGCATCAATCGACATAAGACTGTGATTTTTGTCCTTTTTTTATTATTATTTATGTGGTGAATTATGTTGATTGTTTTTCTAATACTGAACTATCCTTGCATCCCTAGTATGAATCCTGCTTGGTTATGATATATTAATTTTTTTGACATTCTTTTGAATTCTGTTAAGAATTTTTGCGTCTGTGGTCATGAGGGATATTGGTCAATAATTTCTTTTTTAATGATGTCCTTCCCTGGTTTTGGTATGAGGGTTATGCTTGCATCACGTGGTGCCTGTTATCATCACTCCTATTCAACATTGTGTTGGAAGTCTTTGCCAGAGCTATAAGGCAAGAAAGGGAGATTAAAGGTCTCCAAATTGCCAAAGAAGAAGTAAAACTCAACTTGCAGATGATATGATCCTATGTATAGAAAATCCCAAAGACTCAGCAAAAAAACAAACAAACAAAAACTCCTGGAAATCATTGGAAAATTCAGAAAAATGGCAGGGTACAAGATCAATATACAAAAATCAGTTGTATTCCTATGTATTCATAAAGATAGCTCTGAAGAGAAAATAAGGAAATAATACCATTTATGATAGCCACCCAAAGGATGAAGTATTTAGGGATAAATCTAATCAGAGAAACAAAAGACCTATATAAAGAAAACTACAAAACACTACTACAAGAAACCAAAAGAAATTTACAAAAAAATGGAAGAATGTACCATGCTCATGGATAAGAAGACTTAA
>NW_006408689.1:6198017-6207028 GCF_000296735.1 Chrysochloris asiatica
ATCAGTTTGCAAAAGAATGAAATAAGACCTATAACTCACAACATATATGAAATCTAGCTCAACATGGATTAAAGATCTAAATGTAAAACCAAGAACTATAAAGATTATCAATGAAAAAATAGAAACAAACTTAAGGGCTCTAATAATATGGCATAGATAGATTATCAAACATGGTAAAAAAACACACAAACAAAAGAGAACAAATTAGATGACTGGAACATATTAGAAATTAGAAAATTTTGTGCATCAAAAGAATTCATCAAAAAAGTACAAAGGGAGACCACAGAATGGAAAAAAAACAACCTCTTTTGCAATGACACATCAGACAAGAGACTAATCTTTAAAATTTATAGTCCCTGAAAATCTTACACCAACAAGAAAATCAACAATACATCAACAAGAAAAAAACAACCCAACTTAAAAAAGGGCACAGATACTTCACCAACGAAGACATTCAGGCAGGAAACATATGAAGAAACGTTCAAGATCATTAGTCATTGTTATTGTTGTTAAGTGCCATCAAGTCAATTCCCATAGTGACCCAGTATAAGGGTTTCCAAGGAGCAGCTGGTGAGCTTGAACCACCGACCTTACAGTTCAAACGACTTTGCATTCCAGTGCACTAACCTACAGTGCCACACCATTAGTTATTGTTGTTGTTAAGTGCTGTTGAGTTGATTTCGACCCATAGTGACCCCATATAGGGTTCCAAGGAGCAGCTGGTGAGCTTGAAACACCCACCTTGCAGTTGAAATGACTTTGCAGTATGACGCATTAGCCCACAGCACCATTAGTCATTGTTGTTGTTGTTATGTGCTGTGGAGTCGGTTCCAACTCATAGCGGCCCTGTAAAGTGTTTCTGAGGCTGTAAATCTTTACGAGAGCAGAAAGCCTCATCTTTCTCCCATGGACCAGAGAGCTGCAAATCAAAACTACAGCGAAGTAACATCTCACACCACCAGTAACAGCGAAGTTTAAAAAAAGGAAAGGACAACAAATGCTGGGGAGCTTGTGGAGAGACTGGGACCCTCCTACATTGCTAGTGGGATTGCAAATTGGTTCAACCACTCTGGAAAATGGTATGGTGTTTCCTCAGAAAGCTGGAAATAGAAATACTTTATGATCTAGCAATTCCTCTACTTGGCATATATCCACAAGAAATATGAGTCAGAATGCAAGTAGATATATGCACTCCAATGTTCATCACAACACTATTCACAACAGCAAAAAACTGGAGACAACCTAAATGCCCATCAGTGGAAGAATGGCTAAACAAACTCTGATAAATACACACAATGGAATATATGCTACCTTGAAGACTAATGATGAAGCTGCAAAACACAAGATAACATGGACAAGCCTACAGGACATAATGCTGTGTGAAATTAGTCAGGCATAAAAGGACACATATTGCATAAATCCATTATTGTAAAAACTTAAGAAAAAAATTTCCATACTAGAAGAATAATTCTTTGAGCTTTAATGGGGTTGGGAAGGAGGGGACAGTAACTCAAAGGGGCTGGAAGGAAGAGACAGTAACATATAAACATATGTTAACTCGGGAGGCCGGGATGGTAATAAACAGGAGGGGGAGGGAAATACACAAGAAAAGGGAGGAGGGTAGAGGAGTGGGGAAGATAGGGAAAGACTCTGGGAGGTATACATGGGATAAATGGAATACAGGTAGATGGTTACATTTGCACAGCCTTGGAATGATGTAAGGATTGAGACATAGGCTGAAGAGGTAAAGGAGAGAGAATAATGTTAAGATGTATGATTGTTCACAAAAGGACAAAGATGGCATCAAACCGTTATTGTAAAAGCTTAAGAAAAAATGTCTATACTAAAAGAAGAATAAAAAAAACTCTGTTGGTTATCATGGATGGGAGGGAGGGGACAGTACGGCACCGGTTGGGGACAATAACATCATAGTTTGGGTAAGGTGGAGGGTAATATACAAGGAAGGGGAAGGCAATACACACGAAGGAGGAGAGGGTGGAAGAGCAAGGAAGATAGGTGAACTCTTAGGTAGGTTTTCTTGGGTTCAGTGGGACAGAGGCAAATAGTAATGTATACTCAATCTTGGAACAAAAGGACTCTGTGATACAGGGATTGAAGCATAATCTGACTGGGCAAAAGAGGGGAAATAATTTTAAGGTGCTTGACTGTGTTACAGATATTAGTTCCCCTTGTCTATGATTGTAAAATAGACACTTGAATGGGATAGGAAGGAATATTGGGAAATATGATTACAGAAAGCTTGTAAACCCATCTTCAGCCTAAAAGTGTTTCTAGAACTTGCCCAGTGAAATTGGTTTCATGCAGAGTCTTTGTAATGTATGGACCTTAGGTAGAATCCTGAGCCCCATCCAGAACCTTCTGAGGTAGTACATTCCCACTTGAAAAGACATCCAGACCAGTCTGGAGCATCTAGAGAAACATAAGATACTTTTGAAAGAAAGACCATCAGAAAGCAAAACATAAGAACACAGAAGACTATTTGGCTATTACAAGAACTAACAAGCTGTTAGCCAGAAAGCCATCAAGGCAAGCCATCAAGTCCTTTCAGGACAACCCCCCTTCGAAGACTGAAACTCAAAGGGAACACACGAGCAGGCTTGTAAGCTCACAGGTGACTGTGTTGGTCTACTTATGAATGGAAGTAGGGGAAAGGCAGTAATGAAGACCTGGACTGAGTTCGACCATGTTCTATAGACTCCTGTTGACCGTGAGATGAGAAAGGGAAGAGGAAGGGCTGGTTGGTATGAATTTTGGGGAGACCTGGGAACTCCTGAGCCCAAGAACACTGACCTAGCCATGTTGGGCTAGAACTGAGTGTGAAATGTCCAGCTGATATGAAGTGGGGTGGGGGGAGGGGAGGCATGCACGAATGCCCAACTTGCAGATAGTACCCATTTGACCTAGTTTGGATGACTTGAATATCAGAACCTGACTAGAAGAAGATAAAGAAATTTGATAAAGGAAGCAAATACAAATTGCTATAATTTGATGAACTTGATCATCAACTTATGGAGAGGGAAGAGGTCTTCACATCAAGGATCAACCTTATGTCCTCAGTACACCGGGTGGATAGGAACTGGCAGCTGAGACGTTGGCTACCTAAAATGGGGAGGGGAGGGGCAATATAAAGGCACAAAGTGGCTGGCTTATAAGTTTTCAAGAGGGAGTTTAGTTTCAGAGTGAGGTAGTGGTGGTGGGGAGATAGAGTCCCCACTGAATAGTTTTCATCTTGTCTACAGGGATCTGGTGAAAGGAAATGGGGATAGGATTCTTTTGATTCACTAGTGATCAGTTGTTATTATGACTAATTGTGATTGCCACACTGTAAAGGTAGAAGTTGTATAACAAAAAGGGAAGAGTAGTTAAGCCTACATTCCAAGAACAGAGGGCCCTAGTGCCATCAAGAGGGAAGAGAATGAGCAGAACTTGGCATCCTAACCAGAGAAGCAGTGACACCTGAGGTAGAGGCAGAGGTGATGGCATATAGAGATAGAGCAGTTGAGGACTTTAGACTCATGGAAAGAGAAAGACTGTATGCTGGAGGGCAGGCTAGCAAAATGTGCCCTTTGGTTGTTTAAATAATTATATATCCCTGCGTGTTTTTGCTTACGTAAAATCAATCAAACAAACAAACAAAAACAAAAACAAAAGTGGGAATAGAAGCAAATACTGTTAACTGATGGCGCACAGAGGGGATCGTAATCATAGCTGTGAAACCAAATATAATTTGTTGAGTGCAAAACTGATATTCTGCCATGCAAACTATTACTCAATTCATAATGAAGCTTTAAAAAAAAAAGGCAGCTTAAGAAGACAAAATGAAATATTAAAACAAAATGTGCAAAGATTTGGAGTTAGAAAACCAAAATTGAATAACATGCTCAGCAATCCCCAAGTTGAGGGAACTGAATAAAAATTTCAAGCCTAGACTTGCAGTACTGAAGAATTCTATGGCAAAATATTGAATGAGGCAGAAAGCATCAAATGAAGAGTCACTGTATCAAAAAAAGAAATGGTCAATGTTCAACCACTTCAAGAGGTAGCATATGATCAAGAGCCAATGATACTGAAGGAAGAAGTACAAAGTTCATTGAAGTCACTGTTAACCAACAACTCTCCAGAAATTGATTAATATAAATATTTCAACAAACCGATGAAGCACTGGAGGCACGCACTCATCTATGCCAAGAAATTTAGAAGATAACTACCTGGCCACCTGACTCGAAGAGATCTATATTTGTACCCATTCCAAGGAGAGGTGACCCAATGGGATGTGGAAATCATCCAACCATATCATTTGTATTCCATGTAAGCAAAGTTTTGCTAGATAATTTGAAAACAGCTGCAACCATACATTGACAAAGAGCTTCGAGAGGTTCAAGCCAGATTCAGAAGAGTTTATGGAATGTGGAATATCATTGCTGATGTCAGATGGAGCTTGGCTGAAAGCAGAGAATACCAGAAAGATGCTTATCTGTGCTTTAATGACTATGCAAACTTTTTGATTGTGTGGATCATGGCATACACTGGACAGCATTGCAGAGAATGAGTATTTAGGAACACTTGTGCTCATAAGGAACCTGTACGCAGACCAAGACGTAGTTGTTTGAACAGAAATGTGTGCCTCAGGGTTTGTATTCTTTCACCATACTTATTCATTCTGTATGCAGAGCAAATAATTCGAGAAGCTGAATTATGTGAAGAAGAGCATTGCATCAGGATTAAAGGAAGACTCATTAAAAACCTGATATACAGATGATACAACCTTGCTTGCTGAAAGTGGAAAGGACTTAAAATACTGATTGATGAAGATCAAAGACCACAGCCTTAGATATGGGCTACATCTCAATGTAAAGAAAACAAAAATCCTCACCACTGGACCAATAAATAATATCTATATAAATGGAGAAAAGATTGAAGTTGTTAAAGATTTCATTTTGCTTGGACCAATCATCAACACTCATGGAAGCTGTAGTCAAGAACTTAAACAACATATTGCATTAGGCAAGTCTGCGGCACATGATCCCTTTATAGTGTCAAAGAGTAAAGATGTCAGTTTTAGAACTAAAGTGTGCCTGAGCCAAGCCATGGTATTTTTAATAGCTTCATATGCATGCAAAAGTTGGACAGTGAATAAGGAAGATTGTAGAAGAATTGATGCATTTGAGCTACGGTGTTGGAGGAGAACATTGAAAGTACCATGGACCACCAAAGAGCAAACCAATCTATGTTGGAGGAAGTACAACCAGAATGCTCCCTGCAAGCCAGGATGGTCAGACTTTGTCTCTCATATTTCAAACATATTCTCAGGAGGGACCAGTCCCTGCAGAAGGATAGCCATGTTTGGTAAAATGGAGGGTCGGACAAAAAGAGGAAGACTCTCAATGAGATGGATTGGCACAGAGGCAGCAGCAATAGGCTCATTGATTGTGAGGTTGACCCAGGGTCAGGCAATATTTCTTTCTGTTGTGCATAGGGTGGTTATGAGTTGGTACTGACATGATGGCACCTAACAACATCAACAAATAGGACCTAGTACAACTGCTACAAGGATTTCTTAGGTTGTCTTTACATAAGTAAACTGCTACACTCTTTCTTCCACGGAGCAGCAGGTAGGCTCAAACCACCAATCTTTCAGGTAATGACTGAATACTTTAACCACTGTGCCACTAGAGCTCCTACTTGAACCACACACATACCAAATAAAACATGACTTTATGAGGTGATCTATTTTAGTATTTTTATGGTTAAAAAGTGAAGTGCAAATTATTAGTCTTAAAGAGTTTTATTATTCTGTGCTTTCAGACCTATTTCCTCTTTCTAAATTTGCACTGAATTGTATAGTTGTCATGGTCAAGTGAGTTAGTCCAAATAGAAATATTTCTGGGAAAGCAAATCCACACAAACAATTGGATCTGGAGGACAAAATGCCTGACATTGATCAGTTGCATAGATCTCAGAAAAGTTTCTGAGATGTAGTGGGATTTCATTCTTTGGAACTTTTATAAACAAAGTACAGACTTTCATCCATCTGGAATGGTATGCACATGGGACTTCCAGAAAGGATTGGGAGGCTGCTGACCTCTCAGGCTTTTGCTCAGCATACAATGCTTTCCATTTGCATGTGTTGGTTACTAAATACCAGAAGAAAGAGCTTTCATGCCTTTATGATAAGGTATAATCACCCGAAGAATTGGTAATGCCACTTCATTACTGATGAGTTCTATTAGTGGAATCTTCCAGCAACAAATACCAAGCAGATCTGCAATGTTTGGGAGATTGTAGAGGTCTGAACTTGTGTTTAGGAAAATGTTAATACTTATTTGAAACTTCATCTTGACAGTCATTCTGCAATACTCATTGCCTAACAGAGGAAATTTTCAGCCCTGGTTTTTCATTTTCTTCTCTTTTGTGGGCTTGGAGACAGACCTCAATGTTATTTTAATTTAGTTTCCTCCAGGCAAGGAGATTTACTTAATTGGGTAGCCAATCAAGAAACTCCATTAGCGAACATTTTGTATAGTGCAGGCCATGTGCTCCTATGGTTGTGGTGTGTCTGGAAAACAAAAGAGGTGGGAGAGGAAGCTCAGTCTTTTAAATGTGTCTAGAAGGAGTCTGAAGGATATTCAAATAAAGTAACTTTTTAAGTGTCCATTGGGTCAGGATCAATTCCAGGAAAAATTGTCCTAAAATTGGAGGTGTGATTTTTCTTGACTGCCAGAGTAAAGTCTGGGAAGGAAAAATACCTAGGAATGCACTTGAAACAACTGCTATTACTGTATATCCAAATGAAGAGGGGATTTCCCATTCTCTTCTTATCACTCTAAAGCTAAAAGATGAAATTTTCACTTTAGAGATTTATTACAATATATCAGTTATTATGCCTGGGATATTGTAACATGCCACATATGTTATATGTGCAGATACAGATAGACATGGAGGATTTCAGCCATGATGCCAGTGATACAGTCAAACAAGAAAGTAATGGTTTCTTTCCTCTTGAGTCTTTTCAGCTTTGGAAATTGTGAGTGACAATAAATCCCTTATGTGAGCCCAAAAGGGGCAACCGTCGTGAACAATATAATGACTGATAACTTATTATGACATTAGTTCTTAATCTAACTTATGATTGATTCCCTGGACCTGTTACTTTCTGCCTGTTTTTTTTTTTTTTTTGTTTGTTTGTTTGTTTTTTGTTTTTTTTAATTCTAAACATATTTTGAAAAGTACCTCTCTTTCAACATAGATGAATGCAAGGGAAATAATGCTACAAACAACGATAGGTAACAATTTGAATTTTGTGTGTGTGTGTGTGCTAAATTAACATAAAATGAAGAATGACAATGTGAGAGACACACATAAGGTGACAGAAGGGAAGAAGAATGTGTTATCCATCAGTGTAGAGTAAAACTTTTCAAGTAAGAGATACCAGATGCAGAATGAAAAAAGGGAGAGGTTTACTTTAGAAGGGAAGGTTCTTTCCACCTCTTACAGACTTTTCTTTGAACTCAAATAACACATTTGATTTTTGTTGTAAGATGCACTTTCTTCATCCACAGACCTCTAGTCCCTCTCTTGCAACAAAGAAAGACCTGGTCCTTGGGACCTATGAATCCTAAGAGAACAGAAAATGACTTTTATGTAATATAACTCAAGTTGGAGAAGAAAATAAAGACCCTATTAGCATAAGTTGCAAGACACATACATACTAGCACTAAGTTAAACTTTGCAGTGATTTCAGAGAGCTTGTGCTTTACCTAGCATCACCCACAGAATCTGAAGCACAGCACCACCGAGCCTATCACCCCTAGGGACCTACCTAGCAAGGGAAGGAAAGGAAACAGAGACAAAAGGATAGCAAAAAGTGAACTCTTAATCCAGACACAAGCTGAACCATGAAAAGAGAGGAGGAGTAAAAGGAGGATATGAAGAAGAGGAACAAGGACTCTAACAGTTCAAGTCATCTGAGAAACAGCTGCCCAAATGGGATTAGTCATACAAGAGATTTATTATTGAACATGTCTGTGAAGGATAAAGGGGAAGAAGGGAGTAGACAGGGAAAGCCTTGAGACTGTGATGCAGGCCTGAAACCTGTGAAAGAAGAGAGGGAAGAAATGATTACGTTAGAAGTAATGCATTTTGAATAAAGTTTTGGCAGGCCAAGGGGAGCCACAGTTGCTCCTTACAGGAATGTGACAATGGGAAGATGTGTCCCAGCCCTAGCAACTCTTCTGTGCTCAAGATTGTTGAAGAGAAATCTGGAGTAGTATGTCCATAGAGTGAGGAGCATGAAGAAGTCAAAGATTCTCCCCACAGAAAATTCTTTTGAAGAGAGCTTTGAGTTAGATACCTCCATGACTATCACCAGGAGGAACACATTGTGCTCACATAGAAGTGGTCAAAGTAAAGATTCTAAAGGCCTAGGACTAAGATCTTGGATTTGGGCTTGAGCAATTTTATAAATTGAATAAATTCAGAAGTTATTTCTGAATCTCTTCTCACCTTTTGGGTTGGAAGTAAAGGGCTGATTGAAATTTTCCAAAATTCTCTGTTTGATAACTGTTTGATAGATAACCAGTAAGGTCATTTGACTATGAATTTGTAACACTGTGGTCATATCAGTGATTCTCATTTTAACTCTTAATCACATTACATGGAGACATTAGTACATTTGTCTACTTTTATCAAATGAGAAATTTACATGGTTCCTATGTACAGCATCAGCCTGGCCTTAGTCGAACCAAAAGTGATGTCTTCCTCCTCTTAATATTATTCCCTGAGTGCTACTACATGGATTGTTTCTTGTCTTTCTGTTTATGTGGATATGTGATTTTTACTGTTCTGAGTAGTCAATAAACACACTGAGGGCAGCAATTATCTTGCACCTTGAATCAGTATTTCCTTGCACACAGTTGGTGCAGATCTTCAACATCAGTTAACCGAAATGAATACAAGGTTTGAGTAGGGGATAAGGCAGTGAAAGAAATGAT
>NW_006408689.1:6219358-6254083 GCF_000296735.1 Chrysochloris asiatica
TTTGAAACAGACAATCATATGGTATACTGTTTCGGGAATTACAAATTGTAGAGGAATTGTGTCATATTCATTGTCAAAAAGAACATTTCAAGATCTATCTGGAAATACAATGCTGTCTGTGACAGGATAATATCCATATGTAAACAAGGAAGACCAGTTAGTACAAATATTATTCAAATTTACCCACTAAACACTAAGGTAGTGTTCACACTGAAGAATTCGATCAACCTTTTCAGTCTAAAATTGATCTGACAAGCAATCAAGATATACTGATAATTACTGGTGATTGAAATGTGAAAGTTGGAGGGAAAGAAGGAGGAATCCTAGTTGGAAAATATGGGTTTGGGGATAAAAATAATGTTAGAGTTCACATGATAGAATTTTGCAAGACCAAGTACTTATTGCAAATACTTTTTCAACAGCATAAAAGACAACTATACGTCTGACCTTACCAGATAGAATACATAGGAATCGAATTGACTACATTTGTTGAAAGAGACCAGGGAGAAGCTGAATATCATCAACAAAAATAAGGTCAGAGTCTGACTGTGGAACAGACCATCAATTGCTAATATGCAAGTTCAGGCTGAAGCTAAGGAAACTTTTAAGCAACCCTATTAGCAGTAGTATGAAACACTGCCCAGTCCTGTGCTATCCTTATAATTGCTGTTAATTTGAGCCCATTGCTGTTGCCACTGTGTTAATTCATCTCGTTGGGTGTCTTCATCTGTCTCACTGACCCTCAATTTTATACCTAGCACGATATCCTTCTCCAAGGATTGGCACCTTCTGATACTATATGCAAAGTATGAGAGATTAAGTCTTACCATACTGGTTTTTAAGGAGCATTCTGGCTGTACTTCTTCCAACAAAGATTTGTTTGTCTTCTGGGAGTCCACGGGTCTTTTAATATTCTCTTCATACACCATGATTTTACTTAAAAAGATAGGAAAAAAAGAAAAGACCAAAGTAGGCGTCGAGTTTGTCATGTTGGCATCAACTCATAGTGACCCTGTATAGGGTTTCTGAGGAGCAGCTGGTGACCTTGAACCGCCAACCTTGTACATAAAGATAAATGGAAGAAATGATGAAGTAAAAGAGCTAAACAGAAAATTTCAAAGAACAGCTTGACAAGACAAAGTCAAGTATTATAATGAAAGGTGCAAGACCTGCAGTTAGAAAACCAAAAGGGGAAGACATGCTCAGCATTTCTCAAGCTGAAGGAAATGAAAAAATATTCAAGCCAGATCAATTTTAGACTGAAAAAGTTGATAGAATTCTTCAGTTTGAACACTTGCATTGCAATATTGAATACTTCTATGGAATCCTTATGTGACACTGTAGGATAAGAACTGGACTGCTAACCCCAAGTGTTGTGGTTCAAACCCACCAACCTCTCTTTGGAGACCCTATACAAGGTTGTTATGAGTTAGAACTGAGTCGATGGCACTAAACAACAACAACATGAGCAAAATAATGATTATGTTGGAAACATCAAAGAAGATGAAAGTAATACACAGAGTCACTCTATCAAAACTAATTGGTTAATGTTCATTCATTTCCAGAGGTACCATATAATCAATGGTATTGAAGGAAGAATTCCAAGTAGCACTGAAAACATTGGCCAAAAAAAGCCTCCCAGAATTGCTGGAATACAAATTGAAATGTTTCAACAAACTGATGGAGCACTGGCGGCACAAACTTATCTATGTAAAAAAAAATCGGAAGATCGCTTCCTGGCCAACTGACTGGAAGAGGTCCATATTTGTACCCATTCCAAAGAAAAGTGATTCAACAAAAGATGGAAATCATCAAAAGTGTCAATAAGGTCACAGACAAGTAAATGTTTGCTGAAGATAATTGCAAAACAATTGCAGAAGTACATCAACAGGGAATTGCCAGAAATTCAAGCTGGATTCAGAAAAGGACATGCAACTAGGGATGTCAGATGGATCTTGACTGAAAGCAGAGAATACCTGAAATATGTTTTGTTGACTATGCAAATGCATTTGACTGTATGGATCATAACAAACTACATATAGCATTGGGAAGAGTGGGTATTTCAGAACACTTAATTGTGCTCATGAGGAAACAAGAGGCAATTGTTCAAATACAATAATGGGATGCTGAATGGTTTAAAATCAGGAGGTGTGCACCAGGGTTGTATTCTTTCAACGTACATATTCAATTTATATTCTGAGCAAATCATCTGAGAAGCTGGATCATATGAAGAAGAAAGTGACTTCAGGATTGGAGGAAGACTCATTAACAATGTGTGATATGCAGACGACACAATCTTGCTTATTGAAAGTGGAGATGACTTGAAACACTGCTGAAGATCAAAGACTATAGCCTTCAGTATGGATTGCATTTCAATGTAAACAAAATTAAAATGATCATAATTGTTCCAATAAATAACATCATGATAAATGGAGAAAAAAAATGAAATTTTCAAAGAATTCAGTTTACTTGGATCTGCAATCAATGCTCACGGTCAAGAAATCAAATGAAGTACTGCAGTGAGCAGACTTGCTGCATAAGATCTCTCTACAGTGTTCAAGAACAAAGATAACAGTTTGAGGACTAAGGTGCACCTGACCCAAGCCATGATATTTTCAATCGCCTCATATGCCTGTGAAAGTTGGACAATGAATAAGAAACCCATAGAAGAATCAATGCATTTGAGCTATGGTGTTGGAGAAGAATTCTTAAAGTACCATGAACTACCAGAAGAGTCAACAAATTTGTGTTGGAAGACGTACAGCCAGAATGCTACTTCGTCTCTCTCACATATCAGTAGGGACCAGGCACTAGAGAAGGACCTCAGGCTTGGTAAAATGAAGGGTCTGCAAAGAAGAGGACTACTTTAAATAAGATGAAATGACACAGTGTCACAATGAAGTTGCTCCAACAGAACAACTATGAGCATGGTGCGGGACCAGGCACTGTTTTGTTCTGTTGTGCATAGGGTCCCTATGAGTGAGGATTGACACAACAACACCTAAGAACAACAATTAACAAATAAGGGCTACAGGCAACAGACATGAAATCCATTTTTATTGGGGGGACATGTACAACTCTGTTGCACAATGAAATTCTTATTACTTAATTTTAACTACTTAAGCATATAGGTGTGAATGGTAAACAAATAGCATTTAACCCACTTTGAATCAGAGAATCTTTGAGGAAATAATTTAAAATTTATAGTTATTTCCTCTAACCTGTATTATTCAGCATATTGTTTACAAACATTTGCTGTGAGAAAATTCTCAAAAATCTTCCTTGAATTCATCCTTCGAGAATGTCATCCCCATCCCTACTCCCATGATCATCTAGGACTTTCTTATTAGAGTTGAAGTCTTGATACTAATATTTTATAAGCACAAATAATGGGAATTCAACTCCTTCATAGTGGTGAGGATTTGGTCTTGTTGTTATCTTTTCTAAGAAACATTCTTAATGTGATGTGTTGAACTTTGGATATACAAATCCCTTTAGTGATATAAAAGATGCCACCTTTATAAGAAGTTGACAGATGTTGTGACAGTTTTTACAATGGAGCTGAATTACCTACTCTGCTCCATGTAATTATGCTTTTAGCAAGAGCTACAGTCATTTTACTGGCCCAATGGGAGGGAGTTGGGCAGGGAACCTAAAACTCTGCTTACTAAAAGGAAATACACACGCTCTTTAACATGTAAATATGTCTTTAAATCTATATAGAAATTTAATTTTCAACTTAAAAACTTACATAAAATCAAGACTGTGGTCAAGGTTATACGATTTCTACTAATTCCAGGCAAACATAATTTCTCCATTTTACAAGTATTTGGACAGGAAAGGCATTTACATGCATGATTTCAGGGTTAACTTTTCAGTGTCTTAGTGAGATCATTAAACACAGAATTGTACTGTCTTGCAGTCTGGCTGACTGGAATTTGCTCAGTTTTCCTGTTTTATCTCTTTGCTTCCTGTACTAGGTATAGAGCTGTATGTAAAATGCTATAGTGTCAATAAACAATGAATGGCATTGCCAGAGTTTTCTAGGGTGAGGTAGGATTTCTTTCTTCAAACTTTTATATAATATTCTCTGCTATATTTAATTGGGACCTCTGTGTCTGGGTCATAAAATCTCTTAAGAATTCCCAGCCCCTTTAATTTCAAGTTAAAAAACACAGTCTCAGGACAAAACTGTGACCACTGGAGAGCAGAAAGCACTTTCTAGAACCCCTTCCTTCACAGATCCATTCTCAAGACAGGTTGTAAAGGCTGGCTCACTTGTGATTCCTGTGTCACCTTGACACCAAAGAGAAAACAGAAATCTACATTTCACATGTGTTTGCCGAGTGCTTTGTTATAATTCAAGCAGTATGACAGAGCAGTAAAATTTGAGGGGGCCAACAAAAAGGGCAAATGAAGCAAGGGGCCAAAATCAGAGCCAGGTAAAGATGACATGAGAAATATAGAACCACACACAGAACCTATCTCTAACTAGATCAACTCACAAAACCCAAACCAGAACAGAGCACAATGACTGAAATTCATAGACTTGTTGCTTTACAACTGGTTCAAGAAACCCCCTGCTAGATGTGTATGTAGGCAAATCTGGTAAACCAGTTGCCATCAAATCAATTCCAATTTATGGTGATTCCTATATGTATTAGAGCAGAATTGTGCTCCACAGTTTTCAGAGACTGATTTTTTTTGGAAATAGATCATTAGGCCTTTAATCTGAGGCATCTATGGTGAATTTAAACCTAAGACATTTCAGTTAGCAGCAGACTGCATTAATCTTCAGCACTACCAATGACTTTATGTAGGCCAATCTCCCATCTTCCAGATTTCTCAAGGAGGTAATGTCTCCTGCCTAAGACAAAAGAGTTGTCCAGAATTTATGTTTCCTTAGTAATTGGGCTGTGCTCACTACAAAAAGAAGGCAACCTGGGGTGGTAGGGTCAATGAGCCAATTTGTACTAAAATCTAATTCTGCTAGTTTCTAGTAGTGTTGCCTTGAACAAAGGACTTAACATATCTGAAGTTAATTTTCTAATCTATAAAAAATGGGAGTACTTACATCTCTGCATAATTTGTTGTTGTTAGGTGCATTGAGTTGGCACCAATTCATAGGGACCCTATGCACAAGAGAATGAAACACTGCCCGGCCCCATGCCAACTTCATAATCACTGAGCCCGTTGCTGCTGCCACTGCTAATCCATCTTGTTGGGAGTCTTCCTCTTTTTCTCTAACCTTCCACTTTACCAAGCATGGAATCCTTCTCCAGGGACTGGAAGAGGATATCCATATTTATTATATGTCTGAAGTCTGTCCACTCTAGCTTCCAAGGGACACGCTGGTTGTTCTTTTAGCAGTCCATGGTACTTTTAATACTCTACTTCAGTAACGTAACTCAAACGCATCAATTCTTCTGCCATCTTCCTTATTCACAGTCCAACTTTCACATGTATATGAGGTTATTGAAAATACCATGACTTGGGTCAAGCACACCTTAGTCCTCAAACTGACAACTTTGCTCTTCAACACTTACAAGCGTCTTGCGCAGCAGATTTGCCTAATGCAATACATCTTTGGATTTCTTGACTGCTGTTTCCATGAGTGTTAATGACTGATATGAGCAAAACAAAGTCTTTGATAACTTTAGTCTTCATATATATGGATGTAATTTATTGTTCCAATAGTAAGGATTTTTCTTTTCTTTACATTGAGGTGCAGCCCATACCAAAGGCTGTGGTCTTTGATCTTCATCAGTATTTTAAGTGCTCTTCACTTTCAACTACCAAGGTTATATCATCTGCATATCATAGGTTGCTACTGAGTCCTCCTCTGATCCTGATGCCATGTTTTTCTTCATATAATCCAGTTTCTGGAATTATTTGCTCACTCAGCATACAGATTGAATACGTATGGTGAAAAAATACAAGCCTGGTACCCACTTTTCCTAATTTTAAGCCATTCGGTATTTCCTTTTTCTGTTCGAACTGCCTCTTGGTCTATTTACAGGTTTCTCATGAGCACAATTATGTGTTCCGGAATACTCAGTCTCCTCAATGCTGTCAACAATTTGTCATGATCCACACAACTGAAAGCCTTTGAGTAGTCAATAAAGCACAGGTAAACATTTTTCTAGTATTCTCTGCTGTCTGCCAAGATCCACCTGATGTGAGCATTGATATCCTTAGTTCCACATCCTCTTCTGAATATGGCTTGGAAACCTGGAAGTTTTCTGTCAATGTGTGGTTTCAGCTGTTTTTGTATCATCTTTAGGACAATTTTATTTGCATGTGATTTAATGCTATTGTCTGTGACTTCTGCATTCCATTGGGTCAACTCTCTTTAGAATGGGCACAAATATAGATCTCTTCCAATCAGTTGACCAGGAAGTTACCTTCCAAATTTCTTGGCATAGATGATTGAGTGCTTCTAGTGCTGCATCAGTTTGTTGAAAGATTTCAATTTGTATTTCATCAATTCCCCGTGCCTTTTATTTGCCAATGACTTCAGTACACCTTGGACTTCCTCCTTCAGGATCATTGGCTCTTGATCATAAGCTACCTCTTGGTTGAACATCAACCATTTCTTTTTGGAAAAGTGTCTCTGTGTATTCCTTCCACTTTCTTTTGATGCTTTCTGCATAATTCAATATTTTGCTAATAGAATCCTTCAATTTGCAAGTCGATGCTTGATTTTTTTTCTTCAGTTCCCTCAGCTTGAAAAATGCTGAATGTGTTCTTCCCTTTTGGTTTTGTCACTCCAGGTCTTTCCACATTTTGTTGTAATATTTGACTGTCTTCTCCAGCTGACCTTTGAAATTTTCTTTTCAGAGCTTTTATCTCCTTGTTTCTTCCATTTGCTTTAGCATCTCTACACTGGACAGCAAGTTTCAGAGTCTCTTCTGACATCCATTTTAGTCTTTCCTTCTTTATTTTTTTCTTAATGGCCCTTTGCCTTCTTCCTGTATGATGTTCTTGATGTTGTACCACAACTCTTCTGTTCTTTACCATTTAGAGCTAATGCACCAAATTTGTTCTTAGGTAATCTCCAAATTCAAGTGGAATATGTTCAAGGTCATATTTTGGCTCTTGTGGAGTTATTTTAATTCTCTTCATCTTCAGTCTGAACTTGCATATAAGCAACTGATAATCTGTTCCAGCGTCCCCCTGGCCTTATTTTGGCTGATGATATGGAGCTTTTCCATTGTCTCTTTCCACAGATGTAGTCAATTTGATTTCTCTGTGTATTCTGTCTGGTGAGGTCCATGGGTCTAGTGGTCTTTTATGTTGTTTAAACAAAGATATTTGCAATGAAGTCATTGGTTTTGCAAATTTCTATCATGTGATCTCCAGAATCATTTCTATCACCAAGGTCATATTTTTCAACTACTGATGCTTCCATTTTTTTTTTTTTCCTAACCCTACATTCCAATTGCCAGTAATTATCAATATATCTTGATTGAATGTTTGATCAATTTTTAGATGGAAGAATTTGGTAGAATTCTTCAATTTCATCATTAATGGCTTTAGTTGTTGGTGCATAAATTTGAATAATAGAGGTATTAATTGGTCTATCTTGTAGGTGTATGGATATTATCCTATCACAGACAGTGATGTACTTCAAGCCAGATGTTGATATGTTGTTTTTGATGATGAAAGCAATGCCATGTCTCTTCAATTTGTCATTCCCAGCATAGTAAACCATGTGACTGTCAGATTCAAAAAGGCCAGAACCAGTCTATTTCAGCTCACTAATGCCTAAGACATCGATGTTTATTCATTCCATTTCATTTTTTACAATTTACAAATTTCCTAGATTCATACTTTGTACATTCCATGTTCTGATTATTAATGGAAGTTTATGGCTATTTCTTTTCATTTTGTGTTGTGCCCCATCAGCAAATGAAGGTCCAACAAGCTCTACTCCAGTCACGCTATCACAGTCAACTCTACTTAGAGGAGTTATACTTTGAGTGTCTTCCACCCTGATGGGCTTATCTTCTTGCACTATATCTTATATTCTGGTGCTCTTCATCATGGTATTATATTCAATATTCTGGTGCTGACAGTGTTCCACTGCTATTCATATGGTTTTCAGTGACTAAATATTTGGAAGTAGTCTGTCTCTTCTTTTTCCTAGTCTTTCTTTATCTGGAAGCGCAGCTGAAACCTATCTATTGTGGTTGACCCTGCTAGTATTTCTAATACTCGTGGCATAGCTTCCAGAATCACAGCAACATGCATGCCACCACAGTTTGACAAACTGACATTCAAGTAGTTGCTCTGCATAATATTGTCTGTTACATAAGAGAAACTCAAAATATTAGTACTTTTCCTTATACCTCCTTGTATTTTATCAAGTCTGAGTTTGTCAGATGATTTACCTATGCAGCACTGCCTCCTAATTCAGTACTTTGTCCACGAGGGTATAAGATGGTCCACATTTGAATGTAGCAACATGATTGACTCTAATAGCACACTGTGCTCCCTCCACTGGTAAGAAACTAAAACTTGACAGGCCTCTTATAGGCTATGCCAACACTTTGAAAATAAAACTCTTGAAGTTTCAACAGAAATATACTTTTACATGATTGGATGAAACCTTCTGGAACTCAATGTTTATATGATTGAAAGACTTGTATCAATAGTAGGATTGTTATAAACCCATGTTCCACACTGTCTCCTATTGGGATTAGACAGGCCTCATAATATATTAGAGGCAGAAAAAAGTGATCCAAGAAGGGGCTAAATCCTTAGTTGTCATTAGTATTTTCCCATGTCATTGCTGCAATTTGAGAAGGCAGAAGGAATTGACTTACTTTATATACGTGTCTGATTCTTTAGTACTTAATGAAAACTAGAATGTTTTATTTGACTCCTATGGGAAAACTGCTGAACTGGGCAGTTTGTTCCTGAAATAAAATATAAGCTATCAAAATACTCTCAAAGTCCCTTAGAAATCAGAACATCACAAATTTATTAGAAAGTAGGTGCCCCAAGATTATAGGTAGCTGTTAACACTGTTTTATTTCCTTTATACAAAAAGTAAAAATGACAGAAAAAACACTCTTGACAGAAAACAATACCACTGACCTGGTCTCAGTAAGGAGCTGAGCCAAAATTGCCCAGATTGTGAGGAAAGTGGAGTTCAACCAATATTAGAGAATACTCATGCAACTGATGGAATACAAAATAGTGTTAGTGGCTTGTGAATGTTCTGTGAGTCAGTTGAATCAATGCAATCTTTAGAAAAAACATACATTTGTCCAATCATGCTTTTAAACAGTAGCTCTTTCAAAACAAGTTATATACACAGGTATCACACACACACACTTTTTTTTTTTGTAATACAGTCTACTATTATAAATTTAAGGCATCCTGATAGTCTGCTGGTGAGGATTTGTTCTCATGGTTCTTCTTCCATAAAGTGTAGTCCAAGAAATTTGCACTAGCGTCCAAAGGGCAGCAGTGAGAAATAATAAAAAAACGATTTATAAGAAGAGTTCTTTTGATTCTGGCTCAGCAATATGCTTGGTGCTGTAGGGTTTCTTCATTTTCCTATTGATGCCATTATGCCTAGGAAAAGAAACCACATGGCCAAAATTAGATAAAACTATGGTCAAGTTACAGGACACCACCACTAAACAGCTCATCAAAAAAATGGAAATTATCCTCATACAAACCACACTGAAGTACACTCTATTCCAGCAAGCAGATGATTTTCTTTTTATATAAGCCACTTAAAAAACAAACAAACAATAAAAGCAATTGTCATATAATAATACATACTTACTGAATACTTTTTAGTTAGGTTCTGAAAAAAATTTCTCAATCTTACGGACTGAAATCCAGGCATTTTACAACTAAGAAGAATTCATCACAGTCAAACAAGATACAAAATATAATACTGCTGGTAGAGTGGAAATAAGTGGCTTCATGTGCTGGACTGCAAAGTCAGTTTGAACAAGGTCGGTGGTTCAAGCTTACCAGCTGCTCCTTGGAAACCCTATACAGGGTCACTATGGGTAGGAACCAACTGGACGGCACTCAACAACAACGTGGAACCTAGTGGATGGCATTTAACAACATCAACAGCATGGATTCACTGGTGTAGATTTTATTCTCCAATAAACCTGAGTCTTAAAAGTTTAAAGAAGAATGCTTTTTCTTTGGGTGTGTCATTACTGAGTAGTAGCATGTTGGAAGACAATGAGCAGATAAATCAAGAAGAAAACAAGCTAGGGAATGAAAATGTTTTCTCTTCAATATGTGATACCTAGTAATTCTGTGGAAAGGAGTGCAAACTCATCTGGGAAGTTTTGTTTTTTAGAAGAATATTCCTGTGCACTTATTTTCATGCTTTATTAGTTCATTTTGTATACAAAAACTTCCCAAGAGGAGTTACCTGTTGAAGGTAAGCAAGCCTTTTTGCTGCTGCACCAGAGAAAACCAAAAAACTTCCTGGTGATGATACTCACTAACATGATGACACATCTGGATGCAGGGAAACATATGTATCATTTCATAGCCTCGATATCATTGATAGTCTATTTCACTGTTCTAGCAAATATATGATCATCATCACTGCTTGAATACTGTAATCCTTGCTTCTACTTATCCTTATAAATAGAACTTTAGAGTGTTGGCCACAGGCAAGAAAGGGAAAGGGGAGAAGACAAAAATAACCCTGGTCAGTCAAAAGGTATGCTAGAGAGTTTTATTTTATCATGGTTGATTGACTGCACAAATTCATCTTCCATTTCTCTGAAAATAACATTAAAATGAAAAGGAGAGAAATAAAGTATAAACTTATATGAATAAAATTTTTATTTAAGATTACCTCCTTGACCAGTGTTGTTAGGTGGCCATCCCTTTTTTAATCTGGAAGAAGACTGGAGGCTATTTTCTGTAAGGATTGAACCAGAGAGACTTTGGATTCAGCTTCAGGAGGTAGTGGCTATAGGACTAGGTGAAAATATTCCTATGGGACACATCTGCCATGCCACAACTAGTCTGAGTCTTAGACTCAATCAGGTTTATAGGATCAGCAGAAGAGTGGAACTTCTTTAATTGAGAAATCGATTGAACCAAGAGAGAAAACCTACAGATATAGCTAATGTGTCTCCCAATAAAAAAGTCCAGATTGCAGCAATATGAACTAATAAAATCTATTTCAGCAAGTCAGCACACCTTGGCTACATAGCCAGAGCTTCTATTCAGCTTTAATGCCTTGCTCTTAAAACATGAACAAAGAGAGATTATGAAACATTTGCAGTGTGGCACTGTAGGATAAGCACTGGAGTGCTAACTGCAAGGCTGGCATTCAAACCCACCAGCCACTCCTTGGAAACCCTATTCAGGGCTATTATGAGTTGGAACCATGCGATGACACTTAACAACAGCTAATTTGAAAGACAGAGACCAAAAGAAAAAGAGAAACGGAAGTCAAAGTGAATACAGATATGAAGATGATGAGAATGTCAAAAAATTTAACAAAAAAAGAAAAACTGACAAAAATGTTTGAAATTCATACAATAAAGTGTTAATCTTCAGATATAGAGAGCTACTAGAATTCAACAAGCAAAAGACCCAGAATGTCAATAAAAATGTATAAAAGATTAAGTATATTTTGTCTACACAAAGAAATAATACATAACGGTGAAAAAGAATGAAGACATTCTCTTTGTACTTAAACATAAAGGCCTGCAATATGTTAGGTGAAAAAAAGTAAGAAGTAATGCTATGAGGAGCATGTGTCATCTTTTTAAAACAACAACAAAAAAAGGAAAAAAAAATACACATTTGTATTTTTAAAAAGTATAGTAATAAGAATTGAATACATAATGCTATAACAATAAAACAATTCCAACAAAGTTCTACTAGAAACATACTATTATATAAGAAAAAATCAATAGAAACAACAGACAGTTAAAGTTCAATAAAATCATAGAAAAGAGAATTTGAATATGCAAAATACTGACAAAGATGGAAGAAAATTTAGAAAATCTGAGGATAGTCTAGTAGGTTCAATATTAGGATAACAGGATTTCCAGAAATAATGTACAGAGAAATTTGAGGGTAAAAAATTTTCAAAGAAATTGCCTAAGACATTTCCAAGAATGAAAGTATACAGGTCTTCATGAATAAAAACCAACTCACATCATAACAAAGAATAAAAGAAATCAAAGTACTGTGAATAAATAAAAAAAAAAGTAATAAAAATTTCCAAAAATATGACCGTGAATATATTCCATCTGAATTTAGAGACCATCTGAAGAACAGATTTGATGCATTAGACACTAAAGGAAACCAAAAGATGTGGGATAACATATAAAACATCATACAGGAAGAAACCAAAAGGTCATTGAGAAGACAAGAGAGAAGGAAAAGACCAAAATGGATGTCAGAAGAGACTCTGAAACTTGCTCTCCAGTGTAGAGATGCTAAAGCAAATGGAAAAAGTGAGGAGGTACAAAAGCTGAAAAGAAATTCCAAAGGTCAGCTTGAGAAGACAATGTCAAATATTATAATAAGATGTGTAAAGACCTGGAGTTAGAAATCCCAAAAGGAAGAACATGCTCAGCATTTCTCAAGCTGAGGGAACTGAAGTAAAAAATTCAAACCTTGATTTGTGGTACTGAAGAGTTCTATGGGCAAAATACTGACCTATAAAGAAAACATCAGAAAAAAATGGAAGGAATACAGAGAGTCAAGGAACAAAAAAGAAATGGTAGATGATCAACCATTTCAAGAGGTAGCATATGATCAAGAGCCAATAATCCTGAAAGAATAAATCCAAGGTACACTGAAGTCATTGGCAAAGAACAAGGCACTGGGAATTGATAGAATACAAATTGAAATCTTTCAACAAAGTAATGCAGCACCCAAGGCACTCACTAATCTATGCCAAGACATTTGAAAGACAACTACCTGGCCAACTGACTGGAAAAGCTCCATATTTGTGCCCACTCCAAAGAGAGGTGACCTAACAGGATGAAGAAATCATTGGACAATATCATTGATATCCTATGTGAGTAAAATTTTACTAAAGGTAATACAGAAACGGCTGCAACCATACATTGACAGAGAACTTCCAGAGTTTCAAGCTGGTTTCAAGAGGGTGTAAAACAAAGGCTATCACTGCTGATGTTAGATGTATCTTGGCTGAAAGCAGACAATTCCAGAAAGATGTAGACTTGTGCTTAGTAACTATGCAAAGGCTTTTGGTTGTGTGGATCGTGACAAGCTATGGACAACATTGCAAAGTATGAGTATTCTGGAACACTTAATTGTGCTCATGAGGAACCTGTACATAGACCAAGATGGATAGTTGTTTGAACAGAACAAGGGAACACTGAATGTTTCAAAATCAGGAAAGGTGTGTGCCAGGGTTGTATTCTTTCACTATACTTACTCAATCTGTACGCTGAACAAATAGAGAAGATGGGTTATATGAAGAAAACATGGCGTCAGGATTGGAGGAAGACTCATTAACAATCTGTGATATGTAGATGATACAACCTTGGTTGCTGAAACTGAAGAGAACTTAAAATACTTATTGATGAAGATCAAAGACCACAGCCTTCGGTATTGGTTGCATCTCAATGTAAAGAAAACAAAAATCCTCACCACTGGACAAGTAAACAACATCCAAATAAAAAGAGAAAAGATTTAAGTTATCAAAGACTTCATTTTGCTTGGATCAATAATCAACAGTGATGGAAGCAGCAGTCAAGAAATTAAATGACGTATTACATTAGGCAAATCTGCTGCACAAGACCTCTTTCAAGTGTTGAAGAGCAAAACATGTCAGTTTGAGAACTAAGAATTGCCTGATGTAAGCTATGGTATTTTCAGTAACCTCATATGCATGTGAAATTTGGATAGTGACTAAGGAAGACCAAAGACAAGTTGATGTATTTGAGTAATGGCCTTGTAGGAGAATATTGAAAGTTCCATGGACTACTAAAAGAACAGATTTGTGTTGGAAGAAGTATAGCCAGAGTGTTTCTTGGAAGCCAGAATGGCCATACTTCGGACATATTGTCAGGAGGGACCAATCACTGAAGAAGGATATTATATGTGGTAAAATGGAGGGTCAGAGAAAAAGAGGAACACCCCCAATGAGATGGATTGGCAAAGTGTCAGCATCAATGGGCTCAAATGTATCAATAATTGTGAGGTTGGCCCAGTATCGGGCAGTGTTTTATTTTGTTGTGCATAGGATTGCTATGACTTGGTACCATCGATGGCATCTAACAATAACAAGAAGGATGGGACGATGTGTTTACCAAAATAAGAGAATAAATAACAACAACAAAATAAAACAAAAAGGGAAATATAAATTCAAGCACCAGGTCTCTATACAGGAAAGTAACAAAGAACTCCCAAGACATGTAGATGTGTAACTTCAGGAAGGTAATTACAGTAGCTCCATCCACAAAATAATAGTCTAGATTGGGACACAAGAGAGGGTGTTTCCACGAACAGAGTAAAACAGAGATAATAGACTCATTGGAACGCACTGAAAGATGACTTTATGACTCAGATGAGTGTTTAGAAATGAACTACAAGCTAAGAGATCAAAACCATTATTTCCAAGGAAAACAAAGTTATATGAAAAAGGAAATATGTATGTATAGTGTATAACATAGATCAGGGGGTGGTTAATATGTATATTTATTCTATTGTTAAGTGCGATCAAATAGGTTCCAACTCTTAGCAACCCTATATAAGATTTCTGAGGAGCAGATGGTGAGTTTGAACCTCCAAGTTTGTGGTTCAAATCGACCTTGCAGTACAGGTTATTAACTTACAGTGCCACACCAGGACTCCAACGTGTATACAGTCATAATAATAATAAGTACTGGATATTGATTTAATTGATATAACCATAATGAAAAGATGGGGATAATAAGAAAAAGGAACGTGTTTGTGTGTGTTGGAGGCTAAAGAAGAGCTAGATAAATCTGGGTCATTGTGAAGAACATGGGTTTTGAAGCCAGACTGCCTGAATTCAAATCCTGACTCCATTACTATCATTATTACATATTACTTGGGCTAGATACAGAATCTCTTTGTCCTTAGTTTCCAATCTGAAGAATTCAAATAGGAACAGTATCTACCACAAATCTTCCTTGTGAAGATTCAATGTGTGTAAAGTACCTGGAATATTCTCTGGTACAATACAGGGCAGCCTCATCTTTTCCGTTGAAGTAGTTGGTTGGTTTGAACTACCTCCTTTATGTTAGCAGCCCAACACTTAATCCATAGCACCAACAACACTCCTTTTATAAGTGTTAGTTATCATTATTTTCATCATTTATAGTACGATGTCAAGGAGCGCTTGTGCCCTTGTGGCATAGCGGGTTACGAGTTGGGTAGGGCCAGAAGTTCAAATCCACTAGCCACTCTGCAGAAGAAAGATGAGGTTTTCTGATCCTGTGAAGATTTACAGCCTCAGAAACTCTGTACTGGGTCACTATGAGATGGAACCGACTCAATAGCACACAACCACCACCATCACCAGAGTAGGCTACCAACACATAAGCGGAATAATAGCTGAAACGAAAACTCTGCACGAGCACACAATTTACAAAAAATTTTAAAGTAAAAGCAAAGGATTGATTATTTCAGGGTAGTTGGGAAAGGGGTAGGTTGGGAGCAGGGAACAGTCAGTTTTTGTTGTTAACACTAGTAGTACTGTTAGGAAATTTATCTTTAATCACTTTGATAAAAATAAAATACTTAGAAAGAATGACTTCACTGTCTAATGATATTAGAGTTTGAAAGGGGTAATTTGGCTTAACATAAGGCATTTAACATAGGTTGTGGCTTTTACATATGAAGTTAAAAACACTTCAAAGAACATTCTCAAGACACAAATCAGAAGGTTTAGGGATGTGTCTATATCAGGTAAAATATGAACTTGAGGCATCTATTCAAATAATATCAAGATAATTCAAGCCTTTCTGAACCCCTCAATTACCTAGTCCTGAATTGCCAGTATTTGATAGAACAAAAGTGTTTGAGACTATTGGCATGAATTATTCAGATAATTTGCTGCTCCTTGATTTCATTTTTGGATATGAAATCATATTCTAAGTGACCAAAATTGGAAAGGAGAAGAAGCTTAAATAACAGTTTCTTAAGCAATTTAACTTGCTGACTCCTCTAGGAGTCTGATTCCATATTTCCATAACCCACGAAGACCAGGCAGCAACTTACAGGATTAGTCTAAAATGGTTCAAAGGCATACTCAACATTTCCACTTGTAACCAAAGCAGGAAGACCTTACTACTCTCTTGATTCCTCCAGGGCTTTTCTGAGAACATCTATAAATCTCATCTACAAGTAATGGGATTCTGGTTCACCATACATAAACCTGTACTTGGAGTACTCAAATTGAACCTCACTATAGGCAGGCAGACTTATCAAAAGGTCCAGATTTATAAAGAACATTTCCACTCATTTTGTGTGATGATGGACTTAGTCCTTTGTGGGGTTTTTTTTGTTTTTTTGTTTTTTTTGGTCTATTTTTCCTTCTTTCTCCTGTCACCCATCCCTAGATATTTATGTAATTCTATGACAAGCTGCTTGGTGTGCCAATATAGGATAAACACTAGACTGTTAACCACACGGTTGGCAGTTCAAACCCACCAGCTGCTCCTTGAAAATTCTGTACAAGGTTGCTATAAGTTGGAAATCACTCAATGGCACTTAATAACCACCACCACCACAAACCACAAGTTAAGCAGTTTGAGTCTACCATATGCTCTTTGGGAGAGATGAAGCTTTCTGCTCCCATAGAGACTTACAGACTCAGAATCTTATACAGGGTCACTATGAGTTGAAATAACTTGATGGCACACAACCACCACCACAAGCTGGACACGGGGGGCACAGTGGGGTACAATGGTGCTGTCATATCCCATTGAGGGTCACTGTTTTCATGAAGCTCTTATATCTTTCATGGAGCTTAACCATGTTTAAAAGTATCTTCTTTTAATCCTCATTTGATTATGATTTCTCTGAAGGCAGGGACCGTGTAGTAAAGAAGTTAGCCTTGTCCAGAGAGGTCTGATCTTGGCTCTCTACTTCTGGGAGGTAATCTATGTGATATTGTTTAGAGTGCATCTGGCTATAGTGGATCTTAGTTGACAGGCCCTAAAATCTTTGTTTGTGGGCTTAAGAGGCCAGAAAGATCAACCATGTTGGCTTAGGGTGGGTATTTGTGGTCATATGCTACCAGTCAACATGGAGACTAAGTTTAATCATATAGGTAATGTCTTAGGCCAGGTTTTCTCAAGAAGCAATAATAGTGAAACATACATAGGTATATATAAAGAGAAGTTTATTATGAAAGAAATGGTTTACAATTGTACAGTCCCAGATCCCTAGCAGAAGAGAGAGAGACTGCCTTTCCCGCATGTTCATTGAATTGGGAGCAGTCTGCATCCCCAAGGAACCATCCTTTTAATTGATTGGCTGCTCATAGTCAGTCATCATAGAGTTAACTATACCTGCTCATAGTCAATCATCATAGAGCTAACTATCAACTGCCAAACAACTAGGAATCCTGGCTCAATCAAGTTGACATAACACTTTATCTACCATAGGAAATCAATCAATCATGCCTGTGTAATGAAGTATCAATAACAATTCTGGACATAAAAGCTCAGATGAGCTTCCTTGGTTGACAATAATAATTTGTGTGTATTGCCAAAAATTGATACTGTTAGGGTAACAAGTCCTGACACCACAGGAGAGGAGAATAGAAAGTGTACACTGGGAACCCTCATAGACTCTACCTGATGTATCTCTTCCTTTGTCTGATCTTGATCTGTAGCCTTGCCCTATAATGGACTATAATCATGAGTAAATAGCTTTGAGTTCCTTGAGTCTTTCTAGTAAATTCTCAACTGAGATTGGCTTTGGGAACCCCCTGAACTCATAGACGGTGTCAGAAATGAAGGCAGTCTGATGGGGAGTATGCCCTCTAGACTTCATATTTTGACTAACTCATAGTGAAGACCATGATTCTGGCACCATAGAAAACATGGCTAAGAGCTGGAATGTTGTTGAACTGACTGACTTTGTAATCCAGGAATGTGACACCTGGGATGACTTTAAGTCTTCTCTGTTCTTGATTATGTGAAGAAAAGATCCTCAAACACAGTCCTCAGTATGAGGCCAAAATGAAGAGCAAAGGAAATGGGCAGCAGAGAAGTTGTGATGTTTCGTAAAGACTCCTGGAAGGCCTCTGGGTACTTTTAAATGTCAACTGACCTCACCTCGAAAGAGTTTAAAGACAAACTGGCCATTTTCATATGCAAGGATACCTCTAGTGGTGGCAGACACATGGTGCAAATATGACACCAAGGCTATATACTCCGATATTGTTGTGGCTGTTAAGTGTCATCAAGTTGGTTCCAACTCACAGAGACCTTGTATAGGGTTCTGAGGAGCTGGTGGTGGGTCTGAACCATAGACCTCACAGTTAGCTGTTCTGTGCTTTTCCTACAGCACCATATCAGGACTCCATATGCCCTTGGTATGGTTACACAAAGGAATTCTGGTGGCACAGTGGTTAAGAGCTCTGTCGCTAACCAGAGGTCGGTGCTCTGTAGATGGAAGAAGTGGCAGTTTGTTTCTGTAAAGATTGCGCCCTGGGAGTCCCTATACAGCACCTCTACTCTGTCCTATAGGTTGGCTTCATGACTCAGAAAGCAATGGGTTTTGTTACGGGAATCCTGATGCAGTGCTGCAGGTTAATGAGTTGGGATTGCAAGGTCAGTTTGAACTGCAAGCTTGCCAGTTGCTCCTCAGAAACCCTATATGGGGTTGCTATGATTACGGTACTTAACAACAACAAAAAGAGTTTAAAACTGCATTGTCTAAGTGAAGAGAGGTGGAGGATTTAGTAGTTCTCTTACTGCCCTTAAAACATGATTAGAATGCTAAAAGAATATTTCTGTTGGGATGATACTGGTTTTTCAAGGCATGTCTTCCCTCCTACTGATAGGTCATGGGTATTCATGAGTTCCACATTTTCATTTCCTGGTTTACTATAGCAATGCTTTATGACAGAACATAGGGTCTTTATTACAACAGCGTTTTCTATGTCTTAACTCATTATACTTTCGTACTAAACTTTGTTTCACTGTCTTTTCGTGGCGGAATCGGCTTCCTCCTTTCTCCCATGGGTGTAAGAAGCTTATGAAAAGAAACCTCAATTGTGAATCTTTCTCTCATTACTCTTGGGAACTTTGCCAGGTTTTACAGAGTTTGCTAAGTTGCATGCAGACACTGGAAAGATCTGGTTGTTGAAATTTCCCCCACAACACGGACATGTTTCTTTACACACAATTTTACCTTACATAGCAGCGAATCCCATTATAATTCTACTATGCAACAACCAGTAATAAACCAAAAGTATCACTTAATCTGTGGAGAAATGGTTTGAGACTGAAGTTTCTTCCCAGCTCCCAAGACAGTCACAAAGCAGCAGTATGAAACAAGGTTTTCCTCTTGCATGCAATTGGAACTCTAGGGAGGCAGAGGTACTGATGGGAGGGCCAGGAGCCAAGAACACTGGGGGAATCAGTAGGACACAGTGAGGTGGGCCAGGGGCGGGGGGTGGTGGTGGTGCAGATCTGCTCTAAGGGCTTCTGGAGCAGAGATAATCACCCTAGCTGTCACCTTTCAACTTCTGCTGTTTGGCCCAGATATTAGAAATGGAAATGCATAGAAAACATACTTCAGATCAGGGCTTAAAACTTGAAACTATGTCTTTTGAGCAGAAACGCTAATATTTGTTGTGACAAACACCAATTACTTTATGAAATACATTTTTAGTATTAGCACTTTAATAAACTTCTAAACTTTTCCACTGGTAAGAGTCACTCTTGATAACACACATAAATTACATAATTACCACTTCAAGAATCCTTAAAAAGCATATAAATTAATATTGAACACTTAGAAGGCTAAAATATTAAGTCAAAATTAAAATATGATGATGTGCATTGATGGCAAGGGCACATTCATTCAACAGGACCAGAGACTAATGTGCCTGTGTTTTTCCATCATAAATCTGGATATGCCGCTCAATGGCACCGAATGGATGCTCTGCATGGGATCAGGTTCCAACCAGGGCTTCAACTCTACTTTCTCAACGTCTTCCACATCTTTGATCATTTTCCTGTTTAGTATGGTATCTGACAACAAGGACAGAATATGTATTTGTGAATCTTGGTGGGGAAAGGAGCCCTAACTCTGACCCTCTATTGGGCACAGCAGATCACTCTCCTTGAAGCGGTTGTTGAACAACCTTAAAATTGATGAAAAATATTGGATACTAGCTCTTGGTACTAAATATATAATTCTTAGTTTGGTTTATCCATTGGTAGTAAAACCTCCACGAACAGTATTTACTGTTAATGAGAATATAATGACATATACACATATATTTTATTTTTGGTGGCAAAATATGTAACCATATGTTGTTGTTAAGTACCGGGGAGTAGGTTCTGGGGCTCACAGTGACCCTGCACAGGGTTTCCGAGGCTGTAAATCTTTACGAGAGCAGAAAGCCTCATCTTTCTCCTGCAGAATGGCTAAGCATTCACAATTTCTGCATGAACAGTTTAACAACATTGATTACCTATTTCACATCATGTCACCATTCTATCTTTACCTATATTGTTTCATCACCATTAATTTAGGAGTCCTGGTGTGGTGCTGTGGGTTAATGCACCAGATTGCCAAGTTGTTTGAATCACAAGGTCGGCAGTTCAAGCTCACCAGTCACTCCTTGGAAACTCTATAAAGGGTCGCTATAGGTCAGAGTCGACTCAACGGCACTTAACAACAACATCCTTTAAAGTTCTTGTCTATGCTTAGTTTTTGAGTGTTTTATTGTGGTTCATGTGGAGGTTTACAAAGCAAATTAATGTCCCACTCAACAATTTATACATTGTTTTGTGACCTCTATAATTCACAGAAGTTGTTATTGCCTCACTGTGTCAACACTCTCTCTATTTCATCCCTGGGTGCTCCATTTCCACTTGCCCAGCCTTCCTGCCCCCTTCCACCTTCTGAATTTTACTTTGGTGCAAATGTTGCCCTTTAGGCTCTATCTAGTTGAATGTTCTGACGAGCATGTTCCTCATGGATGTTACTGTTCACTTCTCGTCCTGACTATTATTTGGCTCTAAGGTAGTCACAGGGAGTGGATTCAGTTCTAAGTCTTAAGGGTATCTAAGGGCCTTAGTTGTGGTGGTTTCACCAGTCTCTATCAACTAAGTAATTTTAGTCTTTTTTGACGAATTTTAATTTTGTTCTACATTTTTCTCTCACTCTCTCTGAGACTTCTAGTGTGATCCCAGTCAGGGCTGTTGATACTGACAGCTAGATACCACCTAGTTCTTCTGGTCTCAGGTTTATAGAGGCTGTGGTTCATGTAGTCTACTAGTCCTTTGAACTGTTCCTTAGAGTTTTCATTTTCTGTAGTCTTCTTCACTGGGAAAAGAAGAGACTCTTTGGTAGCTGCTTGCAAACTTTTAAGATCTCAGTTGCTACTCACCAAATAGGATATAGAACATTGGACTGTGTTATGCCAATTGATGTGGATGTCCTTTGAGGATGTCCCTATCCCTTAAGCTTAGTAACTGAGTTCCACAAGGTATTTGGTTATAGCTAAGAAGTTTTCCTGACTGTTCCTATTTGTTCTGTCATATACAAGGATATATTTCTAGCACATACAAATATGTATGTAGAAATATTCACTGTGAAACCTATATATATATGTATATATTTATGCATGCAATTATACTTCCACACACTATAACTGCTCAGTTTACACATCTACTTATATATTAACTCATAATTTGTTTGTTATTACTGTTTTTGCATGACTGTATATGTAATTGTATTTGCTGTTGTTACGTTGTACTTTTGCCTCTCATTGTCTGTCTTCTTTTGCCTTGGTCACATTTGTTTCCCCATTTTATGTACTATCTTTTCCTTCGCCAAAGTTAACATGGGTCCATCATTTAGTTAGTGATTTTCTATCCCTCCCCATTCCTTCCTGGTAACTATCAAAGAACATTTCTTTCATGTGAACAGTTTTGCTTGACTTTTTATAATAAGTGTCTCATATAAGAGAATTTCTTTTTAAGGTGTCTATTTGAATGCTGGAGTCCTGGTGTGGTGTTCCAGGATAAGCACTTGGCCACAAGGTTGGTTTTAACTGCAAGGTCACTGATTCAAACTCACCAGTTGCTCCTCAGAAACCCTATACAGGGCCACAGTGGGTTGGAACTGATGACGGCACTTAATGACAACAACAAATTTGAATGCTGGAAGTGAAGTGGTTCTAGAGAATAAACACTGGACTGCAAAGCACAAGTTTGGTGATTTGAGCTCACCACTTTCTCTGAAAGAGAAAAATGAGGGGTTTTGCTCCCACAAAGATTTACAGCCTCAGAAAGCACATAGAGGGTCACTCTGAGTCGGAACCGATTTCACAACTCTTAACAGGATTAGGGTCTCCTGATGCTAACCATTCAGGAAATGGGCCATGTAGCTAGCCAGCCTGGGGTTAATGTTCTCTGCTTATCGGTAACTGGGATCAATATTCACTTCAGATGTTACAGATCTCAGACAGACTTAAACTGTGGGAAAGGACTATCTCATTGACATTTAAAGAAAAGTAATTGCAAAAATACCCTTAGAATTGTAATAACTTATCCTTTAGAAGAAAAAATAGAGCTAAATACGCTTGCTATAAACAAAGTCATCCTCTGCAGTTGAAACACACAGGAAGGCTGTTGAAAGTAATAGAGCTGAATCTAATTTTAAAGGCCATTGAAAAGAAATTTCGTTTCTTTGCTATCAAGCTGTGACCAATTTAGAAAAATAAATAGCAAATAGAATGCCCTCACAGAACTGACATTCTTTAAATGTTGTATTTATTGGCCTTATTTTTCCTATAGCATAGCTAAGACTCAGAATCAACTTGATGGCAATGGAGCCTTATTGGGGGTTTATTTTCCCTTTACTAGGAAACATAAATTTCTGAGAAATTACAATGAGGTTCTAACAGTCTCCTGAAAATGCTGCCCATGAATCCACTTTCCCCCACAGCTACATTGATATGGCCGTTCAGTGACTGTGCTATCTAGAGCCAACTCCAATCTAACTGATGGCCTACCATTGCTCCCCAAAGTTATATGGGAAATCCCTGGAATCTGAGAGGAGTCGCTTGGCCTGCAAGCAAATTCTTGGGCCAAGATTTGAAGGGATTACTCACAGATGAACACTTGGATTCTTTTCCTTCTTGTACTGAGGTCCCATAGATAAAAGGCAAGTATTAGACTAAATTAAGTGTTTCTTATGTCCACATTCTCACTTTAGTTTTAATTTCTCTGAGGAACTTTTATCTCCATTAGAAAGATCCCCCTTTGCTCTAGGTAATGAGTGAGCCAGGACAAGTTCTCTCTCCCTCTGTATGATTATGAGTGAATCAGAGAAACCTCTGCTACTTCTCAGGATCACAGTCTCGTCATGAAATCCCCCAGCTGCTCTCTAGTGTGAACAAAGAACCAGGGTTTCCACTTTCCATGGAATTGCATTATAAACTAAAATTCTGAAGGTATAGGTTAATTTAGGGGGTCCACTGGTCAGTTGTCAGTGCATCATACTGTGGTGGCTAGCATGTTGCTGTGATGCTAGAGGCTATGGTACTGGAATTTCAAATACCAGCAGGGGCACACACACCATGGTGGACAGGCTTAAGCAGTGCTTCAAGCAGAGCTTCCAGATACATTAGGAAGAAAGACCTGGCAATCTACTTCTGAAAATTAGCCAATGAAAGCCCTTTGGATTACAACTATACATTGTCCAGTATAGTGGAAGTCACTTGAAATTGCACTAGCTGCAATAATGGACTACTGTATACCAAGGATGGTGATGATGGCACAGGATGGGGCAATATATCACTATGCAGTATGTAGAGTCACTTGAGTCAGAGATAACTTGACATAAACTAACACAAATGACTTGTGGGATAGGGAAGAAAAGGGTCAGGATGCTTAAATACACCGAATATTTCAATGTGGGAATTTTTAAGTATTTGTTACTGAAATGAGATGATTGCTACGTAAAGCCAGCAAATCTATGAGGCTGTAAGACTGAGCAAGACTTAAGCTGAGTAACAAGTGTAATCTAGTAGCAGATACCTGATTAGGTCCACAGCCTCATTTTGACTTCAGAGTTTTGTATTCCTATTATAGTAGATTACTTAACTTTGCTTTTAAAAGTCTGAAAGAAATATTTATGGCAAGAGAATCTACTGAGACTACTAATTGCTTTGTTCCCAGTTCTGTAGAAGCCTGGAAAAAATTTGAAGTATTCTCCTTCCCCTCCAGAACATTTTGCCAAGCCTTTGTGTGCCTTGCCTCAGGATGTTGCCAGTGGCTTCTGTTTTAGGACAAAAGATTAATTTTCCAGGCATCAGAAAACAGACCCAACCCAAGATGGGAGCACAGAGGATATGAGGTGGTAAATCTTGGTTGGAATCAATAGAATTGGGCCTACCCCAGTGTCTGAGAAGGGAATGCACACTTCTCTCCTACTCCCTTCATAACCAAAGATTAGAATCTCAGCACTGGCCAGAATTCCCTGCCCAAGACTGGCCAGAAACAGCTCAGATGCCTGCTTTCAAGCAACCAAGAGCCTGACCTAAGCAGATCACTAGTGACCAGAAAACAATGACTCTCCAAGGCTCTTCCTTAATGAGATCCTGAGGGGTACCCTTAAAAGGACTGAGATTTAATTTCCCTCCATTCTAAGGAAAGACCTGGTGAAGATTAAATTTGATATTGCTGTTAAGTGCCAAAGAATTAGTTCCAACTCATAGCGATTATGTACAGAGTTTCCAAGAAGTGGGTTTGAACCCCTGATTTTGTGGTTAGCAAGCTGGTGCTTATCCTATAGGAAAGTTGACTTTTCTCACAGCCTAGTGTTGTAAACTGAAATTTATACTCACAATACATACACTCACACACATATGTACACAGGCTTTAGGGGATTTGGAAGAAAGAATACTTAAATGGTATGGCACAGTTTTTCTTTTAAAAAATGATTTTAAAGCTATATTCTTCTATAAAATACGCTTGTGGGCTTAACTCTACTGACATCAGTCAGTCGAAAGACTGTTTTTACTTTACTGCTTCCTGTTTCCTATACTGCCAAGGAATTGGGCATATTCCTGGAAGAGAAGAATTGTGCTCCTGGAAGGTTTTGCTTAAGGAGATGTCCAGTCATTAGGGATCTCTAAGGACAGTTTGCTCTCTTTTATGTATAGGGTCCATGCATTTTGAATTACAAACATTTTGTCTTAGAAAATCCCTTGTTTTGCTAGTGAACACTCTTAAAACTGGCTCATTGACTGTCCCTGTTGTTTGATAATGCTAAGTTAGAGATGTTCCCAAATGACCAGGCCTTGCATCTCTCTAGGTCTGCAGTTGGTGACAAATGGAGTTTGCAGCCTATATTCAGCAATGAAATAAAACTCCAGCTCTGGTATACAGTTCTGATTTTGATCAGAGCCTGACTCATTCCACCACACATGACAGGAAATTTAATTTTTATGCTTACTTGGTACTTGACTTCATTACAACAAAGACTGAAAGCCAAAGTCAACTAGGAAACACAGCATATCTGTGAATTGAGTGGGTTCTTCTGCCTTCTGATGCTAGAGTGAAACTCTCTAAATGGGGCACCTGCTACCTTCCGATGGCCTAGTTAAAAGTCTATGTCTGCTGCTATTTGGGAAAAGAATTGTAATTTAATTCTTCCTTTGTGCCAACCCTGCTCAAAGGTCCATAATTTTAAAACGCATGCAGTTTCAAGCAAAGGCTATAGCAGTTTTGGGCAATACACCCCCTCGTACCACATACCGTGCATAGTTAAGCAGATGCTCTTCAATCAACTTGTCAGAGGAAAGACTGAAGCAGCTGCCGTAAGTCTCCTACAGAGGTGCAATTAAAAATCATCTGAAAACATGCAGTAAGCCTAGCACATGCACAACTCTCAGAAAACATGAAACATGCAGGAGACAGATTAGAGGAGAGCAGTTTAGTACAGACTTAAGAAGCCTAAGGAATTATTGAGCTGATTCTTCCTTTACTACTGTGAGAACCCTTACGTTACTTGAAAAAGTTTTATTCAAAAAATTTTAAGTATTGACATATTCCACCTATGATTTATTTTTGGTACAAGTGTAACTTTTACAGCTGAAATAATTGCAAGCTAAGGTTCTTTATAACAAGGTCAATTCATGGTGGAAAGTGATGTAACTAAAAATATACATATAGTGCTCTATTAATGAGGGAAAATAACAACTAAAACTTGAATTTGGTATTTCAAATAGTCCTTAAATTTCACTGTAATGAGATTTTACCCTTACAACAAGTAAAAAGTGCAGGTTCTGACTCCTTAAAAGGCAGTTTAACTAGATTGCATGGGGATATTCTGGGTCATTCCATTCCACACAGAGCATTTCATATTTTGATTCCTATAATGTTTTTTGATGAGATGGTAAGCACAGAGCATGTAGGTAACATTGCCTAAAAAGATGTCTATACCTCTCTTATTCATTGGATGTAAGCCACAGATGATAGTGCATGGATTTCCAATAAATGCAATTACAAAATATAGTGCATGATATACTCTGCCATCTCTGTATATCTGTAAGCACTTCAGACTTCTATAGCTTTCTGATCAACACTTGGAGGCCTGTATTTTAAAATGCCAATGTGGTAGGTCCTGTGGTATATTTATTCAAAAGTCATTCTGAAGCTGAGTGGTTAATTCTTCAGAAATGATTTCTATTTATATGTGTTTTAATTGGGCTTAAGAATAAACTATTCAGTCACATGAATAAACTCTTTCTGAGGCAACATCAGTGCCAAAGAAGGGCCTATCTCACAGTGATTGGCAGGTTAATCTTGTAGTTGTTAGTTCATCTCTAGCATTCAAGGATCAGGTCAGTCAGACAAATCGAGGGGCTAGAATATCATCTCCTGTGCTGTATCTATCTTTTTCTCTTAAAGTACTTTCCAATGGAAGAAACAAAGGCTATGTACTTTAACATGCACGTCTCATTGGAAACATGTGAATTTGGCTTTCCATGTGTCCCTTTGTAGTTTTCTGGAGATTCTCTCAGGTAGTACAGGTCACTAATGCCTAGTGTTAGAAACCAGACCATAATAAATTCATGGAGAAAAAAGAAAAGGTAGTCTTCAAATAGTACTCACTGTCTTATTTTTCCCTTTGCTAGCCAAGCTCCCAGGACTTCCCTTGGCATCGGTCATCTTCTTTCCAAGTGAGGTCAAGGGCGGGGTAGAGATCTTTAATTGGTTGGTTGCTTGATAATTATTGTTATTGTTCTGGTTGCCACTTAGTGTCTCCATGATGGACCGGAAGGTTCCAAAAGGCCTTTTAAGTTGATCCCCTGATTCACTATTTGTGGAGGTCCGCTGGGGGGTCCTGCCCCTTTCTCTGTCCTTTTCTCCATTAAGTTCAAGGTTAGTTTGCTCCATCTGCACCACAGGCTCCTCAAAGGTAACTCTGAGTTTCAAGTTCTGAGATGTTCGGCGCTTGGAAGATGGAGACTTTAGGGCACTCTTGGGACTTGTGGCAACTTTTTGGGCAGCAGTGCTATCAGAGCTGGGTTGAGTGGGGTCTCCAGGAGGTTGGTTTGGAGGAGTATTTCCAGAGCCTGGATACTGGGATTCCAAGTCTGGCTCACTGCTCTCTGAGGTGGGAGAAGGGCTGTGACCATCTAGGGATTTAGAGGCCTTGATGCTGAAAGGAAACCTGCGGCCTGATGCCAAGGTGTGCTTCTTTATCATCAGGTGTAAGCTCTCGGCACTGTCCATACTCTCCACACTTTCCACAATGGGCTGTGGCCGGGGCCTGTCAGCCTTTCTCACAGGTGTAGTCTTGGGGTCCTCAGAGTGGTTAGAATCTGTGTCAGATTCACTCAGTGATCTCTGCATTAGCTGTCGCAGTCTGGCTAACTTCAGTTCCCTCTTCTCTGGAGGAGTCTTTTTTGAATTTCTAGAGGATGCCTGAGCATCCTGGAATTCCAAGGACAGCTTTTCTTGGGTACAGACATTCTCTGAGATTTCTTTTCCCAATAACTGGCGTAGGATTTTATCAGAATCTTCATCTTTTGCTTTGGCTCTAGTTCGACTGGATGCTGACAGACTTCCAAGAACCTGAATGCCCTCTTGGACCACTGGATTGCTTTTGACTGTAGATTCATCATCTGCGTCTGGAGGTTTCCACTGGGACTTTCTAGAAGCTGGCGAGGACGGCGAACTGAAATGAAGATAAAATATATGAGATGATTCCCAACTGGGTTAAAATGACTAGGCCACAGCCACTACATGGTTTTTACTGCCACTAAATAACTTACCAGTAAGTTCCACTAAGAGTGAAATAAGACAAGACTAAGAAATGATGTCGTCAGTTCTGACTCATAGTGACCCTGTGGGAGAAAGTAGAAGATTTCCAGTCTCCACCAGATTTCCAAGGCCAGAAATCTTTATGGAAGTAGCCTACTACATCTTTCTCCTGTGGAATGGTTGGTGAGTTTAAATCACCAATTTTTTGGTTAGTATCCAGGTGCTTAACCACGGTGCCATCTGTGCTCCTGGAATAAGAATAAATTAAAAATCCACCGCCATTGAGTTGATTGGTGTGGCGTTGTGGGTTAATGCGCCAGACTGCAAAGCTGTTAGAACTGCAAGGTCGGTGGCTGAAGCTCACCAGAGCTCCTCAGAAATTCTATACAGGGTCGCTATGGGTCAGAACTGACTCAATGGCACTTAACAGCAACAATTGAGTTGATTCTGACTCGTATTGAACCTATAGGACAGAGTAGAACTTCTGCATAGGGTTTCCAAGGATGTAAATCTTTATGGAATTGGACAACCTTAACGTTCTTCGATGGAACTGTTGGTGGGTTCGAACTGCTGACCTTTCATTTATCAGCCCAGCATTTAACCCACTGTACCCCTAAGATGTTATTAAGTGATTGCATTCTTATTTCAAGAAAACATGTTCTTGAAATAAGAATGTAATCACTTAATAATACCTTTTCAAAACAATTTGCAAATATTCTATAGTGGCAACCCTAACTCAATGGTAACACATCTATTATCTTATGCTATTAGAATGACTACTAACACTTCTGATTGCTTTATCATTTACTTATCAATTTAACATGGAGTTTTATTCATTTTAATCACCTCTTCATCAACTTTATAAATGTATGCCCTTATTCCCATTTCAGAGATGAAGAAATGACTAAGCTTTTTCCAACATTATCTCACTTTTATTCTTTTTTATAAGAATAAAATGTACTCCCCTTTCATGCTTTTAATAGATACTAAAAGAAACTCTAGATGATGCGGAGATTTTATTCTCGATACCAACATTCCTGGTATTACCTGGGGGAAGAAGGGAGTGACTTGCCCTCTGATCTCTGGGCTTCTAGAAGTTGTTGAAGTTGGTTCTGCAATGTTACACGTTCCACTGTCTGTCTGGGGGAGAAACATAAACTCTTTAATACATGGCTACTACTATAAATGCATAATCTCACTTTAAGAAAACCATCTAGCTATATCTTTACATGTACCTATATCAAGGAGCTCTGGTAGCGTAGTGGTTATGAATTGGGCTGCTAACTTAAGGGTGAGCTGTTCCATGGGAGAAAGATGAGGCTTTCTGCTCCCGCATAGATTTACAGCCTCGGAAACCCTGTACAGGGTCGCTATGAGTAGGAACCGACTCCACGGTACATAAGAACATATCAATAGAAAAAAAATCTGGAAGAATCTACTAAAAATTGTACTTACTCTTTTTAACTAAAACAAAACAAAACAAAACAAAACAAAAAAACAACTATTATCAGCAGAAAACTGTTATGAATTTAACTGTGTCCCTCCATCCCCCAAATAGGTATTGCAAATCCAAGAAGACATGTGAATACAATCCAATTCAGGGCAAGGAATAGGAGTTTCTTTGCTATGTTAATGAGGCAATAGAAATGGAGGGGTGTCTGGAATCAATCTCTTTTGAAATAGCAGATTAAGCAAGTAAGCAAGCTAAAAAACCCACTTCCATGGAGCCAGTTCCCACTACTCGTAACCCTAAGCAGCTCTGGTAGCATAGTGGTTACGATTGGCTGCTAAACTCAAGGGCAGCTGTTCAAAACTACCAGCTGTTCCATTGGAGACAGATGAGGCTTTCTGCTCCCGTAAAGATTTACATCCTCAGAAACCCTGTGCAGGGTCACTATGAGTTGGAACCATGGTACTTACCAACAACAACATAGGGCAGAGCAGAATAGGGTTTCTATGACTCTTTACAGGAGCAGGCGGCTGTATCTTTCTCCCTCAGAACAGCTGGTGGGTCAGAATTGCTGAACTAGCAGTTAGTAGTCCAATGCTTAACCCAATATACCAACTGGGTGTCTAAGCAAGTACGTAGAGATGAGGAAAGACAGATGCTATGCCATACTGAGATCACCAAGGAGCCCAAGAAAAGAAGTGGAAAAAGAGATAAGAACTTATCATGCCCAGAGATGGTGGTTGTTGTTAAGAGCCGTTGAGCTGGTTCCAACTCATAGTAACCCTGTATAGGTTTTTCAAAGAGCAGCTGGTAAGCTTGAACTGATGACCTTGTGGTTCAAACAGCCTTTGCAGTCTAGCACATTAACCCACAGAGCCACACCAGGAAGAGACAGAGAGAAAGCCTTTTCCTAGTGCCAGCACCCTGAACACACCAAGTTCCAACTTGGTGTGAGACTATAGGGTAAGAACTAGACTACTAACTGTAAATTCAGCAATTCAAACCCACTAACCACTCCTTGGAAACATGATAAAGGGTCTCTCTGAGTCAGAACCAACTCGCCATCACCTCACAACAACACACTATGAGAAAATAAGTTTCTGTTAGCTAAAGCCACCCATTTGTTAGTATTTCTGTCATAATACACTAGATAATTAACACAAAGCAAAACAACTTCCACTTTAGGTAAAAATAATTTAACTTGATATTTCCTTATATATAAATGGAAAACAAAGTGTGGCAACATTTAATTTCCTCTGGAAACACAGCATGTCTATCAGTAAATGTTTTAAAATTGAGAAAAAGTTATTAAGGACCACAGGTTAAAGAATCTAAAACCCATTTAGAAAACACATATTATCACAGATCTTGAAATAAGTACATTATTAAATAATAAGTAATCATAACTTTATAGGAGTAAGCAGTATATACTGAATTCTGTAGAATTAGTGTGGTTGCTAAGTGCCATCAAGTCAATTCCAACTCACAGAGACTATATGGTCCTCTAATCCACAAAAGAATCCCTAAACCTGCGAATATGTTACTTTATTGCAGAAGGCAATTCAAATTGTATATGGAATTAAGGATGATCATAAACTAACTTTAAAATAAGGACGTTGTCTTAGATTACCAGATTGTTGTTGTTAAATGCTGCTGAGTCTCTTCCAATTTACAGGTGACCTTGTGTAGGGTTTTCAAGGAGTGGTTAGTGAGCTTGAACTATCGATCTTGCGGTTCAAACTGACCTTGCAGTCCAGTTCATTAACGCACAGCGCTACACCAGGATTATCAGATGGGTGCAATCTAATCACATGAATCCTTAAGAGTATAATAGAAGGCAGAAGAGTTGGTCAGAGAGATTCAAGAAGTGAGAAGGATGTGATACACAGTTGCTGGTTTTGAAGAAGAAAGAGGGAGATAGGAGTCAAAGAACGAGATAACCTCCAAAAGCTAGAAATGACCCTCAGTTTGCAGCCATCAAGAAAACGAGGCTCTTGTCCCATAACTATAATGGACTGCTTCTGCCAACAACCTCTAGCAGAAATAACCTTGCATTTTAGAGCCACCAGAAAGGAATATGGAGGAACCTTCGAAAAGTTTGTGGAAAAATTCCATTTTTTCATCAGTCTTTTGAAGTACACTTATACAGCTTGCTGGCACCTTCATTTTAATTTGGTTAGATATATACTAGACTTAATGATCTACAGAACTATAAAAAAGTTGTCTTGTTTTAAGACACCAAGTTTGCTTTGTTATAAAATCAATAGAAAATGAATACAATTAGCATCTAATATGGTAGCAGATCTGATGGAACTAAATGAATCAGTTATAAATTTCTTAAAACAATTGCTGAACCTTAGATATTGACGTAAGGAAACCCAGTGTCATCCCTGCCAACTGTCACTACACACATTCCATAACTGCTGGCTGCTTAAATCAAATTCAGTGAGATCAGGTTCTGATAATACTCTTCCATAAACTCCAAGTAATATATCTGGTTTTTTTTTTTTAGGAGTCTTCCTTCCTTCCTTCCTTCCCTCCCTCCCTCTTTCTCTCTTTTCTTTCTCTCTCTCTCTCTTTCTCTCTTTCTTTCTTGTCAGTATTAGTCTTAACATTTCATCTCTAAGACCAGAGAATTCTGTGTCCTAATTTCATCTTACGCTGAGTTATGTGTTGGAGGAGAATATTAAAAGTGCCATGGGCTGCCAAAAGAACCAATGGATCTGTTTTGGAAGAAGTGCAGCCAGAATGCTCCTTGGCCAAACTTCGTCTCTCATACTTCGGACATATTGTCAGGAGGGACCAGTCGCTGGAGAAGAATATCATGTTTGGTAAGGTGGAGGAGGGTCAGAGAAAAAGAGGAAGACCCCAAGTGAGATGAATTTGCCAAGTGGCAGCATTGACAACAATAGTGAGGTTGGCCCAGGATCGGGCAGTGTTTCGTTCTGCTGTGCATAGGGTCTCTATGAGTTGGTACTGACTCGATGGCACCTAACAACAACAATTCCAACAAACTCACCTACTGAAAACTTCAATTGTCTAAAGCAGGAGTCAGTTACATTTTTCTGAAGACTGAAATTGAAATATATGCATTGTATAGTCTTTGTCAAAACTATTCAATTCTGCCTTTGTAGCAGAAAGCAGCAGTCAAGAAATCAAATGATATATTGCATTAGTCAAATCTGCTGCACAAGACCTCTTTAAAGTGTTGAAAAGCAAAGATGTCAGTCTGAGGACTAAGGTGCACCTGATCTAAGTCATTAGATTTTCAATAACCTCATATGCATGTGAAATTTGGACCATGAACAAGGAAGACCATAGAAGAATTGATGCATTTGAGTTATGGTGTTGGAGAAGAATATTAAAAGTACCACGGACTGCCAAAAGAACAAACTGAACAAACAGATCTGTGATGGAAGAAGTACAGCCAGAGTGCTCCTTGGAAGCCAGGATGGCCAGACTTCATCTCTCATGCTTCAGGCATATTATTAGGAAGGACCGGTCCCTGGAGAAGGATATTCTAGTATTTAAAGGCACTGAAGACTGTCTCCCACCCAGAATTTTGGGCTTTCTTTTTCATCTCTTCTCCTGTACTCATGTGAGCTATTGGAATCCTGGGGCCAGGAGGGCACAGTACACTGTGGCTGTGTTAAGTGCATTTCTCTATTCAATTCTAGCTTTGTCAATTTCACTAAAGCACACAGAAAGGACCTATCACATAATCTCTAATATTTTATCTTGTCATTGGCCTACATAGTTCTATAAAACTGTCTACAACATTCAGTTCTGGAGCAAATTGAAGGACTGCTGGCTATTAGTGTATATGTGTTATTTTATCCTCGGATCATCAACGGAGAGAGCAGCCAAGATGCTGACCTTGAAGAATGTGCCAATAAAACAACAACTGTAACAGCTCATGAAAGCTGCTCAGACTCCATGGTACGGAGACTGTGGAGAATGTTTGTGATGTTTTCTCTGAAATGAGCCTATGGAAAAAGCATTCTACTGAAGCAGTTTGAAGTTCTTCTTTCTGGATATGTCTATATATTACTTGAAGGAGTAGAGCCTGGCTGACATAGCAGGTTATTCTGTCAATTGCAGGGTTAGTGGTTTGAATCCACCAGTTGATCCATGGGAGGAGAAAGATGAGGCTTTCTGCTCCAGCAAAGATTTATAGCCTCAGAACCCTATACAGGATCACTGTGAGTTGGAACCAACTCATAGTTCACAACAACACCAACTTGAAGGAATGGAAATTGGAACATTATTTTTATTTATTTTGAACTTTTTATTGTGAATTTAGAGAGAAGATCATCAGTTATACATTCAACAAATCTTACACTTTATTTATTTCATGATTGGAATCCCTTTCATGCAACAACAGTTATCCCACTTCCTCTCTGTAGTTGCTATTTTCACTCACCTACTCATCCCTTTTCAACTTTGTCCTTAGGTAAATGTTGCCTTTTCTATCTTAAATAATTAACCATTCCATGATGAAAATATGTTACCAGTTCTGTTGTACCTTCATATACTTATATACTTATTGTTAAGTGCCATCGAGTCGATTCTGACCCATAGCAACCCTGTATAGGATTTCCAAGGAGCATCTGGAGAGCTTGAACCACCAACCTTGCAGTTCAAATGACTTTGCAGTCTGATGCATCAGCCCACAGTGCCACACATATACTGCTTGCTTGGAAATTGGGTTGCAAGGGTGAGTTCCAGTCTAGACTTAAGGGTGGTTGAGAACCAGAGTCTCAGCTTCCTCCAGTCTCTTTCTTATCA